>NC_073306.1:118537649-118890336 GCF_027595985.1 Sorex araneus | reverse complement strand
GTCATACAATGTTCCAACACGCATCCCTCCACCAGTGTAATTTCCCAGAACCAAAGTCCCCAGTTTGCCTCCCACCCCCCACCCCGAAACACTTGCCAGCCCAGCCTGCCTCTATGGCTGGCACACCTCTCTCTCTCTCTCTCTCTCTCTCTCTCCTCTCTCTCCTTCCCCTCCCCCTTCCCCTCTCTCTCCCTTTCCCCCTCTCCCTCTCTAGATGGCACCTCTCTCTCTCCCCTCCCCCTTCCCCTCTCTCTCCCTTCCCCCCCCTCTCTCTAGATGGCACCTCTCTCTCTCTTTCTCTCCCCCCATCCCCTCTCTCTCCCTCTCCCTCTCTAGATGGCACACCTGTCTCTCTCTCTCTCTCTCTCTCTCTCTCAGCACATTTTTTGAAGAGATTTTTCTTCCTCCACTTCATGCACCCTGTTCCTTTATCAGAGATTAACTGTCCATGTATTTGAGAGATTATAAATGAAATCTCAATTCTGTTCCATAGGTCTTGAAAAGTCTGTCTTTATTTTTGTACCACCTAGTTCTTTTATGCTATAGGAATTGAGCTGAACTCATTTATTAGCTTTAGTGTTTTTCTGGGGAGGGTGGGTGTCTTAATGTCATCCACGTACAAGATCTTGCCATATGCAAATAGTGTTACTTTACTTTTCAGTCTAGATGCACATATTCTTCTTGTCTCATTTTCCTGGCTAGGATTCCAAGTGCAGTGTTAAGTAGCTTCCTGTCTTAGTGGGGAAGCGTGTTCAGGCTTGACTGTTCATTACTGTAACTGGGGTTTTGGTGCTTTTCATCAAGTAAGTTTTCATGAGTTGAACCAACCTTCCATCCTAGTCACAGATCTTCCTTGATAGTAATCCTTATCTGTACTTGGCCAGATTGTTTTCTATATATAATTTGTTTTGGGGCCACATACAGTGGTGCTCAAGGCTTACTCCTGGGTCGGTGCTCAGGGATCATTCCTGGCAGTGTTCAAGGAATATATGGGGTGCCAGGGATCAAACCTGGGCTAGGCGCATGCAAGGCAAGCACCCTTCCATTGTCCTATTGTGCCAGCCCCTGTTTTGCTAATTTTCTGTTGTAAGTTTAGCTTTTATGTGATGTCTTTAATTTTGGTATCAAGGTAATACTTCATAAAGTGTTGGGAAGTGTTCACTCAAGTATGAAAGAGTCTAGTAGCTATTGTTAATTTTTCTTTAGATGATAGCATTTACCTATGAAATACTTGGACTTGGGCTGTTCTTTGTAGTTTTTTTTTTTTAAGTTTTAAAATTAAATCACTGATTTTGTGGTTTTGTTTGGGTCACATCTGATGATGCTCAGGAACTACTCCTAGCTCTGTTCTCAGATTGTTTCCTGTGGTCCTCAGGGAATCGTATTGGGGATTGAACCCAGGCCACCTTCCCACCCCCATGCCCCTAGATCATGTGCTCAGCCCTTTGTTATCTTTCCAGCCCCAAATCACTAATTTTTTATCTTCTTGTAGTTGTATTAGATGTTCTAATTTTTCCTGAGTCAATTTGTGTTGTTTGGTTCCTTCTAGGAATCTGTTTGTTTCATTGATTAAATAGTTTATTGGTATATAATTTTCCCTCCTACTACCTGGTAAAACGTTTTGAGTGGGGTTGTGAGGGTAGAACAGGGGCCAGGGGTGTATGTTTTGCATATGTGGGGCCCTGTCTGAGCACTACCAGGTGTAGCCTTGGATGTCCCCAAGCACCTCAAGCATGGCCCTAGTCACACCCTAGTCACACCATCAGCAGGTGGCCCGGGTGGTCCTGGCCCCCGTAGGGCTGGAGCAGTGCTGCATTCTTGTGCCTAGCTAGGAGTAGCCCCTGAGCATCATCAGATGTGATCCAAACAAAGCCACAAAATCAGTGATTTAGTGGCCTCCTGGCTCCCCAGTGGGTTTTTTGTTTATTCTTGTTTTGGGGCCACACCTGGCTGTGCTCAGAACATACCCCTAGTCTGCGCTCAGGGGACCATATGGGGTGCTGAGGATTGCACCAGGATTGGCCACGAGCAAGGCATTTGCCCTTGCTGCTGTAATATCACTGCAGCCCTGCCTTCAGAGTTTCTTATTCCCCTCTGAAGTTTCCAGTAATGTCCCTCTTTCATTCCTAAACTAAATTTGGCTCATTGTAAGTTAGGTCCATATAGCAAAAAGGTTTTCATTTCATTATTCTTTTCAAAGAATAAGTTTTTAAATTTTTTTTAAGTATTTGTTTCAGGGGGTGGAGTGATAGCACAGCGGTAGGGCGTTTGCCTTGCACGCGGCTGACTCGGGTTCGAATCCCAGCATCCCATATGGTCCTCTGAGCACTGCCAGGAGTAATTCCTGAGTGCATGAGCCAGGAGTGACCCCTGTGCATTGCCGAGTGTGACCCAAAAAGATAAATAAATAAATATTTGTTTCATCTATCAGTTTAATTTTGCAGTAACATTAAAAAAAAATTTCCCTTATGCTTACTTTGGGTTTTAGTTTAATTCTTGTTGTTCCTAGTTTCTCATGGTGGAAGTTTAGATAATTGATAGGAGATCACATTTTATTATTGATAGAAATCTTAAGAGCTGTGAAGACGTGAATGCTACATTTGCTGAGTCCCATACAGCTGCATTTGCTTCTTGGGGGGGATTCTCTTTCAAGGAAGAGAAAGATTTCCCCCCCATTCCTTTGTGACTTGCATTTATTTGAGCTTGCTTGAGCTTGTTGATTTTTAATTTTTTGACGCATAGAAATGGTAATTTTCTGTGGTTCATCCTAATGATGCACGAACACCTTGTTGCCTGCCATTGTTCTTGTATTGTCTTAACTTTGCAATCTGAGAGAACAAACGTGAGAAGCACAGGGTCAGAGGGATGGTATTTCAGGACAGGCTACGATGTCTCTGAAAACCATCGCATGTCCTGTAAGCTGACTGAGTGGCAGGTGCATGGGAAGGTAGTTCACATCCAGCCCTGATGATATTACTTCCCAGAAGAGTTGGTGCAAACGATGCCCTAAGTGGTGTATGTGCCTATTACTGGGTTTGAGAGTTGTTGTATATACCTTGAAACCTTGGTTCATTTCCCGCCCAGTGCCTCACATGCTTTGAGAGTGATGGCATACATGATAAACACAGGCTTGCTGCCTGCTCCCAAGGAATTTCTGGACAAATGTACCGGTAATTATGTTCACCATAGAGCAGATTTTCGATAAAGCCCCAGAGTAGGGCACTTAAAATCTCTTAGAAAGAGGGGAAAGGTCAGTCAAGGACACTTTCTATTTAGCTTACCTGTTGAAGAAAGGCCAGGCACTTTCCGGACTGGAAAGACAGGCAAGGGGAAGGCACATACACAGAGATGCCGAGAGAGCATCGGAGGGCGCATTGGGAGAGAAGGGGGGCTGGGAAAAGAACGTAGGCGGAAAGCTGTGCAGGGGCACTGGCTCACAGGGCAGGGAGCTGGACTTTGTGCTAACAGACTGTTAGGAGCTTTTGAAGTTTCCAGGAAGAAACCTTTGAATTACTGTCCTGGAAGGGTTGTGGGGACAGCCAGTATAAGCCATCTATGTTAATCTTTCCTCACCAGTAAAATGTTCCTCTTTTTTTCTTCTTTGACAGTTCACAGACACTTTTTTGATGGAGAGGGACAAACAGTCCAAGTGGAGTGGGATTCCTCAGCTGCTCCTAAAGCTCCATACCACCAGCCACCTCCACAGCGACTTCATCGAGTGCCAAAACATCCTCAAGGTAACTCTCTGGGAACTTGGGGGGACTGCAGTCCCTCTAGTTATGACACAGGAGCCCAGTTCCCTTTTCCCTTCTCTTGGAGTTTGCTTTTAACAAGTGGTCTGTTTTTCCATAACTGAAGAAATCTCGGGACGTTCAGAAAAAGTTCACAGAAAGAAATAAGAATCAGTTGTAACCAGTACCGCCACCAGGAGCCCATCCCTGCTGCCTGGATTTTTCTCCAGTATAACGTATAGTCTCCTGAGCATAGCCAGAAGTAAACACTAAGCATTGCCAGGAATGGCCCACAAACAAACGAAATTCTGCTCAGTGTTAAGTAAGTGATTAAGTCACTTACCAACCACGTGACCATGGGCAACTTTTATTTGTTACATGTAAAGTGGGTAGAGCTATGCAGATTTTGTTGAACTGGCTTAAGGATAAATGGGCTAAAAAAAAAAAATCAAAGGCCAGTGCCTTGTATATAGGAGGTTCTGCTTTCTCTTGGTCTGTGCTACCTAGACCAGCTGCATCAGCAGCCGTAGGAACTTGTAGTGCACGTTCTCAGAACCCACCCCAGACCTGTTGAGTGAGAAACTGCAGATGGGGCCCAGACATGTGGGTGTTAACAAACTCTTTAGGCGAGTTTACTGCTTACCAGTGTTAGGAGAACCACTGCTCTAGCCTGTTCTGTCCAGCTTCTCCCAAGGTTTTCGAGGAGAAAACACCACGGCTAGGAGCCTGAGTTCTTTCCTGACTCCTGTGTCACCCAGCACGGTTGAGTTGTCTTCTCTAGTCATGATTCTGGAGCTGGACCTGGTTTAAATCCTGCTGCTTAAGCCCCTTGCCCAAGAATGTTGTGACCTTGGGGCTGGAGCAGTAGCACAGCGGCTAGGGCGTTGCCTTGTACCCGGCCGACCCGGGTTGATTCCCAGCATCCCATATGGTCCCCTGAGCACTGCCAGGGGTAATTCCTGAGTGCAGAGCCAGGAACAACCCCTGTGCATCGCCGGGTGTGACCCAAAAAGAAAAATAAAATGTTGCGATCTTTACAGTTTCGTGCCTCAAAGATATTGCTACAGGGCCAGAGTGCTGTTACAGCGGGCAGGGCACTTGCCTTGCACGTCCATCGCAGGTCCGCTCCTCAGCACCCCATATGGTCCCCCAAGGGTCTGCCAGGAGTGGTCCCTGAGCACAGAGCGAGGAGTAAGTCCTGAGCACAGCTGAGTGTGACCCAAACAAAAATGTTACTGTCATCTCATATGGTTGTGAGGATTAAAGTAGGTCAAAAGCTGGCGAGTAGCACATACAAGGACTCAGTGGTTCTAGGATGTCACTATCACTGTCATCCTATTGCTCATCGATTTGCTCTAGCAGGCACCAGTAACATCTCCATTGTGAGACTTGTTGTTACTGGTTTTGGCATATCAAATACCAAATAACGCCACAGGTAGCTTGCCAGACTCTGCCGTGCAGGCGAGATACTCTTGCAACAATCTTCACACACTTTCCTCTGAGGAAACTTCATTGGACCATTTTTAGCATAATAGTCATGACAAGCAATACAAAACTTAATTGTTTTGGTTCTGCTTTGGGGGCCACAGTTTGGGATTTGGGGTGGAAACAAATGAAATATGGTGGTGGGAAGGTGCAGTGGTGGTGGGATTGGTGTTCGAACATTAAGTGTAATGAATTATTGTGAACAACTTTATAAAAATAAAATAAAATTTCAAAATAAAGTAGGTGTCAAAAGATAAAAAGGAGGGGCTGGAGTAATAGCACAGTGAATAGGGTGTTTGCCTTGCATGCGGCTGACCCAGGTTCAATTCCCAGTATCCCATATGGTCCCCTGAGCACCACCAGAAATGATTCCTGAGTGCAGAGCCAGGAGTAACCCCTGAGCATCACCGGGTGTGGCCCAAAAATAAATAATAATAATAATAATAAATAAATAAAAATAAAAGATAAAAAGAAATAACATTGCAAAAATTAAAAGAAAAAAACACTTGGCAAAATTTTCTCATTTGATTCCTGCCCAGTCTTTGAGATAATAGGATGGAGTTAGCAGGCTCAAAGGGGCAAACTCCAAAAGGTGTGGAATTCTGGTCACTCTTGAAACAAAGTGCCACCAGTCACCTCCATAGTGACTTTGTTGAGTTCCAAACATCTTCCCAATAGATCTTCAGGCTGTGTTCAGGCCCTGCAGGTGATAGGAAGTCTGCTCTTCTGAGCCATGCCTGGTATATTATAAGCATTAAAGAAATTAAGTATTACAGCATTTACTGTCCTAATAGTTTTTCTGTAAAAATTATTTTTCTGTTAGCTCTATTCCTTGTAGAGGATTCTCCCCAGCCCCCTCACCCCATCCCAACCAACCCTTTTGATATGAGAAACAACACTAAATCTAGTCTAGGGATGAGATAGCACAGGTGTGTAAAGAGGAATAAAGTAAAAGTGCTAAATGGCGCAGATGAATTCCAGATTGTTCTTAGGGTTCAGCATGTTTCGGATGCCTTCTGGTGAAGGGAAACAGAGATTTTTTGGGAAATGACATTTGAGCAGTGTTTTTGTTAATCTATTGCTGCAAAACTGGCCTCCCCAAACCTTGAAGTAAAATCAGTCTTCTTCCCTAGTTCCAAATTGATCCACTGGCACTTCTTATTCATGTGTTAAGGTGGGGAGCACTGAGACATGGGGGCACTGAGACTTTGGGGGACACTGAGACATGGGGGAGCCGCCTTCACTCACATCCAGGTAGCCTGGTGCTCATGTCAGTTGGAGCCCAGTGTAAGGACGCCAGCACTCGCCTCGGCTCTCTTCCTCCTGGTCCCCAGGTATCCCTCAGGGTCTCACAGTGTGGGTATCTGACCCACGACGGCAACAGCCAGCACCTTCAGGCTTCTCCAGCTTGGCCAGAACTGGCATGTGTCATTTATGTCCACTCACGTGCCCAGATACAGGGGTAGATATGCCAAGCGCAGGGCCAGCTGTGGAGGGTGGCTCCTTGCCGGGCTGTGTGTGCTCAGAGAGATTCAAGTTGTGACTAAAATGCAAACCAGTGTTTTTGTTTCTGATTCATGTTGGGTGCTCAAACCAGGCATCTATTTATTTATTTATTTATTTATTTATTTATTTATTTATTTATTTATTTATTTATTTTTGTGTGTGGCTAGGAAATTTCTCCTCTCCTCTCCGTGGAAGCTATGACATTTGTTACTGAAGAAAGAAAGCTTACGCAAGAAACCAATTATCCAAATACTTACATATTTGACTTGTTTGGAGGTGTCGATGTAAGTATTATTACTATTACTACTGTTGCTTCATGGCTGCAGAGTTTAATTTTTGAGGGGCCTTAGAGCAAATGTACAATGGGTCGGGCATTTACCTTGCATGTGGCTGATCTGGGTTCAATTTCCTGGCATCCCATGTGGTCTCCCAACCACCGCCAGGAGTGATCCCTGAGTGCCTCTAGGTCTATACCTAGTAAGACTCAAGAAATCATATGTTGTGCTGAGGATCAAATTGGGGTCGGCTGTATGCAAGGCCAGTGCTTTAAGCCTTTTGCTACCTCTCTAACTCCTTTGTATTCTTCCAAAGATGTTCATATATGTGCACACATGTGCCAGTGACCCGCTGCTGCACCTTAGATTTATTTTCTTGCCACACAGAATTGGCTGCGTGTATACAGAAACACAGATACAGTACTCTGTATGTTGGATCTACCCAGGAAGCTCACTGAGTTGGGATAAAATATGGTACAACAATTTTATCTTCCCAGGCCTCAGTTGATGGACACTTAGAGGTGTTTTGTTTGTTTGTTTTTACATCATTGCTATTGAAAAAAAAGCTTGCCATAATGGTTTTTATACATACTCCTGTGTACATGTGGGTTGATGCACCTGGCATCAAAGCTTACATGTTTTTCGTTGTTTATAAGCTTTTCCATATACATCCCAAGAACTTCTGCATTAACATTCCCAGTAAGAGCATATAGAAGTGTTTACCCACCCATCACCAAGGCAGTGTATGTATTGTTTTTATGGACTTTGTTATTGAAGTATAAGAATGTCTTCTTGCAAACAGAAAAAAAAGCTGTATCAGTAATTACCAGACAATAAGTTCACCTTGCTCACCGCCACCCAAATCATTAATTAGAACATTTCAGCTTCCAAAGCCTCCTTTGCCAGACATTGTATTTAAAGCATTTCAGCTGTTTACTAAGAAGATATTAAAAAAGAAAGGTTGTTTTTTTTTTAAATTAGTGAGTCAAAGTGAGGGTACAGTTACAGATTCACACATTTCATGCTTGTTTTTCTCTCATCAGGAGCCCATCCCTCCACCAGTGTCCATTCTCCACCACCAATGAACCCAGTATCCCTCCCACCCCCCAATCCCATCCCCCCCACCCCACCCCACCTCTGTGACAGGGTATTTCAATTTGTTCTCTCTCTTTCCTTTTGGGTGTTGTGGTTTGCAATAGGGGTATTGAGTGGCCATCATGTTCGGTCACTAGTCCACTTTCAGCACGCATTTCCCTTCCCACGTGGGATCTCCAATCACATTTTACTGGGTGTTCCTTTCTCCATTTGGTATGACTATCCCCCAGCGTGTGAGGCCAGCTTCCAAGCTATGGAGTCAACCTCCTGGTATTGTATACTACTGTTCTTGGGTATTAGTCTCCTACTCTGTTATTTTATACTCTACAGATGAGCGCAATCTTTCTATGTCTGTCCCTCTCTTTCTGGCTCATTTCACTTAGCATGATACTTTCCATGTTGATCCACTTATATGCAAAGTTCATGACTTCATCTTTTCTAACAGCTGCGTAATATTCCATTGTATAGATGTACCAGAGTTTCTTTAACCAGTCATCTGTTCTTGGGCACTCGGGTTTTTTCCAGGTTCTGGCTATTGTAAACAGTGCTGCGATGAACATATAAGTGCAGGTGTCATTTAGACTATACTTTTTTGTTTCTCCAGGATATATTCCCAGAGGTGGTATTGCTGGATCAAATGGGAGCTCAATTTCTAATTTTTTGAGAAGCATCCATATTGTTTTCCAAAGGGGCTGGACCAGTCGGCATTCCCACCAGCAGTGTAGAAGGGTCCCTTTCTCCCCACATCCTCTCCAACACTGTTGTTTTTATTCTTTTGGATGTGTGCCATTCTCTGTGGTGTGAGGTGGTATCTCATGGTTTTGATCTGCATCTCCCTGATGATTAGTGATGCAGAACATTTTTTCATGTACCTTTTAGCCATTCATATCTCTTCCTTGGAAAAGTTTCTGTTCATTTCTTCGGCCCATTTTCTGATGCGGTTGGATGTTTTCTTCTTGTAGAGTTCAACCAGTGCTTTATATACCCTTGATATCAATCCTTTATCAGATGGGTATTGGGTGAATATCCTTTCCCATTCTGTAGATTGCCTTTGTATTCTGGTCACTATGTTTTTTTGCGGTGCAGAAGCTTCTTAGTTTAATATAGTACAATTTGTTTATCTCTGTTTCCATTTAGTTGATCAGTTGTGTGTCATCTTTGAATACCTTTATCTTCAGTATCGTGGAGGGTTTTGCCGACCTTGTCTTCGATGTACCTTATGGTTTGTGGTCCAAGGTCTTTAATCCATTTTGATCTGACTTTTGTGCATGGTGTCAGGTCGAGGTCTAAGCCCATTCTTTTTGTATGTGGTTTTCCAGTTATGCCAGCACCACTTGTTGAAGAGGCTTTCCTTGCTCCACTTCACATTTCTTGCCCCCTTATCAAATATTAAATGATCAGACATTTGGGGTTGTGTGTAGGGATATTCCACTCTGTTCCATTGGTCTGCGGCTCTGCCTTTGTTCCAGTACCATGCTGTTTTAATTGTTACCGCTTTGTAGTAAAGTTTAAGGTTGGGGAGGGTGATGCCTCCCATCATCTTTTTCCCTTAAAAAAAGAAAGTTTTCCCTCATTTGTTGGAGGGAGGATGCAGGGGTCTGGGCACACCCGGCTGTGCTCAGGGCTTATTCCTGGCTCTGTGCTCAGGGACCATACGTGGTGCCAGGCATCAAATCGAGGTTGGCCAAATCAAGGCAAGAACCTTATCCACTGTATTATCCCTTTAGCCCTTCCCTCAAGTGCTTTATGTTTTGGTTTTTGGGCCACACTCAGCTGTTCTCAGGGTGGCTCTGCACTCAGGGATCATTCTTGGTGGGGCTCACAGGACCATATAGAGTGCCAGGAATTGACCCTAGGTTGGCTGCATGCAAGCCAAGCACCCTACTCCCTGTACTATCTCTCTTAGCCCTCATATGGTAACTTTTATGTTTAATCTTTTGAGGAATCATTAAGCTGTTGTTCAGAGCACTGCACCATGTTGCATACCAACTAGCAGTGAATTCAGCTTTCTCATTTTTTCATACCCTGCCAACGCTTGTTATCTGTGTTTTTAGTGATATGAAGTATCTCATTGTGGTTTTGATTTTCATTTTCCTGATAACTAATAATGTTGAGTATCTTTTTATATACTTAGAGGTCATTTGTATGTTTTCCACAGAACAGTTTCTTTTCCATCTTTTTATTATGTGTTCTAAGGATTTTTTTTATAGTCTTCATAGTTTTCTAAAATTTGCATCTTTTACTGAGTGAAACTAAACATATTTTCATGTTTATGTTTATACTATACTATTAAATATACCATATATATATATATATATATATATATACTAGTAAATAAGGGTTTTTTTTTTGGTGCCAATTATATGTTGTTGGCTTTTGCTTTCTTTTCTATCTGATTATTAGGCTTTTTCTCTTACTCATTTTCTCTTTGCAGTGCTGTGAGTTGAACCCAGGACCTCACACATGCCAAATAAGCACTTTACTCCCAAGCAATATCTCTAGCCCCCTCAATGATTATCTTTATTCTTTGGGGCTACTGCAGAAAAACATCACATACTGAGTAGCTTAGAAACAGTACCCTCAATAGTTCAGGGTGCTGAGAAGGCTGAGACCCAAGCAGATGTGTCTGGTGGGGGCCAAGTGCTCCCCGTGGCCCTCCATGGTGGGGGTGCTGGCATTTCTCCCACTCCAGGGGCTCTGCCCTGTGATTGTGTCTCACATCCTCATGCTCCTACCTCCCAAATCTCTGAAAATTTAGCTTGACTTTGGGAAGCACCAACATATTTCAGAATATAATAACTTTTTTTCTTTCCCAGATTTTATTTTGTTAAAGCACCATGAGTTACAAAGTTACTCTGAGTTGGGTTTTTGACACCCATCACCAATCCTGCCCCTAGTGTCATTTCCCTCACCAGTGTTCCCAGGTTCCCTCCCCTACCACCCCCTGCCCCTCCCCGCCCCACCAGCACACAATATAGCAGCCTTTAATTACTCTTCATTTTTTTTTACTTTTCATTTTTTAGTTTTGTTTTGGGGCCATACCCTGATATAGTCAGGGGTTACTCCTAGCTCTGCATTTAGCAGTTACTCATCGTGGTGCTCAGGGACCATAGGAATGCTGGAATCAGGTGGGCCGCGTGCAAGGCAAATGCCTGACCTGTTGTAACTAACTACTCTGGCCTCATAACTTTTAATTTTTTAAGGTTCTTTGTCATATGGTATCTTTCTCCCTCGTTTATGAGCTTAATTTTGGGGCCAAAGCAATTTCTCTTCAGTCAGGTTCAGTACAGATTCAGATCTCTAAGGAAAAAGGTAGAATCTCAGCCCCTTACTTACTGCACTAAAATGAATTTATAGTGGCATCAAATTTTAAACCTAATAAAAATTTAAAATACTTCATGAAATTATACTATATACTACTTGTGTCCTTTGTATAGTATATACTATAATAGTATAGTATAAATTATAGTATAGTATAAATTATACTATATACTACTATGACTATAGCATCTGTGACAGCCTTTATTCTTTAATTGCTGCTCACCATTCCCTCCCCGCAGCAGGCCTGTAGGCATTTAACTTTACAAACTCTAGAATTTATCACTGTCACGTCAAGGGAGGGTCGCAGTGGTCAAGTTAATGAGTGGTTTAGCCATGAGGTGCTCATACGCTTGTCCCCACACAGAACTTGGTAGTCATAATGGTTTTTGGGACCCAGTGATGCTAGGAATCAGACCTAGAACAGGTCAAAAATCTCAAAATCTCGAGGGCGTCGGGGCTGGAGTGATAGCACAGTAGGTAGGGCATTTGCCTTGCACGTGGCCAACCTGGGTTCAATTCCCAGTATCCCATAGGGTCCCCTGAGCACCGCCAGGGATAATTCCTGAGTGCAAAGCCAGGAGTAATCCCTGTGCATTGCCTCATGTGACCCAAAAAGCTAAAAAAAAAAATTAAAAAAAAATCTCAAGGGCGTGCTTTGCATGTGGGAGTCCTGGATTTGATCCCATTACCACATGGTCCCCTGAGTGCTAAACTATAATAGCCCCTGAGCTCAGTCAGATATGACCCCAAACCAAAAACAACAACAAAAAAAGTTAAACATCATGACTTATTTTGCTCTATTAATTTCATTTCTGTGAATTTCATGGAGCCTGGAGTCAAATTAAGTTTAAGCTTTGTATTTAAAAAGGTTGGGGTAGGGCCAGAGAGAGAGAGAACAGTAGGCAGGGAGCATGCCTTGCACTCTATTTACTTGGGTTCAAACTCTGCCATCCATCAAGCATCAGAGTCATCTGAGCGTAGAGTCAGGAGTAAGCCCTGAGCAGAGCCCGATGTGGCCCCAAAAAAGACCCAAATAAAAAATACTTGGTGTAATATTTTACATAATGATTAAATATTTTCATAGTAGGCAGAAAATGGATATTGCATCCCTTGTCTTTTTCCCTTGAAAACTTGACAACGTGGGTAGTTATTGATGAAGAAAGAGGGCTCAAAATTATATCTACTTTGTGATAGTTACTTACTTCAACATTTCTAGGGGATAACCTTTCATCTTTACAAAGAAAATCAAGCCTAAATTCAGAACAGCTTTCATTTTGCTCCAGCTCATAAGGCATCTTTCTTTTCTCTCCTTCAACTGTGTTTAATTTTAAACGTGCTGAGCCCAGTGTTTCTTCTGAAACAGCAGTGGTGCTGAGAGCAGTCAAGTATTATTTTATAATCTCTTTCTTTGGATTGTTTCAGGTTTTAGTTGGGGGCCAACCTAGTGATGCTCAGGCCTACTCCTGGCTCAGTGCTCACTCCTGGTGGGCTCGGGGAACCATATGTGGTACTGGGGATTCAAACCCAGGTCAGCTGCATGCAAAGCAAGCACCTGAACTTCTGGACTATCTCTTTGGCTTTTATTTTTTTAAACTTCTTTTCCCTGACCAAAATGAAGCATGTTAGCCAGTCTCTTGATTCAGGATATTGTATTAATAGTCAAGTTCACATCATGGGCAACCCCAAGCATGTGTCTTTGTGTGGCTAGAGCAATAGTCCATTAGTTGTCACAACAGAGGTTGTTTATAAGTTGTATTCTGAATTTATTTTGCAAGCTGTGCTTTGAATTTATTCTAAGATTTTGTTATTGTTGTTTTTTTCCACCCATAGCTTCTTGTAGAAATTCTTATGAGACCTACGATCTCTATCCGAGGACAGAAATTAAAGAGTAAGTAAACTTGAGTTCCTCTTCTATCCCTTTCCTAACTCAGAATTAGGATGTGCTTTACTTTACTTATGGACACTCTTTCCATCTCCAACTAAGCAATTTTCTTGATTCATTCATAAAAATTTTTTGGCAGACTAGAGAAATAGTATTGCAGATGGGGCATTTGTCTTGCACACAGTTCACCTGGGTTCCATCCCCAGCATCCCATATGGTGATTCTTGGTCAACCAGCTATGGCCTTTCAATTCAAGAGCCCCAGGATGTGGCCTTTGTGGGCCCTGTGGTGCTGGGGTTGCCTGGGGCCTTCAGGGCTGCACCCACGGTGAATCTGGAGCTGGAGAGCAAATGGGGGCTGACCACCTTTTTCTCTGCACTTCTCTCTGGCTCCAGTATATACTTTTTAATCAAAAGTTTCTTAGCTTTTCCTCCCCCGCCCCAAAGAGACCCCAAGTCGCCACATACGAACGACCCCTCTGGCTACTGATCAAGCTGCTTAAGGTCCGTGATCCCAGAGACTCACAAACGAATCTCAGAACCCAGTGGCTTTTGGCAGAAAAGCGTCTTGAACTTCGCATTAGGTTACCGGTGCCAGGCCAACCCAGGTGGGAAAAGGTGCCATCCCTCTGCCTGTTCCCCCAGGTGGCTCAGTGGCCACTGTCTTCCAGAGGTCAGTGGATAGTCAGGTATGGGCCTGCAGTGATGAAACATGCAGGGCCTCAGGGATGGGGGTGGAGCCAGCCCTTTCCTCTACCACCCCAGCGAGACCCCAAGTCACTGCCCATGAACAGCCTCTCTGGCTACTGATCAAGCTGCTTAACGGCCATGATCCCAGAGACTCACAAACAAATCTTAGAACCTAGTGGCTTTTGGCAGAAATCCCTCCAGATTTAATTATTAAAATTTCAGAATCCCAAAATCCCAGGAAGGGAGGCCCTGCGGGGCGCAGCGCGCTGCATCAGAAGAGATTTCTAAGGTGTGGAATTTTACAAAGGGGACGGGGGACTCCAGCAAACACCTGTACCCCAGCCTCCAGTTCTGTACTTAATGCACAGGAGTAGGAGGCAAGAAATTCAAGGGTTTGCACGGGCGGTGGAAAATACAGGAGCCAGGGGCAGGAAATGCTGGCGTCCAACTAGAGGCTGGAATTGCCAACAGGCCCCACGTGGCAACTTTCTCTCCGCCTTGCCGGTGGAAATTAAATTGTTTTACAGTAACTGGCCCTGAGGGAGAATTCTGAGGAGATCTTGACCCCTACCCCAGGCAAATAGTTGAGCTAGCTGGGGCATGGAGACAGAGATGGCCATCCATCCACCGGCAAGCGGACCCGGTCCCTGCCATTCCACATCTGGCTGCTACAGGCAGGACCCACCGTGCAGGCTTCCCAGAGCAGAGCCAGTCAGCCAGGGAACCCCACTACCTGCTGGCATCTCTTGACAAGCCAGTCTGTGCTCCACTAGCCTCAGAGAGTGCCCGAGGTCACCAGCAGGAGCTGACACCCCATCTTTTTCTTCACCCCACTCCAGCAAAAGTACTCCTACCTCTGGCCAGGCCCGTTTGCTGTGGCAGCTTGCTGGTTTCAGGGCACGGTCACGCTTAAAGCCCTGGTTGCTGCTCAGTCCCTCTTGAATTTGGCACACGGGTGTATCTTGAACCCTAGGTCACCACCTAGGCTCCCGAAGACTCCTGGTCCTCGCTCAGTCCTGTTTGGAACACCAGACATGGGGGAGAAATGGAGGCACTCACAGGACCGAGGAACTCAGACAACAGCTTAGAACTGTTGTCTTGTGGAATACCTAATGCGACAGGAGTACCAGCTACCTAAAGAGGACTTCAAAAGAACAATCCTAATGATGCTCACTGAAGTTAAGAGATCCACACAAGAGAACTCCCACAAGGAAAAAAAAAATGAAAGAGAAGACTTTAAGGAAGGAAAGCTAAAATACAGTAACAGAATTTAAAAATACGATAGCGGCACTCAACCAGCAGAATGCAAGAAGCTGAAAATTGAACCCGAGAGCTCAAAGATAAAGTAATGAAAACCATCCAAAAAAGACTAACAAAGAATTACAAACAGCAGAGGTAACACAGGGGTTCTGTGGGACTGCATCTAGAGGAGCAGTCATGTCACAGGGTTCCAAAAGGGAAGAAAGGGGCAGAACTCTCAGTAAGGAGGAGGAGCTGAGAACTCCTAGCTGAGTAAGGCCAGATCCAGAAACCGCAAAGAGTTGCAAGCCAAGTAAGCCCAAATATGCACACGAAGACACTTCATAATTAAAATGGCAAAACACAGAGATAAGAAGAATTCTACATACAACAAGAGAAAACCAAAGAGTCGGTGTAAGGGAAATGCTGGTTGCGGATTTCTCACTAGAGACTATGGACAAGGAAGAGTGGCATGATCATGATGTATGCACTGTCATCCCGTTGTTCATCAATTGCTCAAGCGGACAGCAGTAACATTGTAAGACTTGTTGTTACTGTTTTTGGCATACTGAATACGTCACAGGTAGCTTGCCAGGCTCTGCCATGCGGGTGGGATACTCTCTGTAGCTTTCCGGGCTCTCCCAGAGGCATAGAGGAATCAAACCTGGGTCAGCATGCAAGGCAAACACCCTACCCACTGTGCTATCACTCCAGCTCAACAGCTAAGGGAGTTCATTACCACTAAACTGAATTTTCAAGAAACCCGCTAGGAACTTCTTTTAAAATGCAAAGAAATCAGGTGGAAGTAATACATTAACTTAGAAACAATATATGGGAGAGAAAGGAGAATAAATAATGGGAAGTCTTTTTTTTTTTTTTTTTTTTTTTTTTACGTGTTGGGGCCACACCTGGCAATGCTCAGGGGTTACTATAGGCCTGCACTCAGGAATGACTCCTGGCAGTACTCAGGGGACCATATGGGATGCTGGGGATTGAACCCGGATTGGGTTTGTGCAGGACAAGTATCTTACCCCCTGTACTATTTCTCTGGCCTTGAAACTTTTGTTTTCAAGTTTGCTAATTCTTTCCTTTTCTGTATCTCAGTTCTGTTAAATGTAGAATATTTAAGTTTTTAGATACTGTATTTTTTCTTTCTAAAATTTATATTTGGTTTTGTTTTAAATCTTATTTTCTGCTGAGATTTTATTTTCATTTAATAGGCTATTTTCCATTCCATCATTGAAGTGTAGTTGTATAGTGTAGTTGTAATAAATGTTAATTTTATTTTGCTCAACTCTACATTTGCTTAAGTCAGTATTGGTCTCTTGATTTTCTTTTTTGTTTTCTTTGCCTTTTTTTATTTTAATTTTTTGGTTTGGACCATATCCAGTGGTGCTCAACACTTACTCCTAGTTGCAGATTTCTCTCCCAGCAAAGTACTCATTGCTGGGACCAGGGAGATAGTACAGAGGATAAGGTCCTTGCCTTGCACGCAGCTGTCCCAGGTTCTTTTTTTTTTTCTTTTTGGATCACACCCGGCAATGCACAGGGGTTACTCCTGGCTCTGCACTCAGGAATTACTCCTGGCGGTGCTCAGGGGACCATATGGGATGCTGGGAATCGAACCCGGGTCAGCCACGTGCAAGGCAAACGCCCTATCCCCTGTGCTATTGCTCCAGCCCCTGTCCCAGATTCTATACCCAGCATCCCATGGTCCCCCAAGACATCCAGGAGTGATTCCTGAGTCTAGAGCCAGAGTAAACCCTAAGCACTTAAGCACTTCTGGGTGGCCCAAAACCTAAGAATAAATAAATAATATTAAAAAAAGTACTCATTGCTTGGGGCTGGAGAGATAACGCAGCAGAGATAGCATAGCACTTGCCTTGTATGCAGCTGACCCAGATTCCATCACTGGTATCACAGTGGTCCCTTGAGCACTGCTGGGAGTGACTCCTGAGTGTAGAGCCAGGAATAAGTCTTGACCATCTTCAGTATTGCCCCAGAAGTCCCTTCCCCCACCCCACGCCCCAAAAAATAAGTGCTTAGCATTTGAAAAAATTTTACCCATTAACTTTCGTGACAACGTACTTTATAAGCCCTATTTGAACACTTAGTAGTGGTTAAGGGGTTCACATCAATTTTTATTAATTTTGATCCCTCAACTTTGTTCTGGAAGTTGGATCTTCATATTCTCTTATGATTATTTGGTGTGCATATTCTCTCTTCTTCCCACTAGATCTGTAAATTCCATGAGCTCTAATCCTTTTTTTTTCCAAACCACTGAATATTCTATAGTCGCCATCGAGTAGACATTGTAGATAACTTACTGATAAATGGGTAAATTTCATTTTCTTTGAAACAGTAAAACCTAGGAACACTGAAATAAACTAATCCACCTTGCTCTGAAGTCTTGAGAGAGTAGAACCTAAAAGTCTTGGAAGATAGTGACGAGAAATGCAGAGTGCCTGTGTGGTTAGACTTAATTAATTCAGCATCAGTTAGGTTATTTTGGTCAGGTTGTTCATTGAGGTCTCAGAAGGAAATCTTGCATTTGATTTTGTGGCAGCACAAGAATGAATGGGAACTTTTTTTTTTTAATGTTTGTTATGCCAAACAAAACATTTGGTCTGTGGTTCCATACTCACTTTTAACATCTAGTTTTTGGGTCAGCCATAAAAATTTTATTTCCTTTTAGCACTGCTGCCCTATGCTCACAAAGATGTAGCCAGTTCTTAATTGGACCCAGTATATAAGGCTTTAAAAAGTATTTTGGGGGGCTAGAACCATAGTACAGCAGGTAAGGCATTTACCTTACATGCTGCTGACCTGGGTTTGATCCCCAGCATCCTTTATGGTCCCTTGAGCACCACCAGGATTAATTAGTGAGTGCACAGTTAGAAGTAAGCCCTGAGTACTGCTGGGTTTGACCCAAAAACTTTAAAAAAAAAAAAAAAAAGAAACATTTGTCAGACTAGAGCCATAGTATGGCCGGTATGGTGATTGCTTTCCATGCAGGTGATGGGGTTTGATCTCTAGTACCACATATGGTCCCCCAAGTGCAGCCTGGTGTGCCCCCAAAACCTTTTTTAAAGAAAGGCATTTGCCCAAAACCAAAAATAAATAAACCACTTGCTGAGTCTATAATAAAA
Organism: Sorex araneus; assembly: GCF_027595985.1. Lineage (NCBI taxonomy): Eukaryota > Metazoa > Chordata > Mammalia > Eulipotyphla > Soricidae > Sorex > Sorex araneus. Next base: position 118,871,964 of record NC_073306.1, on the reverse strand, counting down.
AGTCTTAGAATAGAAATGTATGGGGGCCAGAGCTAAAGTAGAGTGGGTGTTTTTTCGCATTTGCCTTGCACATGGCCAACCAAGGTTCAACCTCCAACATCCCATGTGGTCCCCCAAGCACTTCCAGGAAAAAGCATTTCCTCAGTACAGAGCAAGGCATAACCCCTGAGCATCATCAGGTATGACCCGAAAACAAAAACAAATAAAAAAAATGTAACAAGATAGCAAGATCTTCATACTTTGAATTCTAGTAGTTCTGTTTTTAGAAATATTTTCTTTTTATCTTAAATAACCAACTTAAGTATTATTCATTTAATTAAGAAAAATAAACAAAAACCTATATGCCCTAAGCAAGCTGTAAAGGGGACATAGCATATTAAATGACATACCATTAGGTTCAAATTATCAAGACCATGAAGCATAAGAAATTGGTTACTATAGCAAATAAAAAAGCTGTGAAGAAATTGGTCTGTAGGCTGAAAATATTGAGTAAGTAGGACTGGAAGGCTAGGTAAGCTAAAAGGAAAAATTAGCCAGGAATGTAAATTAGCAGTAGACATGTACTTTGCATTTGTGAGGCCCTAGGTTTGATACCCAGCACCACTAAATATTAAAGAAAAATATGCATCTTGAAGAAAATTTTTAGGTTTGATTCTAATATTCAAAAGAAGTCTGGGCCGGAGAGATAAGTTGTTGCCTGGGTTTGGTCTCCAGCACCCCATATGGTTCTCAAAGCCCTCCAGGAGTGGACTCTGAACACAGCTAGGAGTAAATCCTGAGCACAGCCAAGCGTGGTCCAGCAGTAAGCCAAAAAGGAAAAAAAAAAAAAAAACCACCACATTTAACTCTGCTGCTTCACTACTTTTTTTTAATAAGAAAAAATGACTTATTTTTTTTTTTTACTTTCAGTAAGCGATGAAATGTCCAAGGACTGTTTAAGCATCCTGTATAATACCTGTGTCTGTGTAAGTACCATTGTTATTGGGGCTCTGTTTATCTTCTTGCCATTTCTGCGGTGCTCAGGGAGGGAGTACTTAACTGGAGTGATAGACATGAAAGCTGTCTTTAGACATTGAAGGAGTCAGTCGTACGTGTGTCTGAGAAGCAGGATCAATAGGTAGAAATCATGGGGAAACAACATTTTGTAATAATTGTCAAGAACTGGGACTGCTTCAGCAGACACTGAACTCCCCTAATTCTCGGCAGAGGTGTCCGAGGAGAGCCTGAACAAGTATTGGAAGATGGTAACTTTTTTTTTTTTCTGTTTGGGTCACACCCGGTGTTGCACAGGGGTTACTCCTGGCTCTGCACTCAGGAATTACTCCTGGCGGTGCTCAGGGAACCATATGGGATGCTGGGAATTGAACCCGGGTCACCTGCGTGCAAGGCAAACGCCCTACCCACTGTGCTATTATTCCAGCCCCTGAATGATGACTTTTAAGATTTCTTTTAGCCCCATTATTCCTGTTCCATCATTTTCCTTATTATAAAACAAAATGGGAACCAAAAGGCTCAGTCTTATATTGAACAGAAGAATTTTATGAGGTTGATAACTGAGCAAGAAGGAATGAATGGTGAGTGAAGGAAACAATTTAAAGAAAGAAAAGAGTGTAGCTCTTAGTGGCAGAATTAGATTCTGAGTTCTGTCCCTTTGTCCCTTAAGTTAGTTACTGTTTCCTCAGGTTTTGGTTACTTGTATAGTTAGTAATCAAATCAAGTAGAAGTTGTGGGGCCTTAAAGAGACGAAAACCTCTGTTTTTATTTGTTTGGGGGTTTTTTTTGGAGGGGTGGGGAGTGCCCACACCTTCAATCTCAGGGCTTACTCCTGGCTCTGTACTCATGAATCACTCCTATTGGTGCTTGCAGGACTAAATGGGGTGTCGGGAGATTGAACTCAGGTCACTGTGTGCAGGCAAATGCCCTTACCCACTATACTATTTCTCTAACCCTGAGGCGAATAATTTTTTTTTTCTTTTTGGGTCACACCCAGCAGTGTTCAGTGGTTACTCCTGGCTCTGCACTCAGGAGTCACTCCTGGCGGTGCCCAGGGGACCATATGGGATGCTGGGGATGAACCCAGATCAGCCGCATGCAGGGCAAACGCCCTACCCCCTGTACTATCGATTTGGTCCCAGGCTAAGAACTCTTAAAACAGTACCTGTCTTTTAGAAACTTATTTGTTGCATTGCAAACAGGAAATTACAACGTAACAGTCACTGAATAGTGTTCTTTTTAAATAATGCTGATGAGATTGAAGCAATCTTGTTGGAACCTGAACAAAATTATTCAAGGACTTGCTTTTATTTTATTTTATTTTATTTTATTTTATTTTTGAGTGTGGCCCAGCAGTGCTCAGGGCCTTATTCCTGGCTCTATACTCAGGGATAACACCTGGTGGGGCTCGGGACCATATGTGGTGCCGGAGATCAACCCGGAGATCAGTCGCATGCATGGCAAGATCTACCTGCTATTCTATCACTCTGGCACTTGCTTCTATTAATTTGCTTAAAATTATGTTTTTTTGAGAACCTGTTGATAGTGGGGCTAGAGAGTATAAGAGGCCTGGTGCTTGCTTTGTATGTGCCAATCTGTTCAATCTCTGGCACTGCATATAATTTCCCGCTCATGTTTCCCTAAGCTCTGCCAAGTGTGCCCCGAAACAAAAGCAAGTAAGGAGAAACAGGTGAAGTTATTTTAACAGTGCTTTAAAGTTAGTATATCAAGGATATTACTGGGGCTGGAGCAATAGTACAGTAGGCAGGGTGCTTGCCTTGCACACCACCAGCCCAGATTCATTCTCAGCATCCTAAATGGTCTCCCGAGCACCACCAGGAGTAATTACTTAGTACAGAGCCAGGAGTAACCCCTGAGCATCACTGGGTGTGACCCAACCCTGCCCCACCCGCCCCAAAGAATATCACTGTATATGTGATCAATATGTAAATAATTAGACATTTCCAGTTTTTGTACTAAACTTTCAAAATCCATTGTAGATTTTTTTTGCTTTGATTTTTTTTTGTGGGGGGGTAGGGAAGGGTATTAGAGAATTTTGGACCAAATTCTGCCGTACTCATTATTTCTGCTGTACTCATAATTCTGCTTATCCCTTACCCGGTGCCCAGGGATCACTCCTGGCACTGCTCAGGGGACTGCATGTGATGCTGGGGATTGAATCAAGGTCAGCCACATTTAAGGGAAGTGTCTTAGCTGTATTATCTCTCCAACCTCTTGTGTTTTTTTTTTTTAAGTTGTTCACAATTTATTACATTCAGTATTCCAACACCAGTCCCCCCACTATTACACCTTCCCACCACCAGTATTTCAAATTTTCCCAACCACCACCCAAGCCTCCCCCAATAGCAGGTCATAAATAATTTCCTTTATATTGCTTGTTGTGAATAATCCACTAAAAATATAAAAATGATCCAAAAAAAGTTTTCTTAGAAGAAAGTGTGTGAAGATTGTTGTATCGTGGCCTGGAGCCATTAAACCCTTGTATAAGAGATTACTAACATGTTGTCACAGGTTGAGCCTTGTGTGCTAATTTTTTTTTTCTTATTTGAGTCACACCTAGTGATGCACAGGGGTTACTCCTGGCTTTGCACTCAGGATTTACTCCTGGGGGTACTTCGGGGACCATAGGGGATGCTAGAAATCAAACCCGGGTCGCCTTCGTGCAAGGCAAACACCCTACCCATTGTACTGTCGCTCCAGCCCCTATTTTTTTTTGAGATTAGTTGCCTTCTACTTTACACCCCATCGAATGTGGTGTGCTACTCCTGTCGCATGGTCACAGTGTGGCCAGGAACCCGTTGTATTTTTCAGTACACAAAGCACATCTCTTTTCAGCCTAGCTAGGATCCAGGAGCTCAAGAATCACCCAGGTAGGCACAGACTGATAGAAATAAGCTTGTGACCTGGATAGGCACAAACTTATAAAAATAAACAAATTGAAATGTACTATTATTCTCAAAACCGAGACCAGTAAAAAGTCATCCTTACTGGGGGAAAACAAAAAGACTTTTATATGATTTTCTTTGGCCACATCTACATAGTTAATAGTTTTATAGATTGGGGTAAAGATACCTGTTATTCATTGAAACCCCAGTAAACCAGTTTGGTTTAAAAAAGAAACACAAAGTGTAGCAAACTTAGTCTATCACAGTTTAACTCTGTGCAGATCTGGTTGGATTCCAGGTTGGGCAGGAACCAAGGACTTTTGTAAACAACAGTGACTCTAGGGATCAGGCAGAAAACAGCTATTTGAAGTGGAGAGCTCTGTAAATTCTGACTAACCTGAAGTAAACAATCCCATCTAAGGACATTTAAACTCCAGTTTCTAGAAAGTACCGTGTGACAAGTAAAACTTGGCCTACTTGGGTACAGCGGGTAGGATGTGTGCCTTGCATGTGATTTCATCCTTGGCATCACAGGGTTCCCTAAGCATAATCAGGAGTGATCCATGAGCACAAACTCAGGAGTAAGCCTTGAGGTTACTTGACGACCCAAAACAATAATAACAAATTGGCATTCTGAATTCTGATTTATAGCTTCAGAATTACATGCTAGATAGATACTGGGTCAGGAACCTATGATTAGCTGTGGATGTGGCCAGCAGTGGAGCACTTGCCCAGCACATGTAAGGCTCTTAATTTGTTTCCTGGCACTGCCCCCCTTCCCAGAAAAAATCATTGATATACAAAATAATATTCGGGATGTAAGGCCTGAGCCAAAACTTGCTTTCTGTAAAAGAAGGCGGCTTTTCTGGTATCTCTTTCTGCAAGAGCCAATTTTCATACACACACGCTCTCTCACACTCTATTGCTGGGATCTGGGGTTAATTCCTTACTTTCTGTATTTGTGGGAGGGATTTCTTGCCCCTTGTAGTTTATTTGGCAGTTGTAACATATGCTGCCTTTTTCTCTTCTTCCCCTTGTTAGACTGAAGGAGTTACAAAGCGTCTGGCAGAAAAGAATGACTTTGTGATCTTCCTTTTCACTCTAATGACAAGTAAGAAGACATTCTTACAAACAGCAACCCTCATTGAAGATATTTTGAGTGTTAAAAAGGTAAGTTATATCCTCTACCAGCCAGTTGGAGGTGTCTCAGACAGTTGGATATAGTATTCTCAAAACTGGATCAAGTGGAAACTGTGTGTCTGTGTGTGTGTGTCACGTGCATGCGGGGGGAGCTGGCTTTACCTGGTGGACTGTGTGCTGTCAGGGATAGAACAGGGGTTGGCTGTAAGCAAGAAAAGCACCTTAACACTTGCACTGTCATTATCTCTCTGGTCCTATAGAGCTCTTTTCATGTTTCATTTTGTTTCGGGGTCACATACAGCTCTGTACTTGGCCGTTACTCCCAGTTCTGTGCTTTGAGATCACTCCCATTCTGTGGTGCCTATGGGGGGACGGGGTGCTAGGGATCAAACTGGGGTCAGCCTCGTGTAAGGCAATATCTTTTTTTTTTTTTTTTTTTCATTTTGGGTCACACCTGGCGATGCACAGGGGTTACGCCTGGCTTTGCACTCAGGAATTACTCCTGGCGGTGCTCAGGGGACCATATGGGATGCTGGGATTTGAACCCGGGTTGGCCGCGTGCAAGGCAAATGCCCTGCCCGCTATGCTATCACTCCAGCCCCTAAGGCAATATCTTAACCCCTGTACTGTATGGCCAGATTCTATTTTGAGATTTGGGGGTGGGGTAGAGGGTGGTCACACTCTGCAGTGCTCGGGCATTGTGATCCATGGGGGTGCTGGCAGATGGAATATGCTGTCTCCTGGCTATTAACTGGGGTTGTCTGCATGTAAGGCAAGCACCTTGCCTCCGGTGCTCTCCAGCCTAAAATTTTTTAACTTTTTTTTTTTTTTTTGCACGTGCAGGGAGGGGGGTGGTGGAGGGTGTGCTTAGGATCTATGCAGGCCCTCACACATGGGAGAATATGCTCTAAGCTATTTCCCAGCCCCCAGGGTTCTTTTCTGGGGGAGGTGGTCTCACCAAGCAGTATTCAGGTGCTGATCCTGTCTCTGTGCTCAACCCCTGTTGGTGCTAAGAGACCATTGCAGTGCCAGGATTTGAAGCTAGGGTATGCTGGCCTGTGCTCTATCACTCCCAAGGTAGCCCCGTTCCACAGAGCTCTTCTTAGGGAAATAAACTCTGAGGTTAGATGGGGTTGGGGATAGAGCAAATGCTTTGCATGAGGGGCTCTGGGGTAGACCCAGGAGTCCCTCAGCACCACCAAAAGGAAAAATCTTCCACATTCCTAGTGTTATTTTTGGTATTATTTAAGTGCATACAAATATTCAAAATAGATTATATGCCTTATCTTGATGGCTTTTACATGTGCTAAAGCCCAAATGAATATATAAATTTAAATCAACTTGATAAAAACTCATAAATTCAGTTGACTTCATGAACTGAATGTGATGACTGTTACCTGCTGAAATCAAATTGCCCCTCACTTATTATTATGATGCAAGATCTTCTCAGTATTCCTGTATTGATGTATCCTTTGTAAGTGATCCCATTTTCCTACCGCTTTCCACTTATGAAGTCTGCCTCAATTTTGTTTTAACTAGTCTTCAATAGTTAAAATATAATTGATACCAAAACAGAACATGCAGTTACGAGCACTAAAATCTAGTCTCTGGTCATAAGATAGACATCCGGGGTGGGGCAGAGCATGCTTCAAACAACAACCAAAACTCTGATCAAAATGGAAATACTCTCCGAGAACTCTCTGAGCCCAGAGAGATGCAGCCACGACCCCTGCAAGACAGCGTGTTCACCTTCTGCCGTGACCTCGCTGGGCTCTGGAGCTCCCTTTCCCCGTCCCCGCTGTGCCTCCGTGTTGGTGGCAGGTGGGCAGATTACTTCTTCCTCCTGGAGCAGCCTCTGCCTCAGCTGCCATGGCAAGGGAGAGGGTGTCCCTGCGCCTCGAATCACAGCTTGCGTTTCCATCATTCTGCTACATTTCCCACAGGCTCCGTTTGTTCCAGCAGCCGAGGATGCACAAGCAGCCCGTTGTCCGCAGGAGCACATTGGAGATACACACACGTCTCAGACTGACCCTTTGTGCTCTCTGATTAAAAAAAAATAATAATAACTCTATTATTTTTCCCAGCAATTGTGTGCTCCGGCGTGTGTGTGAGAGAAAATTTGCCAAGTAGGAACTCCAAACTCTAGGGCAGTTTTAGCCCGGGATTGGCTGTCCCGAACAGCTGTCCTGCCTCCCTCTCACTCACCCCCTCCATGCTGACAGAGGTGGAGATGTTCTCTCACTGCAGTGCACTCTGCAGTCCAGAGTGGCCTTTGAAAGGGGAGCATAGAAGAAAGTGGGGACCCAAGTGACAAACCATGACAAGGGATTTTTATCCTATGCAACTCAGAGAATCGGCTTTTGAAATTTATCAAAAATTCTTGCAAAGCAGCATATACACATGTACTCATGAAAAGGCCAGTAGAAAAATGGACAGTGATACAAGCATTTGACAACAGCTTAACCCCTGGTCCATAAATCCACAATCAGAGCATATTAGCTTCAGTGGTAATTATGGATGGGACCATTAAGACCACAGTGCTGGTGAGAATGTGCATCATTGGGGAAGGTCCGTACAGCTGGAGCTTTGCCTGCCCACCCTCCCTCTTTCCCTCCCTCCCTCCCTCTTTGTTTTTTCTGATATAAAATCTTCGGGACAAACACAGCTGTTCTCAGGCTGGGATAACTCCTGGCTCTGTGCTTAGGATCACTCCTGTCAGACTCAGGGGGATGACATGGGGTGCTGGAGATTGAACCCAGCTTGACCACGTGCCTGTACTATTTCTCCAGTTGAAGATTTTCGATCAGCAGTTTATCTGTTTTGCTGTTGTCTCATAGTTGTACACGCACATATCCTGTGGCCCAGCATCCGGAGATGCACCGCACTCAGGGCTGAGGCATCAGTCTAGTGGCATGGGTCACTTTAACCTCTGCCCAGGCACGTTTACAGGCAGTCTCAGAATGCTGAATCTTAGATCTGAAAACACTTAAGTTGAAGCTAAGAGGTTTGTGACACCATTCAGTGAATCTCTGAGCTAGCTTGAGAAAGATAAAGGGAATGGTTTGAAGACATTTTAGCTTTTATCTGTACATGAATTTTTATACTTGCCAAGGTGTCCTTATTGGATTTGATGGAAATTATTCTTGGGCACTGTCTCAGAAAACATGCTTCAAGAAACAGATGCCTCATTGTTTCAGTGTAAAAACAGAGCTGAAAGTTTCTGATCCATCAACAGGAGAATAGATAAATGTCATCTTTTCAAACAGCAGGAAATTCTGATGTAGTGGAAATTAGTGAGTATTGCCATCGACTAGGCTAGCAAAAGCCTGGCCAAATCTTAGGGATCAATAGAGGCCAGTTTCGGAAGACTCTTGTCTGTTACACCATTTTTATAAAAACAAAATGAGCAGATTCAAATTAGGCATGTGATAAATTCAAGTTCTGATCTGTTACAGATCAGGACCGTGGTCTTTTCTGATTGAGAGACAGAAATGTGAGAGGAGAGGCACATATGTTATGCTTTATACATGTTAGTTGTATGTACTGTTAAATGAAAATTTAAGAATGACATAAGTGAATCTGGAGGGTGGTGGACCTGGTACGTAACCCACACACTGAGCTAAGACTGTAGGAACTGGTGGGCTGAAAGTAGTAAGAGCTGACAGTCACGGGCCAGAGGAGACAGTTCAGAAGGCTAGTGAACATGCTTGGCACCTAGCCCCTCAATGTTTCATTTTTTAAAAATGAAATCAGGGGACTGGAGAGATGGGTTGGGGGTGAGGCGCTTTCCTTGTCCACAGACAGTGGCAGTTACACCCCAGCACCTCCTGAGCATTTCCAGAGTGATCTTGGAGCACAGCCTGGTGTGGCCCAGGAACCAAAAGGGAAAAAGAAAGTATGGCGAGAATGGCAATTTATGATTGATAAAACTTGAGTGGTAGGCTTTTTAAACATTTTTTTAAAACAATAATAATAATAGATAAAATTGGGCCTGAGATATTGTGCAGCGGGTAATGCTCTTGCCTTGCACACAGCCAACCTGGGTTCGATCTCTTGACACCGCATATACCAGGCCCAGCCAGGAATCAGCCCTGAGGACCACTAGGTGTGGCCCCAAAACAAAACCCAAAGTAGGTAAAATAAGCCAGGTGAGCCATGTTAGAAGAGAAGAACAGTGGTGCTCAAAGGGTTTAATATTTCAGCTATTAAAACAAGACTTAACTTACCTAAGGTCGGACAGTTTTAAATTGCAGAGCTGGAACTTGAACCTAAGTATTAGACCTGCAAGGCCCTTCCTTAGAGGAAACAGAAGACCACATGCAATCACGAATGAATAGAGCCATGGGATTGTTTCATTTGTGTCTTCTATAGGAAATGATTCGACTAGATGAAGTCCCCAATCTGAGCTCCTTAGTATCCAATTTCGATCAGCAGCAGCTTGCTAATTTCTGCCGAATTCTGGCTGTCACTATTTCCGAGATGGATACGGGGAATGATGACAAACATACACTTCTTGCCAAAAATGCTCAACAGAAGAAGAGCTTGGGCTTGGGGCCCTCCGCAGCCGAAATCAACCAAGGTAAAGTGTTTGAATTGTCAGAAATTTTAGATTATTACCCATACCATTTCGTGAGCCATCTAGCACTTTCAGTAGCTCTGGAGAAACTAATTAGGGTATGTAAAACTTGTCTCTGAGCATCTTTTCATTATCTGGGGGAGCCAAATCCACAATCTGCATTTGATTATTTATTAGAGTTCCAGGTACATGTACCTTTTAACTTACCAAGCCTTTTCTCAACTTTTATCTATACATACATGTAGAGTATATATCGAGGAGAGGATGTACCAGGCATAAACAAGTATAAACAAGAGCACATACAAGGTTATACATTGCAACATTGTAATAACAAGTGACTACAAGAGATCTTACAATTCATCAGCTGTAAGAGACTACTTTATAGAATACTTCCTTAATAGAAGATTGTATAACTTTTTTTTTAAAGATTGTATAACTTTTGAGAAAATAACCGAGAAAATCTGTAGTGATAGAGAAAAATCTCAGATACAGTAATGATTTTTTTTTTAAAAAAGTATGGTTTTATATAGTATTTTTGTTTTGGGTTTTTTTTTTTTTTAGGTATAGTTAGAGGTTTTGTTTTTTATGGGGGGATGGGGGATTTTGGGTCACACGCAGCGATGCACAGAGGTTACTCCTGGCTCTGCACTCAGGAACCACTCCTGGCGGTGCTCGGGGGACCATATGGGATGCTGGGAATCGAACCCAGGTCAGCCGCGTGCAAGGCAAACGCCCTACCCGCTGTACTATTGCTCCAGCCCCAGGTATGGTTAGAGGAATGAAATCAAATTTATTTATTCACTCATACACTCGTGCAAAAGGAATCTGAAAGTGGTTACATGTCGGGGAGACTGATGACTGGGCAGAGTGGCGTTCTTCAGCCTTTCACCTGAAGACTGGGGAAAATAGGAGAAATAGTTTGCAGACCAGTTGAGAGCTCAGACAGAAACAAAAACCAATGTAGATTCAATTTTGTAAAATTACAAATTTTAGTTGCTGTGGCATCTGCTGCTGCTTAGACCATCCCTGTGGTCGGACCAAAGATTAAAGAGGGGAGGGGCAGTGGAGTGTAGATCCAGTAGCAGAAGTGGAATGTCTTCGTGTATTGTTTCACATATTCTTTTTGTTTGCGTGGTTGACCTTTGGGCCACAGCTGGTGCTACTCAGGGCTTCTGCCTCTGCACTCAAACATCACTCCTGGCATGCTCAGGGGGGTGTATGTGGTACCAGCAATCGATCCTGGGTCAGTCATGTGCAAAGCAATTGCCTTACCTGCTGAACTATCTCTACGATCCCACATATTACACATATTCTTTGATTTTTAGAACCATGTGAATATATTATTTGAATTTTAGCAGGTACTATTCTAATTTATCCACCTTGTCAAGCTTTACATATTCTTTGATTTTTAGAACCATGTGAATATATTGTTTGTTTTATCTGCCCTGCCATATAGCCTTTTGGTAGCTAAAAACCTCTTTGTTGATAAATTATTCTTATTTAAGCAGACTTTAGGAAAAATAGGTATGAATCTCTTTCAGTCATAACAGTAGATGAATCATGCGAAATAAAACATTTTATTTTTATTTATGTTTTGGGGCCACACACTCAACTGTGCTCAGGGGCTGCTTTGAAAGCACGACTGTTTCTCAAGCCCAGTGTGGGTATGCAGAATCCCTGGGCCAGCTCACCGAGCCGAGAGCACTGACCAGCACCACCCCACTCTACCCCAGTCTTGATCCGAATTCTTCATAAACTCTGCTAATGTCTTCAGCTTAGTAGCACTGTAGCACTGTCATCCCGTTGTTCGTCGATTTGCTCGAGCGGGCACCAATAACGTCTCCATTGTGAGACTTGTTACTGTTTTTGGCATATTGAATATGCCTCGGGTAACTTGCCAGGCTCTGCCGTGAGAGTGGAATACTCTTGGTAGCTTGCTGGGCTCTATGAGAGGGATAGAGGAATCAAACCTGGGTCGGCCGCATGCAGGGCAAACGTCCTCCCCACTGTGCTATCGCTCAAGTCCCATCAGCTCAGTACAGACACTGAATTGTCTTACCTGCGCTGTAGGCTTGAAGAATATTATTTCTGTGTTTCAGTCACATGTAATAACAAGTGTGTGAAGGGTCTGGACCCTCATTCAGTAGTTTCTCTCCAGGCCTATTTTTCTTCCTGAGCCATAGAGCTGAGACCTCTCTTGCTCTGCACAGACTTTGCATCCCCGCCTCCCTCTTTCTTTCTTAAAATTTTGAGACATCCTCATTTTAGTCATCACAAGAGGCTTTTTTTAAAAGTGCACTGATTTGTTATTAAATTTGCTTCAAAGCAAGTTTAACATATACATATATACACATTTGTTAAGTTCACATTTTTAAGTTCCTGCATGGCAAACATTGTCCTAACTGCTATAAGTGATTTTATTTAATCCTCGAAGCAGCAGTATAAACTAGAGATTGGGTGCTAGAGAAATTGTACAGCAGATAAGGCTCTTGCCTTGCAGGTATCCGACCTGGATTTGATCCCTGCTACCCCATATGAGCCCCTGAACCTGGCAGAAGTGATCCCTGAGCATCACTGCATGGCTCAAAAGCAAAAAAAAAAAAAAAAAACAATAAAAAGAGGTTAGTATCTTCATTGTATAGCTAAGGAAACTGAGGGTGTGGAAGGCTCAGTATTGATGCATGTCTGTGCTGAGGCACTAAATAACCATCATCTTTTGGTTTGTCATTAAAGAAAATTGTTCTTGCAGATTATTTTTATCCTGTTAATTTCGCTTTCCTTCACACGCCTGTTTGTAAAGTGCTGGAAATAAGACCAGCATGGGTGGGTTCAGGTGCCTGCCTTGATCCTCGAGCACCACCAGGGGTCTCTCCTGTGCATGGCCAGGAAGCCTCAGGCCGTGCTACATATGGTCCCCCGAATCCAAAACAAAAATAAATAGGATGAACCGGGAGCCGCGGCACGAGAAGCAAACCCTCCGCGCCTATTGACTGTGATCCTGAGGTCTCCTAACCCATTTTGTCACCAGAGCAGATTCTTGCAGCCATCCATTTTGACTGTGAACTGAGCTAAAATATTAGAAACCCAAAACCGCGCGGCCGCGATAGCAAAAGTCTTCACTCAAAGTCTTCACTCTTAGCAATGAAGAGAAATTATTAGATGATGCCTATTCAGCAGGCCTGATTGTTGGGGAAAATTTCCAATCAATAATAGTGAGTTCTGTATGGAAATATGGAATGTACTCAATATATATAGAGAATAATGGGAATATCATTAGCTACTTAGATGGGGGGTGGGGTGGGAGGGGGGTGTATTGGGGTTCTTGGTGGTGGAACGGGTGCACTGGTGAAGGGATGGTGGTTTAATCAGTATTTGACTGTGACTTAAACCTGAAAGCTTTGTATTTTTTTTCTTGTTTTCACGGTGGTTCAATAAAATATTTCTTGAAAGAAAGAAAGAAAGAAAGAAAGAAAGAAATGAAACCAGCACCACCCATCTCCTCAGTGATCAGTATATTCTAGCCAATTAGTTCTTTAATTAATGGAGCATTTCCAAGCCCATTTTTCTTTCCTTTTTCTCTTTTTTTGCTATTGGATCACAGCCAATAGTGCTCAGGGCTTACTCCTAACTCCATGCGTTGGCAGGTAAATTGAAATATTTTTTGGTCCATATTAAATATGTATCATCATTCTTTATATCTGTGCATTCCATTGGATAGATGCATCATACTGAGCATTGTGCTATTAATGGGCACGCAGTTATCACCACTATTTTTCTCTCATAGAAACTATACCAGTGAACACCTTCATAAGAATATCTCTGCTATTTGGTGATCTCCTTAGGGACAGTTACTTGAAATGACCTCCTGGCTCCAAGACAGATTTTAGGCATGAAGGTTATTCTTGTTTGTATTTTTCCCACCCCACCCAGAGGATATGAGAGCCTGTCTCTCAGCACCTGCTCAAAATGAATATGTTTCTGTAGTTTTAATACTCTTTGCGTTGGCTTGACATTTTATTTTACAGGACCTCCTGGCTCCCCCACCCCCACCCCGCCATGTGGGGAGAGGAGCCAGTTGTTTGTGGAGGGCTTCAGGGCTGGCCTCCGTTTTGAAAATTCCCTTTTCTTTCCCTGACAGCGGCCCTTCTCAGCATCCCTGGCTTTGTTGAGCGGCTTTGCAAACTGGCAACTCGAAAGGTGTCAGAGTCAACGGACACAGCCAACTTTCTGCAGGACCTGGAGGAGTGGTACACGTGGCTCGACAATGCTTTGGTGCTCGACGCCCTGATGCGAGTGGCGAACGAGGAGTCTGAACACAATCAAGGTATTTGGGGAGGGATACTTTCCTCTGGGCAACTGGAGGCAACTCTTGTTTCATCTCCTTACATTGTCATTCAAGAGCTGGAGTTAAGGGCTGGAGTGATAGCACAGCGGGTAGGGCGTTTGCCTTGCACGCGACCAACCCAGGTTCGAATCCCAGCATCCCATATGGTCCCCTGAGCACCGCCAGGGGTGATTCCTGAGTGCAGAGCCAGGAGTAACCCCTGTGCATCGCCGGGTGTGACCCAAAAAAAAAAAGCAAAAAAGAAAGAGCTGGAGTTATTCTTGACCTCTTTCCAAGGAGGATTCTTTTTTAAGTTTGCTCAAAGTAGAACTTTCTTCAGGACAGCCCTTACAAATCATGATGACTGCTAAGATTCTTTGGGGCCTGGGGCTGGAGCAGGTAGGGCATTTGCCTCACATAAGGCAGACCTAGGCTCGATCCCCAGCATATATGGTTCTCTGAACCCTGATAGGAGTTATCCCTGAGTGCGTAGCCAGGAGTGAGCCCTTAACACTGCTGGGTATGCCCTGCCTCCCATCCCCCCTAGAGACCCCCCCCAAGGGAAAAAGAAGACTGGGACCCCGAAGTACTGCTCCCCACCCTTGCCCCAACCCCACCTGGAGTGCTCCCCCTGGACTCCTTCCAAGAGGATCTAAATATGGGAAGGACTTTGTCACCAAGCCCGAGACTGACTAGAATCAGTAACCAGAGCTTTCTGAGGAGGTTCCCCCACCCCCACCCTCTTCATTCTCTACATTTATTTCTTTCTTCTTTTTTCCCCTCTGTGAAGGACACTGGCATCTTGGGAGTCAGGTGCTCCATCGTGATGCCTTTGCCTCGGGGTTGGAGTCGGATTGTCCAGGGCAGCACTCTGCACCTGCTGGTGAGGGTGGGGGAGGTTCTGCTCCAGGTCTGCTGTGTGCAGAGCCCCGTGGCCCTGTCCCCCACTGAAATAGAAGCAGAACCGGTGCAAACCACTCGTACAAAGTCTGTGGAATTTATTCTAAGAGCATATAGCAAATAAACACTTGGGAGAGGGGCGGGGTGTTAGGTTTTTGTTTTTTCAGTTAGGTTTTTGTTTTCTTTTTTTCCCCCTTATTATTTGTACTTTTAAATTTCTTATTTGAGGCGCTTAATTGCAGTCTGTTAATGATAGCCTTGTGCATACAGCGCTGCCACCACCCACCCTGCACCAGAGTGACACTTCCTCCACCGTTATCTCAGTGCGAGGAAAACATTTCGGAAAGCCTTCTGAAGCCCTGCAGGAATAGTGAGTGTAAGACACGTGAAACTCTGCACAGTGCAAGTTCTCCTCTGGGCTTCCTCCCCCGGCAGCTCCCAGACCAGAGTGGGATCCTTGGGGCCGCAGCAGCTGTAAAGTGGATAGTTCCCTTGCCTTGCACACGGCCAACCCGGGTGTGATACCCGCATCCGATATGGTTCCCCAAGCACCATCAGGAATAATTCCTCAGTGCAGAGCCAGGAGTTAGCCCTGAGCATCACTGGGTGTGGCCCCCAAATAAACCAAGTGTCTCATTGCTGGGAAGGATGAGCTGCCGGCACAGCCCAGCTCCTCTGGCCTCAGTTGGAGGCAAATTCCTGGTGAAATTCTTAAGGAGTCTCCCGTCTTTAGGAGTCTCCCAAAGCTCAATGCTTCCTTTCTTCCTCCCTACTTTATGGGAGACAGAATTGGTATATAACATTGTATCCATTTAAAGGCACATATTGCTCTACTATGGCTGCATCCCTGCTTCCTGTGCCTCTGCCTCCCACCCCCTACGTCCTCCCCACACCCCATGCCCAGAAATTCTACTGTGCCTGTTCTTGCCCTCCCTTGTGTTGGGTAGAGGTTCCGAGTTAGGATCGGCAAGCCTAGACCAGCGGCCACCAACCCTTCTCGGAGTAGTGACATTGAGATTTTGTTCAAGGGTACACAAAACAGGTAAGAATCATGGGTGATTCTACCCTAAGGATATTCTCAAAAAGAATGTGGATTTTGGTGCTAATAAAAGGTTCCTGGATCCTGTTCCTATTTAAGAACAAAAAAGTTGAACTGTCAAAATCATCAGAGAGAACCAAGGGATAAGATAGCTAAGAACCTCTTGCAAGTTGCCACCAACTCAGTCTCAAAAGCTCACATTGCCCGAGTTTAATTGAATCTGATTTTGGAGCAGTGTGTGCCTCAAGGCATCGTCAAAAACTGGAGAGCATTCAGCCAGCAATTAGTGGAGCTAATTGACAGCTGGATACCCAATGATGCAGCGAGATCAGGAAAGCCCCCTTGGGAACCCTGCCTCAGACACTGTCATGCAGGGACACTGAAAGTTCCTAAGGCCCAGCTCCCCACTAAAGGCCCCTGAGCCCTCCTCAGAACAGCTGGCCCAAAGTAGGCTGGCCAGGTTAGTAAACACAGTGAGCCTTCCAGGGGATCTGTATCAGAACTGCTGCAGTCTGTTTTCTAAAAACATGAGACATGCAAAGAAATGGGAAAAACCTAACACATGGGTGAAAACAGGCAACAGAAATTGAGGGAGGGGCTGGAGTGATAGCACAGCGGGTAGGGCGTTTGCCTTGCACGAGGCCGACCCAGGTTCAAATCCCAGCATCCCATATGGTCCCCTAAGCACCGCCAGGGGTGATTCCTGAGTGCATGAGCCAGGAGTGACCCCTGTGCATTGCTGGGTATGACCCAAAAAGAAAAAAAAAAAGAAATTGAGGGAGAGCTCATTATTTATTTTTAGTTTTTGTTTGTTTTGGGGCCACACGGCCAGCTAGCCAAAACAAGTGCCCTACCAAGGCAGTGTCCTACCGCCCTACCACTTGCTGTACTATCTCTCCAGCCCCATGTTTGTTTTGGGTTTTGGTCATTATTTAAAAGCAATCATCATAAGTACCCTCAAAAGACCCACAGGAGGCGTCAGGGAGATAGTATAGCAGTTAGGGCGCTTGCCTTGCATGTGGCCAACCTGAGTTTGATGAGGCATCCCACATAACCCCCAAGAGCACCGCTAGGAGTAATTTCTGAGTGCAGAGCCAGAACTAACCCCTTAGCATCAATGGGTGTGACTCAACCCTCCTCACCCCCGCTCCCTCCCCCTACCACCACAAAAAAGACTTAAAACTGCCTAAAGAAATCAAGGAGGCACTGAAGTGACAGCATAGTGGGTAGGGTGTTTGCCTTGCCCGTGGCCAACCCAGGTTCGATTCCCAGCTTCCCGTTTGGTCCCCTGAGCACTGTCAGGAGTAATTCCTGAGTGCAGAGCCAGGAGTAACCCCTGTGCATTGCCTGGTGTGACCCAAAAAAGCAAAAAAAAAAAAAAAAAGAAGAAGAAGAAGAAACCAAGGAGGGGCTGGAGTGATAGTACAGCGGGGAGGGCTCACCCAGGTTCGATCCCCAGTGTCCCTTATGGTCCCCCAGCACCCCCAGGAGTAATTCTGAGTGCAGAGCCAGGAGTAACCCTTGAGCAACACCAGGTGTGACTCAAAAAAAGCCAAAAAGTAAAAAAATGAAATCAAGGAATCGTCATGTTGTAGGGCACGAGCGTTGAAACACCCAAACTGGTTGGTTAAGTATGTTCCAGGAGTGACTCTTGGAAGCCTTGGCTTTAAAAAATATAATGATGAATAAAAAAATTAGTTAAAGGGGCAGAAAAACTGAGAGGAATAATGACTGAGCTGGAGAGAGAGGTCAGTGAATTGCTTTCATTCAGGAGTCCTGGATTTGATCCTGGTCCCTTAAACACCATCAGGAGTGTTCCCTGAACCCAAATTTGATGAAAAGTTTTTTGGGATTGTTTTGTTTTTGTTATTTTTGGTCCACACCAAGTGGTGCTCAGGGCTTAGTCCTGATTCTTCACTCAGGAGTTACTTCTGGCAGTGCTCAGGGGACCGTTTGGGGTGCTGGGGATTGAACCCAAGTCGACTGCATGCAAAGCAACACCTTACCCACCATACTGTCTCTCTGACCCCTGATGAAAAATATTAATGCCCACAGCTGAGAAGCTAAAAATACTGCAGATAGGGTAAACTCTGAAATTTATAATCAAACGTCATCATCAAAATGCAAGACAAAGTCTTAAAAAATAGCAAGAGAAAAATGAATATATTCAAGAGTATCCCAATAAGATTAGCTCACTCATAAGAATTGAGAGATAGGACATATTCATAGTGTTGAAAGAAACAAACAGTAAGAATTTTGTCCAGCAAGATATTCTTTGAATGGGGCTGGATTTCTCCATTCATACAATGGATTGTATACTTTCCTTGCATGTGGCTGACCCAGTTTCAATCCTTGGCACTGCATATGGTCTCCTAGGAGTGATCATTGAGCACAGCAGAGTGTGGCTCCAAAACATAACCCCCCCCCAAAAAAAAGAATGTTACCAAATGAAATATAGCAGCACTCAGGATGGATTGAGTAATCGAACCAAAGTATGTGTGCGCATACACACATGCATGTGTGGTATAAAATCAAATAAATTTTTCACTGGATTCAATATGTGAAAATCAGTTAATGTATAGCTCTTAGAGGGAAAACAGAAGTCTTCATGACCTTCACTTGGCATGGTTTCTTAGATGATCCTAAAAGGTATAAGCAAAATATGAATTTCACTTTTTAAAAATTAGAATCTTTAGTACTTAAATAAAAAGAAAACTTACCCAGGGGCCCAGGGAGACAGCTCAGAGGGCTAGTCTACACGCTTTTCACATGAAGAGCCCAGGCACAGTCCCTGATCCCTCCTCTTGGTCTCCCGAGCACCTCCAGTACAACCCGGGGTCAGGAGCTTTTCCAGACTGCTGGATGGGGCCCCAGAACAAACACACACTATCAAAAAAAGAAGAAAAGACAGTTTACAAAATGAGAACGCATTTCATGGGGGCCAAGGGAACATTTTTACAAACCAATGGTGTACACTTAATTTTATTCTTAAAAAAAGGGGGGCCACACCCAGTGGTGCTCAGGGCTTACTTCTGGCTCTGTGTTTGGGGGTCACCTCTTTCAGTGCAAGTCGTTAGCTAATTACCTTGTCCCTAAGCAAAGCTCTGGTCATTGCTTTGGGTTCTCTGTTTCCTGAAAATAACTTACCCCGCAACATTGCTAGGGTGGCCCAGGTAATCCTGGCACCTCAGAGCCCAAGCAGCATCGAGCAGTCTGCCCAGCTGGCCGAGAATTGCCAGTGGGGCTTCGGGTCCTCCTGAGCACTGCTTAGGGACAAACTTAGGCAGCGAAGACAAGTATGGGTGTTTTAGACCATACCCGCACAGTGCTCAAGAGCTTATCCTTGGCTCTGTGCTCGGGGATCACTCCTGGCGGGGCTGAGAGTACCATGTGTGATGCTAGGGATTCCAGCTGGGGTGGCCATGTGCAGGCCGGAACTGCCGCCGCTCTCTCTGGCCTCTGCACAGAGGTTCCTGACGGCCGAGGGCCCTTGTGCCTTGCGCTGTGCAGCCTTGGACAGACTCACTCCTGCAGGACCCTCCTCCCCACTGACTTCCCCTAGGCCGCATGATGGTGACCCACAGTTTTCACAGCCACAAGGCGAGTGCACGGCAGAGGTGGCACCATCGTGACAATGCTGCGGCATCTCCCCAAAAAGCCGCTTACTCCTAGACCATTCTGGAAACTGGGTCCAGGAGTCCCAATAAGGAAATTGAGTAATTATGTTTTTTCTCCCCACCGGCAAGAAAATATATGTGAATAGTTAGAATTCTCTCAGATTGACTCTGTCCAATAAAACTTTAAGTCTTTGCCCATTGTCACCTTAGTTGTCATAAAGAGTTTGCAGTTTCAAAATAAGAAAAAGAAGAAAATGGGAAAGGAATATGGGACCACTGGTGGAGGGATTGGGGTTGAATTACTGTATGCCTTATACTCACCTATCAGTGACTTGGTAAGTCATGGCTCTTTAATAAAAACTTTAAAAGACTAAAAAGAAGAAAGCAAGTGGTAAGCCACTGTGAGCAGAAAATTTCTGCTTTCACTCTATTTATTTTTTACTTATATGTTGCTTGTGTGTCCTAGGCATTGTCCTAACTACCTTCCAGTAGGAAATTCTTTCATCTAACATTGCTGAAGGGCATAGGTCAGGTGGAGAGGTAACACAGTGGGTAAGGTGCCTGCCTTGCTTGTAGCCAGCCTGAGTTCAATCTCCAGCATCTGGTAGGGTCCCTCAGATCCCACCAGAAGTGATTCCAGAGTGCAGGAATAACCCCTGAGCATCGCCAGTTGTGGCTAAAACCCTAGAAAAATAGATTTCTTTAGAAAGCAGATATTTTTGTTATTATCACTGTTACACAGATGAAGCATGAAGTTATCCACAGATTTTGTTCAAGGCCGCTGAGCTCGTGGATGGTGGAATGAGGGTTCAGACCAGCTGTCTGCTCCAGAATCTGTGCTCTTAACTGCTGCACTGTGCTGACCTCTTTCCCATTCCCTACCATTCTTCCCGAGCTCCACAGTGGTGCTGATGTCGTAACAGGGCTGGGCAAACTTGCTCCAAGCCCATAAGACAGGCTGTTTTATGTCAGGGAATCATCTTGCAGAAATCACCGTGACTTCTGAGAATACCTCATGGCCTGCTCCAAAACTTAACATCCGCTTTCCTGGCCTTGGGAAAGGCCTTTGTGCAGCAGAACTCCAGACCTTAGTAATTACTGAGTTATCCTTTTTTTCACCTTAGAGATGAAAACTTGAAACTAAGGGGAACTCTCCTGAGGTCTCCTGACTGACCCCCAGCTGGCCTGAAGTAACAGCAGGCAAGACTTGTGCAGAGTTAGGTGCCGGCTCTCCCGTGCCCCACTGCCAGTTCTCCCGAGCACTCCACTGACGTGCCCCCTGCTAGCTGGGAAGGAGAAGTCTTTCAGCTCTGCCCCCGAGAACCTTAAGCAGGAGACACAGTCTGTCACTGGTTGACCAGAAGGGAGCTGAACGTCATGTGCTGCCACACTCGACATCTGGGAGTTTTCTGGGCAGTCTTACATGACAGAAAAAAGGATGACTAGAAAGGAAGATGTGGGCTGGAGCAATAGCACAGCGGGTAGGGCATTTGCCTTGCACACGGCCAACCCAGGTTCGATTCCCAGCATCCCGTTTGGTCCCCTGAGCATCGCCAGGAGTCATTCCTGAGTGCAGAGCCAGGAGTAACCCCTGTACATTGCCAGGTGTGACCCAAAAAGAAAAGAAAAAAAAAAAAAAGGAAGATGGTGTTCCTGAGTTGGCTGCCAGAATATTCTTACTTTCTAATGAGCTCTCTGAGCTGCCATGGATCTGCCGAGCCACTCCCTGGGTTCTGTGCTGGCCTGGCCCCTGCGGGCG
Source organism: Sorex araneus (assembly GCF_027595985.1). NCBI lineage: Eukaryota > Metazoa > Chordata > Mammalia > Eulipotyphla > Soricidae > Sorex > Sorex araneus. The sequence continues at coordinate 118,850,710 of NC_073306.1, read as the reverse complement.
TGGCGGGAGTTCTGTGACTGAGAGAGTCTCAGTCCCAGGCTCAGGACCCCAGTCCTGTGCTCGGTGATCTCACCGTCTGTTTCAAGGAGGTCTGAGGGCAGAAATCTGTTGTCGTCAGCAACACAGTGACTCAACTCAACCCTCTCTCCTGGTGGCTGTCCCAGCCTCCGTTGTGTTCCATTCTCCAGCGGCTTCTGAGGAGAATGGCCTGCCTCACACCTCGTCTAGGAGCCAGCTGCCCCAGTCGATGAAGATCATGCACGAGATCATGTACAAACTGGAAGTACTGTATGTCCTCTGTGTGCTGCTGATGGGGCGTCAGCGAAACCAGGTGGGCCCTTCCCCCATGGTGCAGCAGGTGCTTCCAGGGTGCTGGGGGCTTGCCACACACCCCCTAGGCCACCGCCCCGAGCAGAATTGTTCTCCTTACCCGTTTGAGTCCTCCCCACCGTGCTTGGCCGGAACGTTGGCGTCCAGACTGAGAGCGGGTCATTGGACATGTTCACTCAGCCTCTTAGTGCAAAGGGGGAGGACCAGTGACCGGCAGGACACGCTGCTTCTCTGGTGAACAGGAATCACCTCTGTGGGGCCAAAGCCCGGGGTTACGTCAGGTTACAGAAGCCAGCCCACTGCGAGAGTGCTCCCGGACGGGGCTCCCTGCCTGTAAAGTGGTCCAGCAGGAAGGAGAAAGGGTCTCTAACGTGCTGGTGGAGAAAGAGGACCCCAGAGGGCAGCGAGCGGACACGGAGCTCTCCTGGCCGCTGTGTTTCTCGCCTGCCCAGGCATGAGGCCATAGCCCAGCAGCCCCCCGCACTCCTGCAGTCTGCCTGGGCTGTCACCCTGAGCTGTGTGACAGAGGTGCGGCCGTCCCTGTTACACACAAGCGCCACTTTAACTAGGGAAAGATGTCAGGAGGAAAGTCAGGGGGCTCGACAGGCCTGCCAGGTTAGCCAGCCCCCAAGGTGGGCGTCGGGTGGCGGATCACAGGGTAGAAAGGCCAGGGGGGCTTTGGGGCAGGCAGTAGGGAGAGCAGGGCTGAGCGCGTTAGGGTTGAGAGCCCGGGGGAAGGATTTTGGTGTTTCTCTGAAACGGGAAGCCATTTGGCCTCTGAGGGGAAGCAATGATAGGAGCTCGGACCAACAGGCGGGTGTAATGACAAGTGTTTTCATTCCGGACACTTGTAGGCCAGGACAGGTAGGATTTGCTCAGAGTGTGAATGTGGGCATAGGAGGGAGGGGAGGAGAGCCAGTGATTTAGCTAAGTGAAGCATACGCTTCAGTCCCTACCTACCACCCCCATTCGGACCCCCCCCCCCCAAAAAAAGAAAGAGGGATGGAGTGCTGGGTAGTGGGGAGGGTGTTTGCCTTGCCCATGGCTGACCCAGGTTTAATCCCTGGCACCACAGATGAGCCCTGCCAGGAGTGATTCCGGTGTGCAAAGCCAGGAGAAAGCCCTAAGCACCACTGGGTGTGGCCCAAAAGGAAAAACAAAAGAAGAGGAGGAGAAGACAAGTGGAAGGAGCTAAGAATGACATAATTAGCCCTTTTTTTTTTTAAATCTAAGTGTGTTGGAGAGTGGCTGAGACTAGCCACTGAGAGACAGATGTTACATGGTCACTGTGCCTGACCTGGGTTCAAATCCGGACACCAGGTATAACCTGGAGCCCCTGAACCTCTGGAGCGCGGGCTCTGCATGCAGGAAACCCTATTTAACCCCTGGCACGTGATCATCTGAGCCTGGGCGCTTCCCAGAGTGACCCCCAAACGCAGCAGTAGGCCCCCCACTCACCCAAAAAAGGGAATCAGCTCCTGGATTACCTGTATCCGGAGTGATGGGACAGCGTGGGGCTAAAGGGAGAACTTTGCGGGTCTGCAGCATGTGCCTATTTAAATCCAAGACCCCGGTGAGGGCCGCCCTGAGTCACATGCACGGTATTTGGGCTCCTTCCTTGATTCAGTTGGGGCCCAAGAATGTGCAGTTGCTCAGTCCTTATTATGATGCTGGGGACCACCAGGGGCTATGGCATTCAGGGCCTCAAGGGCCACACCTGGCAGTGGTCTGGGTGGTCATGTGGTGCCAAAATTAAGAAGTAGAGCTGTCTGGTACTTGTGGTACATGATGTAATTACTTGTGATGCTGTCTTACATACTTTGACAGTGTTTGCCTTTTTTTTTTTTTTGAGGTACCTTTGCAGTAGGAACTTTTTGAATTTTCAGCTATTTACTAAGTTTTATAGCAATTGGTCCAGTGCACTTGATATGAGAACTTAAGGTACCAAAAGCCCTGTTCTTTGTTGCCAGAGATTGGTAGTGTCGGGGTTAAATCTTCTCCCCTGTATCCTCCCTTCCCATCATCCTAACACTTTGCTGCCCCCTGTTACTGAGCTTCTGGAGTTGTTTGTGGTCTTGTGATTATGGCGCTGCTGCTTTGGGGCGGGGGTGGGGGGCAGAATCCTGCCTAGCTGAGAGCCAGTGCTAGTCTGCTCCGACCTCTTCCACACGGTCATCAGTCCCCAAGATTTCCTCCATGTGCCAGGCGCTATAGGCACAGGGATCCGCGGGCCCCATCTAGCCTGGGAGAGCAGGGGACAGGCTTCCTCCTCACAGTGGCCAAATTCTGTCTCAGCTCATTTGAAATCATTAGACTGGAAAGACACCCCAGACATTGTAACTTCCTGCCCTGTCTTGCCAGTGAAAATCACCAGGCCTCCCCCAGCACATCCCCGTGTCAGGTACACATCCCCAGCCCACGACCTTGTTTGGGTGCTTTCAGCATCACCCCATCCCTCGTTTTCCGTCAAGAAACTCAGGCGTAAAGAAGAATTTGCCCAGAGTCTTGCAGCTTTGTAAAGTTCTGTTCAGTCGCCTGAAAGAAATGCCTGCTGGGGGATCTGAACACCTGAGTCGGGGTGACAGCTGAGTCCTGCCGGACCTCCTTTCTGCTGCTAAACTGGGGCTTCAGAAGCTCTGGTGTGGGGCTGGATCGATAGCACAGTGGGTAGGGCATTTGCCTTGCACGCAGCCAACCCAGGTTCGATTCCCAGCATCTCATACGGTCCCCAAAGCACAGCCAGGATTCCTGAGTGCAAAGCCAAGAGTAACCCCTGTGCATTGCTGGGTGTGACCCAAAAAGGAAAAAAAAAAAAAGCTCTGGTGCTCAGGACTTCCCATATTTTTCCTGGATTGACCCTTACAGCAGCCCTGAAAAGGGGTAGTAATAGTTCTGTATTATGCTGTATAGCGGTTTATTTATTGGACCACAGGAAGATACAAAGTTGTCCATGATTGGGTTAAGTCATTTAATGTTTCAATACCAGTTTCTTCTCCAGTGTACATTTCCCACCACCAATGTTCCCAGTGTCTGTCCTGCTCACTCACCCCAACCTGCCTCTTCGCTCTCTCTCTCTCTGCCTGTCTTCCCACCCCCTTTTTCCCCCTCCTTCTCTCTCTTTCCCCCCTCCCTCTCTCTCTCTCCTCTCTCTCTCTCTCTCTCTCTCTCTCTCTCTCTCTCTCCCTCCCTCTCTCTCTCTCTCTCTCTCTCTCTCACACACACACACACCCCTTTTTGGCATTATGGTGTGCAGTACAGATACCAAAAGGTTATCATAAACATTTACCTTAATGTATAAATAATTTGCATAGTTCAGTGATAAACATTGTAGATAGTACAAATGAAGCCTTTCTCCTGAACATTCTGTTTTTCCACTGATGATCACAATTCTAGAGACATTTTGCACTTATAAAAGCAACTATTATTTGCTCCTTTTTTACTTTAAAAAAAAAAACATTCTTTTGTAATAGTACCTTACATTCCATTGAATAAATGCACAGTAGTTTATGCAACTAAACCCCACTGATGAAAGTATAGGTTATATTTGCTTTTCGTGTGTCACATGAGGCTACCGTGGGTAGCTATGTACATATGTCATTTTGTGTTTACGTGGATCTTAAATTCCTAAAAGTAGAATTTCTGACCAAAACTGTCGTCCTATGCTGTGAGCAGGAAGCTAGATTGGTAGTATCTGGAGGGCAGTAGTACCGGTCTGCCGTTAGCATCAACCAGCCTTCCTGCTCACTGCATGCAAGTGCGTCTGAGGCCTGGCGCAGCACCACATGCTCGGAAAATCTTTTTTTTATTTTTTACCAGGAAAAGTCAAAAGTTGGTTGTAATTTGATTTTAATTTCTCTTCATATTATAAGTGAGGCTTGTATTCTCTCTCCTCCTCCTCCTCCTCCTCCTCCTCCTCCTCCTCCTCCTCCTCCTCCTTCTCCTCCTCCTCCTTCTCCTCCTCTCCCCCCTTCCTCTTTGTCTCTCCTTTCCCCCCTTTCTCTATAGCATTTTCCTTTCTGCGTAAGAGATTTTCAGGATTCCTGCTAGAGGAGATTGACTTTTCATCCGTGCTGTAAGGTTGCCAACATGTTTTCCATTTGGCTTAGCATATTTGTGACTTCTCTCGTGTTTTGTCATGCAGAATTTTTAAAGGTGTGAATTTGACAGTTGTCTCTTTTCGAATACTGGAGAGAGCCTTTCTTTTTACCCATGTTGTGCAGCGTCCAGAGGTGACACTGGTCACAAGGCTGAGGGTCACGCACTCGCCACCATGCTGATGCATTAGCTGTGCCAGGGATTGCCTGGTTGCCTCTAACATGCACTCACTTTATTGGGGCTTATTGGGGCTCCCAGGTGACAGTGTGGGGTGGAGCCGGGGTGGGCTCCTGCATGCAAGGCACGTCCAGTGCTGTGGACCTCCAGGGCCACTCCTGGGCGCCGGGGGCAAGGGGATGGTGCTGGCCAGCAGCGCTGGCGAACAAAGCCAGGGCCACATACCTACAGGTGGGGGTTCCACTCAAGCCACATCCTGCCCTTGATCTTTTTTAAGGCTGTGCATGAATTTCTCTAAGATTTTGAAAATCTCATCTTTTATATTCTTGTCTCACGTCCAATTGGAATTTATTCTAGTGTGATGCATGAGAGTTGGTGTTTGTTTTATGTGTTTGGTCTTGGGGCCACACCCAGTGGTGCTCAGCTTTTACTCCTGACTCTGCACTCAGGGATCACTCCTAGCGGGGCTCAGCGGACTATATGGGGTGCCGGGGATCATACCCTGGTCGGCTGCGTGCAAAGCCAACTCCCTGCCCACTGTGCTATCGCTCGGGTCCCCTGAGAGTTATTTTTGCTTCAGAGCTGTCAGAGACAGTAAACTAGGAAGGTAAAGGAACTCGCTTGAGACAGCAGAGCTGAGTCTCACGCCCCAGGCGCGAGAGTTACTGAGCAGCATTAGAGTACTGAATGCAGTGAGGAGGTGGGGGGGCGTGTTGGGCGTGTGGACGGCACCTGGACACTGTGACCTTCATTCTGTGAGTCCTTGCTCCTCATGCAGAGCACGAGGCCCCCAGTAGCTCCCCGCCAGAGCAGTCGCCTGACCACTCTCCTTTCCCTGCCCCGTCCAGGTGCACAGAATGATTGCAGAGTTCAAGCTGATCCCCGGCCTCAATAATCTGTTTGACAAGTTGATTTGGAGGAAGCACTCAGCGTCCACCCTCGTCCTTCACGGTCACAACCAGAACTGTGACTGCAGCCCGGTGAGTCAGGGACCCTCGGGACACATCGGGCTTTGCTCCCAGAGGTTGTTTGGGTACTTGCTCGCTGGGCACACGTGCTTTGGAGAGAGCACAGCCAAGTCCTGGCCTAGCCCATCACTCCAGAGCTGGAAGTTCCTCAGGGAAGGGCCTGACACCCCTCACCCTTGCGCCAATCCAGAAATCACTGGCAGGTCCCCCCACCTCCCTGGACCTGCCAGCCACCTGTCCCGCCACGGAGCAGCGGGCCTTCCTGTGCTTTCTGTTCTTCCCACTGTCATCCATACTCTGTTCTTCCCACTGCCGTTCTGTGGTCCGCCTGTGAAAGCGGGCGGGCTCACAGCACAGCTTTTCCTGCAGGATCAGCTACCGGCTCCTCTCCAGCCTGTTTCTCAGCAGTGCTCTCGAGAGAGCTCGTAATGGGGTGTGCTGTTCCCCTCGGGGTGTAGGCAGCCCTTGAATGAGCTGCTTCCTCTGCTTTCTCTGCACTGCTGCTGCTTTCTTTTTTCCAAATTAAAAAAAAATTTTTTTTTAATTAATTTTATTGTAGTTGAGGTAACATGGTTGAAGTAGTGTTCACACTCATGCTTACGGGGACAGAATCACTCTCCATCCACTGACTGATGTGCCCAAGACCACCACCCCCCGCCCACTCTCTTTGTGGCATTTCTAGTCCTCCTCCTCCACCACCGCCCCTTGACCCAGCCCCCAACTTGGTGCCCTTGGGTCTGTATTTGGAACCCAAGGGATTGTTCTTAGATATTGTCCATTCCTTTGGTTTTTTTTTTTCATATACCACATATGCATGAAATCGAGTTTCTAATGTCACTTAACATGAAGACCCCCCTCCAGCTCCATCCACATTGCAGTAAAATTTTATCTCTTATTTTTGTGATGTTCTCCCCTGGGAGTCCCCACCAGCTGCCAGCAGCACCCCGACTTTGAGTTTCAGGAGGTGCCTCCCTGCCTTTCATTCCCAGCATCGCCAGATTCCACCGCCTTTCCCAAGCCCGGCCTGTCTCCACCTCGCCTGCTCGCTGCTCCCTGCTCTTAGCTTGTCCCACGCATGCGTGCGTGCGTGTGTGCGTCTTTGGGTCACACCTGGCAATGCTCAGGGGTCACTCTTAGCTCTGCACTCAGGAATTACTCCTGGCAGTGCTCAGGAAACCATATGGGATGCCAGGGATCGAACCCAGGTCGGCCACATGCAAGGCAAACGCCCTCCCCAGTATTATCTCTCTGGCCCCCCAGTAACAGGTTTTAACACCATGTGTTTTACAGGACATCACCTTGAAGATACAGTTTTTGAGACTTCTCCAGAGTTTCAGCGACCATCATGAGTGAGTGTCCACCCTTGCTTGCGCAAGACTTGTGCCATCTGCACTCCTGTGACCCTCCTCTGCTCTCCCGTCCCCTCCCCTCTCCTCCCCTCCACTCTTTTCCCCCTCTTCTGCTCCCCTCTCCCCTCTCTTTCCCTTCCCCCTCCTTTCCTCTCCTCTCCCCCCTGCCCCTCCACTCCTTTCCCCAACCCCATCTCTTCCTCTCCTCACCGCTCTTCCCCTCCCCTCCTCCCAGCTTGCCATGGGGTGGTTCGTTGCCACAGTGGTCACTCCAGCAGCTACACAGCCAGGGCCCCCGCACAGGGGAAGGAAAGTGAGCATGGGAGCAGTTACCCTCACTCCCTTGGATTAATCCCTCTCTGTCCCCTGCCCTCTGACCGGGAGGTTGGGCTGGGCTGTGCTCTGGGTTGAGAGTGGCTCCCTGAGCAGTGCTCTTCACACAGGAGCCGCTGCTCACTTGCTCCCTCCTCACGCTGCCTCTGCGCTGGAAAGCAGAGCGGGAGGGTAGCTGGCTGCTGGCCACTGGCCTTGGCAGGGCACAGTGTTCTGGAGACCTTGGTGAGCTGCCTCGGGAACTCAGGCCCACCGTCCCCCTGGGGAAAGGCAGAAATGCAGATTTCCACAAACAGTCCTGGTTTTCAAAGGAAACATCATGCAGCCAAGGGGGCATGTTGCCCCAGGGCCTGCCTGCCCTGTCCCTTTGCACTGGAGCTCAGTGGCTCTCCTGAGAGGGTCTTGACCCTGAGGCCTGGGAAAGGACCCAGGAAGTGTGAGAATGAAATGTGACCCTGCAGCGTGATGGGGAAGCACGCCTCTCACTGCATTACTCTCCCGGGGGCTGTGCGGGGCTCTGGGGAAACTGAAACGGCCACAGTCCTGTGCCATCCTGCAGTGACTTGCCCAGAGACTGTCCCAGAGGGATGGGGCGTGGCTCCGTGATGGCTGGGAGTAAGGAAGGTGGCGGTCACGGCCACAGGCCAGGACTCTGCCTGGGCTGCAGCCCGGAGAACCGGGAACAGGGTCCTGCGCCAGAGCCGCCCCCTGGGGGCTGTGTGGAGGGCGTTCCTCCAGGAGAGCGTTGAGAAGGCTGTCCCGGGCTCGGGTGCAGATAGGACTGTATGAAAGGGAGCTGAAAGGAGGGTTCGGGGCGCTGGAACAGGGCCCAGGAGAGAGAGCTGAAGTGAAGTTTGATTTGGAAAGTATTGAACTGCGGGTGCCTTTGAGAAATCGAGCAGAAATGCTCAGTGGCCAAAGCCAGCCGTGAAAGGGCTCCTGCTGGCAGAGGGGCCGAAAAGAGGGCAGGCTGGGGCCTCTCTGCCCCGGGCCTGCCCTGCACCCACCAGCCCTGTTTGTCGCTCGCTTCAGGAACAAGTACCTGCTGCTGAACAACCAGGAGCTGAACGAGCTCAGCGCCATCTCCCTCAAGGCCAACATCCCCGAGGTGGAGGCTGTGCTCAACACGGACCGGTGAGCGCCACCGCCCTGTCCCCCGTGCCTTGACTGCCCCACAGAGGGGCGAAGCAGCGTGGGCGCTCTCCTGCCCCTTTCTTGCCCTCTGCCCTGTCATCTTCCCTGGGATGAGCATGCATCCTGTGTTTGTTCTTTCTCCTTTTCTTTCTGGCCCCTCCCCCCCAGCAGAGCTCAGGAGGCCCTAGGACTCCTGGTGGGAATTACCGGCCACCCCCAGGTGCTCAGGGACCTCCAGAGCTGCACCCAGCAATGCCTGGAGAACTTTGTGGTACCAGGGATCAAACCAGGATCAGCTGCCGCGCTGTCCCCATGCTTTCTCTCCGAACATCCAGCCCTCAGTTAAAGGCAGAGCCCTTTGTCCAGAGAAACCATATATGGTCCCCGCTGTGTAGAATGTGGCAGGGTACGGGCCTGTCTGCCCGGCCTTGGCTCTCCCAGCATGCAGCAGCGTCTCTTCCTCACTGCTTCCCGGGCCATGAAGCTAATTCCTGGAGACTTGTATACGTGTCCATGGCACAGATCCTATCCGCCTCTCCCTGTGGGCACAGACCCTGCCCGCCTTGCGGGCTCTCATGCCTGTTTCCAGCCCACTGTGGTGCCAACAGCCCCCTCGGTGCTGGACTCTCTCTGACTCTGGATTTGTTCTGCCCTCTGGCCACTTGCCAGTGGGCCCTTTCCGGAAAGGGACGCTGACCTGTGCTGGGGGGATGCAGTTATCTGTGTATTTCTAAGACATATCTGTGTGTTTCTGGTTACTCGGCACCACATAGAGCACGAGGCGCATTCTCCAGGTTTGGAAATGTACCCCAAGATTTCACTCCATTAAGTCAGCAAAGAGATCCCGCCTGTCAGCCCCTCAGACATGCCATCAATGTCCCCATCTGTTTGATTCCAGGAGTTTGGTGTGTGATGGGAAAAGGGGCTTATTAACTCGTCTGCTGCAGGTCATGAAGAAGGAGCCAGCCGAGTCGTCATTCAGGTAGGTCTTAGGACAAGCCACTGGACAGGGAGGGGTCCTGCGGCCAGGGATTGTAAGCAGAGGAAGACCTCAGAGGCCAGCGTCCATCCCAGATGGCGGGCAACAAAGGGGTTGCAGCCTGAGGGGCTGTCTGCCCTCGTGTTGACCCAGCAGGTGTATCCCAAATGCCAGCTGTGCATTGCAAGAACTAGACGAGCATTCCTCCGGGCACCTCGTCCGGATTTGGACAGAGAGAAGGAATCTGAGTAACAGTCTCTGTCCCAGGAGCTGCAGGAGCAGAGGAAGCCCTTCCCCAGCAGAGGCGTGGGGTGGAAGGGCTGCCCAGGGACCCTTAAACTCCTCTGAGGGTTCTGGAAGTGTGGAGCCAGGGAGGGAGCAACCCATCAAGGCGGGCGGTGTCATGCCCTGATATGCCCCTGCCAGCACTCCCTCTTTGTTCACACGCCCCCTCATGGGTGCCTGCTCTGCTCCCTGGGGCCCCTGTCAGCCTCTGCTCCCCTGACAGTCCCTTGGAGTGAGCGCAGTAGCTGGCCAGATGCTTTTGTCAGCTCCCCCCCACACTCCTGGCTCCTTCTCCGTGCCCCCCTGTTCTGAGGGACCCAGGGCTAGCATCCCGGCACCCTTCTTCCTCCCACGCAGAAGACCAGGCTGCACCATGTAGTCAGCCTCTTTAGGGTAGGGACATTTGTTCTGTCCCCAAGGTCTAGGGCAAGGCCTGGGAGGTGTTTTGTAATAGCCCGTAAAAGGAGACGGTGGCCAACATCTCGCAACCCCTTGGGAAGCAGGCGCTGGCCAGAGAGGCGGCCTTAGCCTGCGCCAGGGCTGACATGTGGGTCGTAGGTTCTGGCAAGCCCGGGCCGTGGAGAGTTTCCTCCGGGGGACCACCTCCTACGCAGACCAGATGTTCCTGCTCAAGCGAGGCCTGCTGGAGGTAAGGCAGGAGGGGCCAGGGCCCCCTGTGCTGGGGACTGGCTGTGACCTCGAGAGCCGTCAGGAACAGCCCACCTCGCGCTCCTTTCAGAATGCTGACACAGAGGGGCCTACCTCTTTTTAAAGCCCCTGGCTTCCTGTGGGTGTTTCACGGGTGGAGGAGTAAAGGTCCTGAGGAGTTACTTATCGAGGCCTTTGGCCCTGAGGATATTTCGTTGGTTTCCCTTTGGAGCAAGAAGGCATTTGTGGGAAGCAAAACATTCAAAAGGTGCAGTGGGGACTGGGGGTAGAAACAGGGGCCTGAGCAACGGGTAGGGCCATTGCCTTGGATGCAGCCAACCTGGGTTCAATCCCATATAGTCCCCCGTAACCCTCTAGGAATGAACCCTGTGCAGAGCCAGAAGTAAACCCTGAGCACCTCTGAATGTGGCCCCCCAAAAAGAAGGGAAGCACAAAATGGTCAGAGCTGTAGTTGTTTTCGTTAAATATTACGAATTAGTAACTTACCCCTTAAAATTGTAAAATCCAGATGGAAAGAAAAGAAATTGACCCAAATTGGTATAACTTCAGGACTATATAGAGTTTAATGATTGTTTAAAAAAAAGGAAGTAGCTAAATTGACTTGATGTTCTTGACCAAAAAGGGACATTGATTACAGTGTAACCGTCATTCAAACTGTTCATACTGTAATCTTGGGGTGCATCGGTGGTGGCCATACCTATGTTTTGGCTCCAGGGACCAGCCTCCTTCTTGGCCTCACTGTGTTTTGTCCTACCCCCAGCACATTCTCTACTGCATCGTGGACAGTGAGTGCAAGTCCAGGGACGTGCTCCAGAGCTACTTTGACCTCCTGGGGGAGCTGATGAAGTTCAATGTTGATGCATTCAAAAGATTCAACAAATACATCAACACTGACGCCAAGGTGCGCGGCCTGGGTCCGCGGGGCGTGCTGTGTCAGAGGAGGGTCAGCGCAGAGGCCGAGCCCTCCTGCTTTCCAGACTCGGATATGAAACTGGGGAAAACAAGGCCGGGGTGGGAGGACCGGGGCAGGGGGCATTCTCTGTGCTGGGCACTGTGGGAGAAGCTAGGGGGGCCGTGAAAACTCTGGTCAGGGCCACCGTGGGCCCAGCGGGGTGGGCCGGGCCGGGCAGTGCGTGTCCCCCTCGTGAGCCCGTCCTCGACGTCCTAGTTCCAGGTGTTCCTGAAGCAGATCAACAGCTCCCTTGTGGACTCCAACATGCTGGTGCGCTGCGTCACCTTGTCCCTGGACCGCTTTGAGAACCAGGTGGACATGAAAGGTGAGAGCTGGCCCGAGGGCGAATGGCCCCCCACAGTGTGGCCGCGCGGGGCGCTGCCCCAGATCCTGGGCTGGCGCTCGGCTGGCTCTTCCTAGCTTCATTCAGCGCTGTGATAAAATGAAACCCATCGCTGCTCGCAAAACACTGGACGCCCACAAGGACCTTCCTCTTCCGGCCCTGAGGGCCTGGGGTGGGACAGGCCCTGCTGGGCACTCAGGCGAGAAGGAAAAGAGCACCCAGCCCGAGAACACGGCCCAGCTGGCTGCCAGCAGCTGGAGGTGGCCACTGCAGTTGCTGGACAGCACGCGGCGCCCACAGCTTCTCGTCAGGACCTCCAGGAGGCCTAGCCAGAGGCTTGGGTGGCCGGCCCCTGGGCTGCGTCTGCGGTTCACAGCCCTGCCCGTCTGTCCCCAGTGGCCGAAGTCCTGTCCGAGTGCCGTCTGCTGGCCTACATCTCCCAGGTGCCCACACAGATGTCCTTCCTCTTCCGCCTCATCAACATCATCCACGTGCAGACACTGACCCAGGTGAGTGGTCCTGGGGGCCGGGTGCAAGGAAGGAGCAGGGAGGGGGCTGGGGCACCTGTACGGCCAAGGGGCGATTCGTCACGCTCCTCAGACACCCCCAGCTACTCTGGAGCCCTTTTCCAGTAAGCGCTCTTGGAACTCACGGGTCAGAGTCTGGCTCCTGGGCCAGTGCTCGCCCTGCTCCACCCACTGTGCAGGCCTTGACACCTCCCCTCTTGGAGCCACAGCTCCTCCCTTCCTTTGTTCCCTGAACTGGGGGGTGGGGACAGTGCAGAGAACATGACCGTGCCCAGCGCGAGTTTCCTGGTGCCCCCGGAGTGGCAGCGCCCCGTGGGGAGAGCTGGCCGGGGCCAGAGCGTGCCTGACCAGCCGGGCCTCGCAGGAGAACGTCAGCTGCCTCAACACCAGCCTGGTGATCCTGATGCTGGCGCGGCGGAAAGAGCGGCTGCCCCTGTACCTGCGGCTGCTACAGCGCATGGAGCACAGCAAAAAGTACCCAGGCTTCCTCCTCAACAACTTCCACAACCTGCTGCGCTTCTGGCAGCAGCACTACCTGCACAAGGACAAGGACAGCACCTGCCTGGAGAACGTGAGTCCCCTCAGCGCGGCCCTCCTCCCGGGGCGCCAGGCGTCATCCCGAGCGCACCCCCCAGCCCTCTCTCTCCCCACCCAGAGCTCCTGCATCAACTTCTCCTACTGGAAGGAGACCGTGTCCATCCTGCTGGACCCCAACCGCCAGTCCCCCTCTGCCCTCGTCAGCTACATCGAGGAGCCCTACATGGACATAGACAGGGACTTCACTGACGAGTGAGCGTGGGCACGCGTGCCACACCCCGCCCCGCCCCTCCCCACCCCTGCTGCTCTCTGCCCCCCCCCCCAGTCTTCCAGGACAGGCCGGGGGCGGGGGAGTGTCTCAACCCCTGGGCCCCTGGGCCTGAGCCCCCAGGTTACTGGGGGCACCTCAGTGCTCCCGAGCTCCCACCATGAGAACAGGGCACCAGGCCACCTGTTCTCCCAGAACCCTGGGACTCTGGGATTTTTAAACTGACTGCCTGAGCTCCGCCCTCTCACAGCTGCCCGGGATGGAGACGGAGGTGCGGGTGCCCTCCCCCGCCTGTGAGCCAGAAGCCTTGGACCCAGCCAAGGCTTCTGAGCCCCCAGGTAGGGGCGGAGGGGACCGAGAATGCTCCCTTCCCCAGGCCTGCCTCCGCCCCCCGCCCGCAGCCCCCCTCATTGTCGGTAGCTCCTCTGGTTGTTTGCTCCATTGGCCACTGTGTTCATCCTGGGGGGGGTCGCTAGGAAGGGGGGTCCTGCCATCCCTCGGGGCACAGCTTGGCTGTGGCCCTGCCTCAGGGCAGTGTCTCCTGCCTGAGCCCAGACACAGGAGCGGGCGGGGAGCACCCTGGCCCCTCTCTGTGCTGCCAATTTATTAACAACAAATAAACCAATTAAATGGAGACTATTAAAGAACTTTATTTTACATGACAGCTGTGGGCCTGATTTTGTCCATGGTACCATGTCCTCTCCATGTCCCCGAACCCTAAAGAACGAGGAGGCAGTTGGGGGTGTGACTGTAGTGTTTATTTGGGGGCACAGTATGCCCTGGGGTGCTGAGGCACAGCGGCTTAGGGCGAAGGAGGGGAGCAGGAGCGGGCCAGCCCCAGCAGGCATCCTCAGGCCTCGCCGTGGTGCTGTGAGGACAGGAGCAGCTGGGTGAGCAGCGCCCTGCCAGGCCCAGACCAGCCACCACCCCACACTGCCCTCACCTTGGGGCCCAGGGCATCCCGGCTCCGCGCCCGCAGCTTGTTGGCTTGGGTCTCGGCCATGTCTGCCCGCTCCTCCGCGTCGTCCAGCTCGTGCTGGGCCTTGCGGTACTTGGCCAGGTTTGTGCTCGCCTGCTGCTCCTGAGAATAGGCGGGCCGCTCACCTTCAGCCTTGAAACGGTCATTCCACAACCCCCACAGCAGGAAGAACGGGCGCAGGATACTCCTTCCAGGGGGCCCCGGGTGCCATCGCACCAGTGGATGGGGTTTTTGCCAACTCAGGGGCACTGGGCAGGACCCATCTGGTGGGGACCCGACTGGGCAGAACCCAACTCCTCAGGCCTGGCCACTTGCGTGCAAACCAGGAGTGCTTACCGCCTCCTCAAACTGCCGTTTGTAGCTCTTGACCTTGCTCTGCAGCTTGTCCACCAGGTCCTGCATGCGAGCCAGGTTCTTCCTGTCCTCCTCGGCCTGCACAGGCAAAGGCGAGTGAGCGCTTGCCGGAAGCAGGGCCTTGCGCGCCGAGGAGCCGGGCACCCACCTGGTAGGCCAGCTCCTTGACGCGGCGCTCGTGTTTGCGCACGCCCTTGAGGGCCTCGCTGTGCTTCTTCTGCTCGGCGTCCAGCTCCGCCTCCAGCTCCCGCACCTGCACGCAGCGGGTGGGGTGGGGGACCCCGGCCTGACGCTCTGCCTGCCCTTGGCCACCACCCTGCTGCCCACCCGCCCGGGGCCCCTCCGCACCCACCTTGGCCTCCAGCTTCTGCACCTGCTTCTTCCCGCCCCGGAGGGCGGCCTGCTCGGCCTCCTCCAGCCGGGCCTGCAGCTCCCGCGCCGTCTGCTCCAGGGTCTTCTTCATCCGCTCCAGGTGGGCGCTCGTGTCCTGCTCCTTCTTCAGCTCCTCGGCCATCATGGCCGCCTGCAGCAGGGGCCGTGGGGGGGGGGCCATGAGCCGGAGTCACCCGCCCAGGGCCACCCTCACCCCTGCCACCTGCCCCCGGCCCAGCCTCACATCCGTGATGGCCTTCTTGGCCTTCTCCTCCGCCTCCCGCCTCTCCTGGGCCGCCTCCTCCACCTCTCCGCTCAGCTGAGCCAAGTCCCCCTCCAGCTTCTTCTTCTGGTTCAGGAGGCCTGTGTTCTGGGGGTGGGCAGAACCTGAGCCGCCTGCTGGCCAGCGGCCCCCAACCCCCGCCTACACCCGCGGCCCGCAGTCACGCCCCCAGGCCCGCGGCCACACCCCCAAGACCCGAGGCCACACCTCGACCCCAGCCCCCCGGCCCGAGGCCATACCCCCAGGCCCGCGGTCACGCCCCCGGGCCCGCAGCCACACCCCGCCCGAGGCCACACCCCCTGGCCCTTGGCCACACCTGCGAGTGCAGAAGGTTGAGGCGCTCCGTGGCCTCCAGCAGCTCCTGCTCCGCCAGCCGCCGGCTGCGCTCGCCTTGCTCCAGGGCGGCCCGCAGCTCCTCCAGCTCGGCGGCCAGCAGCGCGGCCCGCCGCTCCAGGGCCTGGGCCTGCTCGCGCAGCTCGGCGGCCAGCCGCTGCGCCTCGTCCCGCCCCGCCTGCTCCTCTTTGAGCTGGGCCTGCAGCAGCCGGGTGGCTGCCTGGGCCTCGGCCGTCTGCCGCGCCGCATGGCCCAGCTGCAGCTCCAGGTCATTGAGGTCCCCCTCCATCTTCTTCTTAAGCCGCAGCGCCTCGTTGCGGGCCCGCGTCTCGGCGTCCAGAGAGGCCTGCAGGGACTCCACGGCCCGCTGGTGGTTGCGCCTGGGGCGGGCGGGGCAGAGAGACTGGTGGGCACCCCTGACACCATGAAGACCCTGCCCTTCCCGGGCTGCCAGCTCCCGGGTCCGTGGGCACTGGAGCAGACCCGCTGGGCCCACATCTGGGTCACACAAGCCCTTTGGCTTCTGAGCTTCACCCCTAGGCTGGCAGGTCTCCCCATCAGCATGAGCACAGCCAGCTCTGCCTTCCCGTCTCCCGCTGGGATGACATCCCCTAGGGAAAGAGGGGAGACCCTCGAGAGTACAGATGGGGCCCCCACACCTCAGGTTTGTGCACTCCTCGTCCTTCTCCGCCAGCTTCCGGTCCACCTCTGCCTTGACCTGGGACAGCTCCAGCTGGATCCGCAGAGTCTTGGTCTCCTCCAGCTCCAGGGCCCCCTGGGAAGCAGAGTTGGCAGAGTAGGGGTGTGGGGCGGGGGCCAGGGGCCAAACTAAAGGAGGGGAGCAGCAAGGGGAGCAGCAGCGGCCCCTGACCTCGGCCTCCTCCAGGGCAGCCTGGAGCTCGCTCTTCTCCCCTTCCAGCGCCTTCTTGGCTTTCTCCAGCTCCTGGATATTCTTCCCACTAAGGCTCACTTGGTCCGTGAGCTCGCTGATCTCCTCTGTACAGCAGAAATGGCCCAAAAGGGTCAACGCCAGGGCCCCAGCCCCAGTCCGGGTGGCCCCGGGCAGGTCCTGGAGGTGCTCGTACCCTGCAGGTTCTTGTTCTCCCGCTTGAGCGTCTCCAGGGCCTCAAGCGCCTCCTCGTGGCTGTGGCGCAGCCGGAAGAGCTCCGTGCCCAGGCTGCGGGCCTCCCTCTGCGCCGCCTCCAGCTCCCGCTGCATCTCCTCCTCCTGCCTCCGCCGCTCCTCCAGCGCGCGCTCCAAGTGCCGCTGCTTCTTATCGAGCGCAGCGGCGGCCGAGGTGGCCCGCTCCAGCTCCAGGGCCACGTCCTCCGACTCGGTCTGCAGCCGCAGCTTGGCCTTCTCCAGCGAGGAGCACTTGGCATGGGCAGCCTCCACCCCCTCCTCAGCCTCCTGCAGCCGCAGGGCCAGCTTCTTTCTAGCCCGGGCACAGACAGGATGTGGGTGAGCCGGAGGGGCCCCAGCCTCTCCCCGCGCCCCGGCAGGCCCAACGGCCCTCACTTGGCCTCCTCCAGCTCCTCGGTCCTCTGGATGGCGTCCGCCTCGTACTTGCTCCGCCACTGGGCTACCTCGGCATTGGCCTTGGACAACAGGCGCTGCAGCTCCGCTTGGGCCTCGGCCTCCTCCTCGTGCTGTTCCCGCAGGAGGTCGCAGTCATGCCTCAGAGCCTGCACGGCGTGGGCCAGGGCGCTCTTGGCCTGCAGGGACCCCAGTGGCCTCAGCATTAGGTGGGTGGGCACCTGCTGCCCCCTCGCCCCACCCGTCCGTGGCCGCCGGTGGCCAGCCCACCTTACTCTCCTCCTCCAGCTGCCGCCGCAGCTCCTCTAGGCTGTGGGTGGCCGAGGCCTTCCCGCGGCTCAGCTGGCTGATGAGCGACTCTTTCTCCTCCAGCAGGCGGCTCAGCTCCCCTGTGGGCAGGGGCAAGCCGGCGGGTGAGGTGGGGGCCAAGGGCCGGCATGGAGGCCAGCACTGAGCCCCGGACTCACCGCTCTCGGTCTGCAGCCGCCCATGCTGGGCACTCGCATCTGCCAGCTGCCGCTGCAGCTCTTCCACCTTGATCTTGGCCTCACTCAGCTGGTCCTCGCAGGCCCGGCACAGCTTCTCGGCGTTGGCCTGGGCCGGGGATGAGGACAAGGATAAACACTGGAGCAAGAAGCCAGAGCTGCCAGTCTTGAGCCGGGGACCTCGGGCTGGGGACACGGGCCCAGGGAGAGCAGGTTCCAAGTTCCAAAGGCCACTAGTGAGGGCTGGACTGGGCCTGAGGCCCGTGGGTTGGGATGAGGCTCGTCTGGACTCAGCAAGGGCACCCTGCAGAGCTCAGCTGACAGGATTAGGTGGGATAGGGTCAGGGGTGAAGGTTGGGGTTCAAGAACAGGAAGTGTAAGCATAAGTCAGGTGAGAGGTCAAGGGAGCTCAGAGGTCAAGGCCCAAATGATGTTGGGGCACCAGGTCCAAGGACTCAGAAGGTCAGGGTTGGGAGTGGGGGTCATCGACTGCTGGCATCGGGACTGGGACAGAGGTGGAATGGAAGCTGGGTCATGAAAGGATAGGGTCAGAGGTCAGAGGTCGGCCAGGAGGTGGACAGACACCTTGCCACGGGTCAGAGTCTCCACGCTGGCCCCCAGGTCGTCCACCTCCATGCGAAGCTCACTCTTCTCCTTTTCCAGCTTCTGCCGCACCCGCTGCAGACTGTCCACCTGCTCGCTCAGCTCGGCCACGCTGTCGGCCTGCTTGCGCCTCAAGGCGGCCACTGTGGCCTCGTGCCTCAGAGCCGCCTCCTCCAGCTCCCGCCGCAGCCGGCCCAGCTCCACCTCGCGCTTGCGGCAGCCCTCGCGCTGGCCGGCAGACGCGCCGCCCGCCTCCTCCAGCCGCTCGCTCAGCTCCTCCAGCTCCTGCGCCGCCTCGGCCCGCTGCTTCTCCACGCGGGCCCGCGCCGCCCGCTCGGCCTCCAGCTCCTCTTCCAGCTCCTCGGCGCGAGCCTGGGCACAGCGGGGTGGTGCAGCGCCTTCACCGTCACCCCCACAGGCCTCGGAGCCCTGGCCCCACCCCGCCCCCACGTACCTGCAGCTCCTTGATCTTCTTCTGCAGCTGGGCCGCCACCAGCTGCTCGTCCTCCACCCGCAGGCTCAGCTGACTCACCTCGGAGTCCTTCCTGGGGGCGACAGGCCGCAGCTTGCCCACCCCCGAGTGGGGCCGCCCCCTGTTACTTCCGCCACTCTGCACCCTAGTGACCCCGTCTCAACCCTCCATACTCGCATCTACAAGGGCGGGTGCAGCCAGGGGCAGGTACAGGGCCGCCCCCCAACACGGCCCCAGTTTGGGCCCCGTGACATGCGCTCAGTTCGGGCCCTAAGATAGGAGCCCAATTTGGGCCCTCAGACTCGGGTCCAGTTTGGGCCCTGAGATAGGAGCCCCGTTCAGGCCTCAGCTGTGAGCCCCATCGGCCCCAGCTGTGAGCCCCGCTCTGCCCCAGCTGTGAGCCTACTTCTTGAGCTTCTCCTCCAGCTGCTGCTTATCCTGAGCAGCGTCTGTCGCCGACTCCTGTGTCAGCTTCAGGTCACCCTCCAGCTTGCGCTTGGCGCGCTCAGTGTCGATGCGCAGCTTCTTCTCCTGCTCCAGGGAGCACTCCAGCTGTGGGGGTGGGGGCGGGGTGGGGCCTCAGGGTCAGATTGCTGGCCACCTGCCCCCCACCCCTCCACCCCGACTCACGAGCGTGCCATCCGCTGTGGCCCCGACTCACATCCTCCACCTGCTGCTCCAGGCGGATCTTGGCCTTGGCCAGGGCATTCACACGGTCCTCCTCGGCCTGCAGATCCCCCAGGGCCTGCTGGTGGGCCTCCTGCAGGGCCTTCTTCTCCTTGGTCAGCCGCGCCACCGACTCATCCAGCGCCGCCATCTCCTCGGTCAAGTTCTTCACCTGGGCCAGGGTCGGGGTCACTGTGCGGGTCCCTCCTGCACTCCCCCCGCCAGCTCCTAGCCACCCCTGCCTGCATCTAGGGAACCTCAGGCGAGTCTCTTCCCTCAGGGCCTCTTGTGCTCCTCCCTGATGGAGGATGGTCGTCTATGGTGGTTATGAAGGGGCTGGGGAGACAGTACAAGGATCCGGGGTGCGTGCACAAACCCTAGGGCCAGTTCCCAGCACTACAGGGAACCATCAAGGGGGCCCTGGGGACCCCCAGTGCTGCTGAGGCCAACCAGCACCCGCCGCCAAGTATGACTGGGAACGGTCCCAGGACCCCTGAGTCTGCTGGGGAGACACAGTCCCCTCAAAAAAAGCACCAGTTAGATTAGGGAGAAAAATGCACACCAGGCCCACTGCATAGTACCCGGCCCAGCAGGAATGGCCAGTAGGTGCCTGTTGTTTTAGGGAGTCACCCCCAGAAACCCACCTTGCCCTCCCCCAGAACCAAGGCCACAACCCCCCAGTTCTGTGAAGACTGCCTGAGAGGTGGAGCTGGGGAAATGGGGTGTGTGCACCCCAGCGGCAGCCGGCCAGGACAGAGCGGGGGCTGCCCAGGTGCCAGGCCCCAGGGGACAAGCAGGGACAAGCTCGTCACTCAGCGGCTCCTGGGCTGTCCTGAGAGGTCGGTACTGCTCAGGGTCTGTCCCACAGAGGAGGGAACTGAGGCGCTAGGCAGCCGGCCCCCACCTTATTCTCTGTGGCATGTTTCTCCTTCTCGGCCTTGGCCAGCGTCAGCTCCAGGTCGTCGATGTCCTTCTTGAGCTCCGTGCACTCGTCCTCCAGTTTGCGCCGACGGGCGGCCAGGTCCGCGTTCACCTCCTCCTCGTCCTCCAGCCGCTCACCCAGCTCCTTGACCTTGGCCTCCAGCTGCACCTTGGACTTGATGAGCAGGTGGCAGCGCTCCTCGGCGTCAGCCAAGTTGTCCTGCTCCTGGAGGGGCCGGGGACAGGGGCGTATGCAGAGGCTGTGCTAGGGAGAGCCACCAAGGACTGTCGGGCCGGCCCAGCACAGGATTCATCTCTCTGTGCAAAGGGTTGGCGACAGCCCCTTTCAGCTGGGTTTGGGGAACCAAGAGCTCGGAGGGGGCTCAGGCCAAGTTGGGGGCAGGCATGAGCGAGGCACAAGGAGGAAAGTGCTGGCAGAGGCTTGGGGGAGGGCACAGCTCTGCACAGCCCAGGGGGCCCCGGTCAGACCCACCAGGCAGACCCCAGCAGCAGCAGTTGGGCTTTGTGGCCCAGGCCCGTGTGCAGAGCTAGCCGGGGCTGGCACACAGCTCCCACTCAATCTCTGTTCAAAGGGCCAGAGGGCACGCCCGGCATGGTGAGGCCCCGAGTTCCAGCCCCAGCCCTAGCACCGCCAGGTGGCGCCCTGGTGGCCACAGCACTGCTTGGGGACTTTTCGGACCCTTGCCCTCTGGTTATTGCCGTTCCTGCCACCTGGATTCCCAGCATCCTTTGCCCGAGAAGGGAGCCCTGAGGGGAGAGCTGGGGGAGCACAAGGACAGCTGGAGCAGGGGTGAGGATGTGGGAGGCAGAGAGTGGGCTCGGGGCCCGGGGCCCCATCGCATCGCCTGTCAGGACAGGAAGAGATACGAGGCCACAGTGTCCACCGACTCGGCCCAGCAAGGGTCTACTTGTGGTTTCTCCTGAAAGTAGCCTAGGGCTGTGGTTGGGACACCGGGAGCCCCCCAAGACCCCCTGCACCCCTCCCCCTGCCCCTCACCGCCTGCAGCTGCAGCGCCAGGTCGTTCTTCTCCTGGGTCACGCTGACGTGCGTCTCCTCCAGCTCCCGCTGCTTGGCCTCGGCCGCAGCCAGAGCCCCCCGCAGCCCCCGCAGCTCTGCCCGCAGTGCTGCCAGCTCCTCCTCCGCCTGTGCCGAGCGCAGCAGGGGCTTCATCTTAAAGAAGAGCTTCATCCACGACCAGTTCTTGACTGCGTTGAAGGCCCGGATGTTCCACTGGATGGTGAAGAGCGCGTCCCTGCACGGGGCCAGCCTGAGACTCAGGGCTGCCCCCTGGGGCCATAGCACCGCCGCTGCTTCCTGACCCTGGGCTCTGGGGGGACATACACCGGACTCCCCACACCCCCAGCCTTTAAAGTTAGCCCAGAGAGGCTTGGGGCGGGGGCTGCGAGCCCCAACTGTGTCCTGACCTCCACAGGACTCAGGTGACACCACACCCCACCCCACAGACTCCCTCACCACTGCAGCAACAAGGGAGTCGCCCCTCTGGGCCAACTGCACTGCAGTAGATGAGGCGTGCAGGTACCTGGCCCAAGACCCAGCACCTAGGAACTTGGACAATGCTAGAACCCATAGGACCATGGTCACGTGTGCCCTGTGTGCGGGAGGCGATTAGCCCTGATGATGCTCAGGGCTATCTCCTGGCTCTGCACTCAGAGATCACTCCTGGTGGTGCTCTGGGGACCACTTGGGGTACTGGAGATTGAACCTGGGTCGGCCCCACGCAGTGCAAGCACACCCTCCACTGTACTTGGGCTCCGGCCCTGGTCCCATGTGCTCTTAGCCCAATTTTTGAAGCAAAGAAATGGAAGCTGGGCTTGAGAGGCACAAATCGAACCCCACAGCCCCTGTGGCCACTCCAGCAGGCTGTCAGTGGTGACCGGACCCTCTGTCCTGGCAGAGTTCTATTCTACACTCGGGGGACAGGACACCCTGAGCCCTTCTCCCGCCCTTCCACACACGCACACACACCTGCCTCCGAGCAGGCGCTGATACTCGAGGCGCATGAGGTGGCCCCGGCTCCGGGCCTGCAGCAGGGTCAGCACCTTGGCCAGACGCTGGTCCCGGAGCTCCTCCAGCACCCCCAGAAGCCCCGCCTTGAAGAACACCTGGGGGGCCGGGGAAGCCAGCTGGAACCCCCGACTCAGCAGCACCCGGCCCAGCAAAACCCCCACAGCCGGGGCAGCCCACACTCCCGGCTCCCCCACCTTGGTGTGGCCAAACTGGTACTGGGTGTGGTCGATGTCCAGTGAGCCCAGCAGCTTCTCCGTGGCCTTCCGGCTGTCCACGAAGGTGTCATCTGGGACCACACTGGGGTTCAGGATGCGGTACCTGGGGACATGGGACTCTCAGGACCCGGAAAGCCCGCTGGCCAAGCCGGCTGGGGAGATGGTTTCGCCTCCAAACCTTGGCTTCCCTTTATCTGTGTTGAGGTGTAGGGTTTTGTGGGAGGAACTTCTCAAGTGGTGGGGTGACACTCGGGCACCGCAGTGCTGGGGGCCACCAGGGCTTCACTCCTTGGTGCTCAGGGGGGCCGTGTGGTGCCAGGGATCAAACTCCGGTCCCCTGAATCCTGAGCCATCTCCCCACCCCTTGCTGCCCCCAGCTGCTTCTGGTCCTGGCCTTCCTTGAGAGGCAGCGCTTGGGCCAGTTTCTGACTTACCGCTTAGTTTATTGCTTTGTATCATTTTGTGAGAGCAAAAATGACAGAGAAGGTGCCGTGGGAGCACAGCTGGGCGAGGACTCTGGGCCGGGATCGGGAGTGGAGCTGTCCAGCGTGGGCCCCAACAGCAGGATGGCACAAGGGCACACGGCAGAGGAAGGCAATGCAGGGAAGCAGGGGCACACAGGCTCCCCCCATGCCCGGGTCTGCCGACCAGGCTCTACGGCACTTTCCAGCAGTGATGAGATGCACTGCTGCCTGCACTCACAGGGTGCACCCCATCAGAGCGAGCCCCAAGACAGACACTGCTTCCTGAATGACAACAGTGTGCCACGGGGGGACATCAACTGTGATCAATGTCTCCTCCAGTGGGAGATGTTCCTAACCCTGCAAGGTCACAGTAGGGAATTTAAATACATACATTTTAAAACCGTAAAAAAATAGTCTTTGTGGGCCGGAGTGATAGTGCACTGGGTAAGGTTTGCACGGTCTTGCACGCGGCCAACCCAGGTTCGATCCCCAGCATCCCATATGGCGCCCCCTAGCATCACCAGGAGTAGTTCCTGAGTGCAGAGCCAGGATTAACCCCTGAGCATTGCCGGGTGTGATCCAAAAAAAAAAAAAAAAAAGACTTCATTTGAAAAAACAAATACAAATAAAAAGACTGATAGAGACTGTGCCTGTGGATTGAGGTGATCTCACTCTGTGGGGAAAATGAGCCCACAAGAACGGGAGTCAAGTGTCTGTTCACACCAAGTCCAGCAGAGGACCAGATCTCTTCTAGAAGTGGAGGGAGTGATGGGCACTTGGAGCCTGGCAACACCAAACCCACAGGGAGGCAGGGAGGGCTGGGGGGTGGGAGCACCGGTGGGGTGCTCGCAGCACCAGCATCATGCAAAGTCTAACCCCCACCCCTGGCCCCCAGCTCTGCCTGCCCCCCACAACTCCCCAGTTGCTCAGGCAAAGTGGGGAGCCGCCTGTGTCTTTACCCTCTGATTGTGGATCCGAGGCATTGGTGGGGCCCACAGGCTGCTCCAATATGTACCCGAAGCCTGTGAGCTTCTCCCCCGCCCATCAGCGCCACCTCCCACCCAGTGCCTGCCAGCCCCTCCCAGATGATGGGAACTGGGTGACAGCTGGCTCTAAGTGTGCACCCCCCCCCCGCCAGGTGCCCATTCCCAGGCTGCAGCCTCCCATCTGGGTAGAGGAGGAAAGAGGCTGTAGGTGGGCGGAGGAGGAGCCAGGGCAAGGGCAGGACACCCACCGCTGCCGGAAGTCTGCGTAGAGCAGCCTGTTGGGGAACCCTTGGCGGCAGATCCGGATCCCTTCCAGGACCCCATTGCAACGCAGCTGGTGGAGCACCAAGAAGGCGTCCATGACCCCTAGACATGGCAGGGAAATAGTGGGAACGTCGGTGGACACAGCAACAGTCCAGGCACGGGACTTCAGGGGGGCAGGCCCTGGGGTGGGGGGAGATACAGTTTCTAGTCCACCGGGTTCCCCAGTTCAGCCCTGGGGTGACTACCTGGAGTCTTGTTCTCATTGGGGACAATGCAACGGACAAAGTGGGGCTGCGTGGCCCGCAGGTTGGTCATCAGCTTGTTGAGGTTCTCCTGGGGGTAGGAGAGGGGAAGAGGCACAGGACAGGAGGGGCAGAGAAGCAGAATGGGAAATGGCAGTGACAGTCACCCGAGAAAAGCTGAGCTCAGCACCTAAAGCCAGTCTGTCCACACCCTCCCTCCCAACTGAGCGTGCCCGCACACCCTCCCTCCCACCTAGAGTGTCCACACGCCTTCCCTCCCACCAAGAGTGTCCACACGCCCTCCCTCCCACCAAGGGTGCCTGAACGCCCTCCCTTCCACCAAGGGTGCCCACACACCCTCCTCCCCATCAAGGGTGCCTGCACACTCTCCCTGTCACCGACTGTGCCCCCACACCCTCCCTCCCATGGAGTGTGCCCACACAACCTCCCTCTCATCAAGGGTGCCTGCACACTCTCCCTGTCACCAAGTGTGCCCGCAAACTCTCCCTCCCATGGAGTGTGCCCGCACACCCTCCCTCTCCCCAAATGTGCCCAAACACCCTCCCTTTCAAGTATGCCCGCACCCCTTATCTTCTCACTCTGTTCCAGGTGGCTCCTTCCCCCTTTCGGCTCACCTGGGTCCCCCTTCCGCAGGCCCCCATGGTCCCCACCCCAGCACCCCAACCCTGCCCAGGCAGCAAGAGGACAGGCAGCAGCACAGACTTGCTGTGATGTTCACGTGTGAGGAGTTAAACATCACTGCAAGTCTTAACGGCCACCCGCCCGGTGCGGAGCGCAGAGCAGGGGCCGTGGCGGAGCAGGGAGGACCCGCCAGGAGCTGGCCCAGGGCTCACCTTGTGCAGCTGGGACACCGTCTGGAATGACGCTGCCTTCTTACGCTTCTCTTTCACCCCAGATTTGGGGGGTTCGGCTAGAAGAAACACGGACCCGTCACCCGGGGGGGCATCTTGCTGAGGCCCCCCCGCACACACTGGCCCAGCCCCTGGCACTCACCTGAGCAGGAACCGGCATAGTTTTCATAGAGGTTGGCCAGGAGCCGGTTCTGGGACTTTTGGAAGATGGGAACCACCGTCTCGTTCAGGGGATCCTTGTTCTTCTCCAGCCAGCCCACAATGCTATAGGGCACCTGGTGGAGGGCACCCCACTACTGAGTGGCCGTGGGGCCCCTGGGCGGGGTTGGGGGCACAGCCCGGGCGAGGTGGCGGCACCTACCACGCCTGCATAGTGGACCACCTCAAAGTGGGCCTGGTATTTGCGCTTCTTGTCAGGCCGGGGCTGCTGGAAATTGGGTGACTTCCCTGAGTGGTTGTCATAGAGCTTGGCCCGGAAGCTGGCGTCGGAGGCCTTGGGGAACATGCACTCCTCCTCCAGGATGGACAGGATGCCCAGCGGCTGGACAGGGAAGCAGCAGGAAGGGTCTCTCAAGTCAGCCCATCCTGGAGGCCCGGCTGCCCTTTTCTGGCCCCCTTCCCTGGGAGCCTGGCAGAGCCCCCAGTGGAGCCCCCACCGGGCAGATGGAGACCAGGCCCAGTGGTGAGAACACCCGCTGAGAGAGAAGAGAAAGCTTGTGATTGGATTCCCACCCTCTACCCTCCATCCCCCACGAGACCTGCCCCTCCAGCTTGTCCTTTGGCCTGCTGATCAGAGGGCTTGTCGCCACCAGCCACCCGCTGCCTGCCTGACCACTCTGGTCCTGCCCCCACTAACCCTGCAGTGTCCCTCTCTGCCAAAGGGGCAAAGAGACTTTCAGGGCGGGACTAACAGCCCAAACCAATCAACTGCCCAGAGGCCCAACAGCCAGAGATTAGAGAAACAAGTGAAACCCTCGCTGTGTAAACCATTGTGTCTTCAATACCGCTTACAATTCAAAGAAAATTAGTTTCTTTGAATTGCAATTTAACTTTCAGCGAAGAGGTAGGACAAGAAGGCGGAGAAACAGCTCAGTGGGCTGGAGCACATGCTTTGCATGCAGGAGGCCCGGGGCTGACCTGGGCACCTCTGGGCGCAACCCCCAAGAGCAGAGATGGTGCGAGTAAGCCCTAAGTACCACCAAGTGTGGCCCAAAAACAAACGAAAAAAAACAAAAATAGGATGGAAAATGAGTCTGTGTCTATAAAAGACTCAGAAAAATGAGTGTACGGCCAGGTTGGAAGATGTGTAGCAAAACTAACCAAAGTGCCCCAAAAAGAGAATAAAGAGGGACCGTTTTTCTCCTTTTTATTATGATTGCGGTGGGGGTGAGCCATGCCTGGTGGTACTTAGAGCCTACTCCTGGCTCCGTGCTCAGGGGTCATTCCTGGGTGCTCTGGGGGCCGTGCAGTGCAAGGGACTAAACCGGGATTGGCGACATGCAAGGCAAGCACCAGTGGGAAAATACATACAAGGGTGCTCAACCAGATCAACGACAAAATGCCAACGCACGCGAGTCTGTCCTGCTCCGCGGGCAACTCCGCCCAGGGCCTGCCGAGCTGCAGTCCCGCGCGCATCCACCGGGGGGGGCGGCGAGGCAGGCGTCGGGGGCTCAGACTGGGTTTCCGCACTCACCTACACGCCTGCGCACTGAGGCTGTGGCGTCCTGAGCCCCTCGCCACATTCCCACGTACGCGCGCACGCACGTTCCGTGGAGACACGTGTGCGGACTCGCACGGTCTCAGGAGCGCGCACCCAAGATGAACTCCCCCCTTCGCCACCACACACACACACATACACACGCGCGCGCGCGCACACACACACAGCATCACCGTCACCATCACCACACTTGCCACCCGCCCCACCTTCTCAATGAGGTCAATGCAGGGCTGCAGGTCCAGGCCAAAGTCGATGAAAACCCAGTCGATGCCTTCCCGCTTGTACTCCTCCTGCTCCAGCACGAACATGTGCTGGTTGAAGAACTGCTGCAGCTTCTCGTTGGTGAAGTTGATGCACAGTTGCTCGAAGCTGTTGAACTGCCGGTGGGACAGGCCACAGAGGGGCAGGTGGTCCATGAGCACCCCCTCCACACCACATCTCCAGGGCCCTGCCCCCACGTCCTTCCCCCACCGGAGAGTATAAGGACCGGGTGTGTGTGTTCGGGGGTGGGGGTACACCATGGGCCTGCTCCTACCTCAAAAATCTCAAAACCAGCAATGTCCAGGACCCCGATGAAGAACTGTCGGGGCAGCTTTGTGTCCAGCGTCTGGTTGATCCTCGACACCAGCCATCGGAATAGCCGGTCATAGGTGGTCTTGGCCAGAGCCCCCACGGCAAACACCACCTGGAAGAGGGGGGCAGCCAGGCTGGGACCGGGCAATGCAGCCACCCCAGGGGTCCCCGCCGCCAGCATCTCACCTGCTCCACGCTCTGGCCTTTGGTCACATACTCGTTCCCCACGCGGACGCGGGGATGCAGGAGGCCTTTGAGGAGGTCCCCGCTGTTGACGCCCATCAGGTAGGCTGCCTTGTCGGCACCTGCAGGGCACGCAGGGTCAGAAGGGGAGCAGCCCCAGGGGCTCCCCTCGCCTCAGTGTGAGGAGTGCAGAAGGATCAAGGCATGGCCAAGGTTATGGAGGAGGGTTAGGTGAGGGGGCAGGATGTGGAATGATCAGGGAGGCAGGGTTGGGGGCTGCAGGGGTGGGGGTCCCTCACTCTCAGTGCCGTCCGCCTCAGCCTGCTCCTCCCGCTGTTTCTGCTTGAACTTCATGTTGCCGAAATGCAGGAGGGCGCCCACGATCTTGTAGCAGGCGCACTTCTCATCCACGCTGAAGCCCAGGATGTCCATGGCGTGCTGTGTGGGGGACAGGGCCGTCAGAGACGCGCAGGCAGGCTACGTCCCACGCAGCCGCCCTTCGGCCTGGAGCCCCGCATACGTCCGTGGCTATGAGCTCCTCCCCGTCATCCATGTTGTCCACGGTGAGGACGCCCTGGCTGCAGAAGTGGTAGTCGTAGGGGTTCATGGACAGGAGCAGCATGTCTGGGACACAATAGACAGATCAGGCTGGGGCCCCTGATGAGCCTCGCACACCCCCCCCCCCCCCCAGCTAGCCAGCCCTGCCCCACGCCCCTTCCCCAGCTCTTCATTCTGGGCAATTCTTTGAGAAACGGGCCTCTGCGTCCTTTATCCCTCAGCCGTGGTCCATGGCCACCCCTCAGGCCCAGACTGCCACTGGCTGCTAGGACCTGGAAACACCGGATCCTGCCCCCGAAGGACCCTTCTTGGCTCAGCACAGGGGAAGACACAACCCGTCAGGACACAGCCTAGGGGACCCGTTCCTCAGGGCAGGGAGGCGGGAGTGTGGGGGGTGGCAGATCTCGCAGGAACAAAGGCCATCACTGACCCCAGAACACAGAGAGATGCCCAGGGCCGGGCATGAGGGAGCCAGGGAGGGGCTGGTCAGGGCAGTTGCACCCCACCCGCCCTCACCCTGCAGTTCTGGCTTCTTCCCCGACAGGATCTGGTAGTAGACATGGTAGCCGCGCTCGCCGGGCAGCTGGAAGATCACCCGCGACTTCTCCAGGAGATCTGCAAGAAGGGGGCACCGCCTACCATCCCCCACACCACCTGCCCAGAGGGGCCCCTCTTAGTGGGGAGGAACCTGGCCCCAAGTCCGTGTGTGAGTGTGAGCGGGTCTCTCCTGGGTCTGTCCTTTCATTTGTTTCCTTCCCGCACTGCAGGCCTAGGGCAGTGTGGGTGTCAGTGCATGCACAGGGGGCCTCCATGTCTGTCTGTCTCTCCATCCATCCATCCATCCCCACCCCGCGGATCCCCACGTGGGTCAGTTAATCCCGTCATCTCGGCCCCCGCTTAACCACCAGGATGTGGTCAGGCAGCCCCAGGTGGGGCTGGTCACTGTGGGAGTCCTCTGGGCTGCGGCCTGAGTGCCTGGTGTTGCAGGGGTGCTGCAGGGAGGATGAGGCTCCGTGTGCAGAGGGGAGGCCGAGGAGGAGGGGCCCAGAGAACAGGAGGGCCTGACTGACCACGTAAGACTTGGCGCCTCTGTCCGAGTACGGGGACTGGCAGGAAAGGGTTTGAAGCAGGAATGGATGTGGTCAGCGCAGAGGCCGAGAGAAAGTGCCCCTGGCTGAAGCGCAAGCAGAGCGGTGGCAGCTGGGAGAAGGGTCCAGCTGAGGGGCGCGGCAGGGCCAGGCCAGCAGGCGCAGTGGCCCTTCTGGACTCACAGCTGTCGATGTCGGCGGACGCCAGCTTCCCAGAGGGACCGAAGTGAATGCGGATGAACTTGCCCTGTGGGCAGAGGGGTGCCTTAGCTGGCACTGCCAGCCCCAGCCTGTCCTGGATGGCTCACCCAGCCTCCCCTCTCCTCCCCGCACCCCACACCGCTCACAAATCGGGAGGAGTTGTCATTGCGCAGTGTCTTGGCGTTGCCAAAGGCCTCCATGGCAGGGTTGGCTTCGATGATCTGATCCTCCAGGGTGCCCTGGGCGGGGGGCGGGAGGGCAGATGGTACAGGACTGTCAGTCATGTGGGTGCCCTGGTCGAGGGAGGGGGTGGGTATGGGAGTGCAAGCTCCAGTGGGTACCCTATGTGATGGGGGGTGAGATGGTGGGTGAGGCTGGGCAGGGGGGCGTGGAGGGCAGCGCAGGGGAGATGGTGGCCGGAACTGTCAGTCCTCAAGACCCGGGGCCCCCATGGTGGGAGAGGGAAGGGACCCCCACACGGTGCTCTCCTCCCGCCCACTGGCCCGTACTCACCCCAGTCTTGGTGGCCAGCACTTGCTGGAGGTGGGAGGAAGGAGGACAGTGTTAGAGGCTGTGAGGCCACAGCAGGCTCAGCCATTAGCAGGGCAGAGCACGTTAGTACCCCCCAGGTGTGGGCCTGGCCTCCGCCCCCCTTCCGGGAAGGAGAGATGCTCCGGAGAAAGGGGCGGCAGGCGCTTGAGGTGGGGAGCGGGGCGGTGCTTAGGGCTGGGGGTGTCTGGCTCACAGCCTTCCCTCCCCCTCCCCCAGCTCTGGCTTCTTGCATTTCCATCCTCTGGGAAGCAGTCCCCAGCCCTGGAGGCCCCTGGCTAAAATCTTCTGTTGACTAAAACCTTCTATAAGAACTTCAGAGCCTTGCTCCAGTGCTTTCTCCTCCAGGAAGGTCTCCCTGAGGCTCTGAAGCAGGAAGACCTCTTCCTACTCTTAACCTTACCTTCACCCTCTCCTTCACTCTTCTCCCCACCCTACCTCCAACTTCATATTGTGCCCCTTACTGGAAACAGTCCACCTACTGTTATTCAGAATGGTGGTGCATATCGTTAAACTGTTATGCAGGATATTGGTGCATATCATTAGCCCTAATATGCAAATGAGTAGGCTAGGAGTGCTGTGACGTGCAGGGCCATCTCTACGCCTCACCTTTGGGAAGGGCACCTCCTTCCTCTCCTAGCAACCTCCTGTTACGAGGCAGTACAGGGAATCGAACCCAGGACCTTACTCATGCAAGGCCTCTGAGGCCACTGATACTGCGTCACTGAGCTGAGCTGCATCCCATCTGCCCTTCCTGGTCCCACTCCTGTTCCTCCTGCCCCATCCTTCTCTTCATGGCTGGATCCCAGCAGTCCTGGGAGAGAGAGTGAGGAAGGAAGGAAGGATTCCGGAGTGACTTGGCCAGGGTACCAGGGGGCTTGGGTAATTTGCTCCCCTCCAGGGAGCCCCCAACTTAAAACTCCTCCTCTTATGGTGGAGGCAAGAGAGTCTCCCACCCCCTAAACACTCAGGGCCCAGGAACGGGGCTGTTTCTTAAGGGGGGTGCCCAGGGCTGGGGCCAGATAAGGCTTTTAAGCTCCAACCCAATAGTGACAGCTTGGGGTCAGCCTGGGACCAACCTAAGCCCCCCCTCTGCTGCCCCATCCCCAAAGCCACAATCCAGGGCTCCTTTCTGCCCAGGTGTGCCCCTCCCAGCTGCATCCCTGCCTGCTCCAGCCGCTCCCTGCTCCCCCATTCCCACTGCTGGACCAAGCACCACCTTTCTGCAGCATCCTCAGAGACACCGTGGGGGTTCAGAAGAAGGGGCGGGGAGGGGAGAGCGGCCAGAGGACCAAAAACAACAACGGCAAAAACCAAAACCAAAACCACCACAGCGAAACAAAGCCAAAATTCAAAATCAAAACTCAA
This sequence comes from Sorex araneus, assembly GCF_027595985.1. Classification (NCBI taxonomy): domain Eukaryota; kingdom Metazoa; phylum Chordata; class Mammalia; order Eulipotyphla; family Soricidae; genus Sorex; species Sorex araneus. Next base: position 118,819,430 of record NC_073306.1, on the reverse strand, counting down.
GAAAATCAACTGGGGGGGGGGGAAAGCAAAGGTTTAAAAAGGTGAAAATGAAGAAAAGCCAAAAATGCAAAACATACATAAGGGAAGAAAAACAAGAAATAAAGATGCCCCAGAGGAAAGCAAGGCTCAGCAGGACTGAGGGGGTGGGAATACGGGCCTTCTGGGAGGCAAAGGCAGCTGGTCTGGGGGTGACGACTGGGGACGCCCACAGAATCCTGAACAGCTGACTCTGGGCTTGGAATGAAGATTGTGCCTCCAAAACAAAAATGCAACACTGGTCCCACATTTCTTTTCCCAAAGCATTTTCAAAAAATACAGAAATCATGGGGTACAAAATTGGCACCTAACTGGTCGTTGAGGACCCCAGGCACCCCAGCTCTACCCGCTGCCTCTCTCACTGGCCACTGGAAGTGGTTTGTATGTGGAGGCCAGGCAGGTCTCACTCCGTAATGAAAGTGGCCTCTTGATAAACTCTGGAGATCAGAAAGTCCCATGAAGGGAAACAAAACACAGTAGATGACCGCTGTGGCCTCGCCTCTGTGAGACAGACCCTAGGATGGGGCTGGCACAGGGACACAGGGTCTGGCATGGGTCACCAGGCATGACACAGGGTCACAGGGTATGACACAGGATCCCAGGGCATGGGTCTGGCACAGGCTCACAGGGCATGGCCTGGGGATCATGGGTCTGGCCCGGGGTCACAGGACAGTGGGATGTGCAGGGCATTTCTGTTCAAGCCTTGCTTAAGCCAGAGCCCCCCACCAGAGTGGGGGGGTCAGGCGGGGCTGGGAGGGGCAAGGGAATCCACTTTTTGGAAAGAAAAAAAAAGAGGAAGGAAAGAAAAACAGTGGGAAGCAGAGGGAGCAGCGCCCCAGCGGGCGAGTCTTACGGCCTTCTTGCCCGGCCCGTCTCCCAGCGCGGCGACGATGGCAAAGTACTGAATGACCCGCTTGGTGTTAACCGTCTTACCGGCCCCCGACTCTCCGCTTGGACGACACAAACACGAGTCACCAGTGTCCTTCTGGCCACTCTGATCTCTCCCGTCCCCCCATGTCGCCCCCTCTGCCCTCCTCCCTCCGTCCTCTTCCAACTCAGGACCCCCGCACCACCGCCAGCCAGAGACAGGTGAGCGGAGTTCGCAGGCAGCCCTGCAGGGCACCGAGAGGCGCCTGTGTACTGTGTGCTGCACAGCAATCCCGTCTCGGGTACCGCTCTCACCCCCACTCTAGGGAGAAGGAAGTGGGGCTCAGAGCAGTCAGGTGCCTGTCCCACGTACGTGCTGGACACGTACACTGCCCGCCTCCTTGCAGCTCCGTCTGGCAGGCAGAAAGGGCTCTTCTATTTTTACTGATGAGACTTTTTCACTGATGAGGCTCAAGGCCACCAGCAGGGATGGAAACGTGAGAACTTGAGCCCAGATCTTCTGCTTTCAAAGTCCTATTCTTAATCACCAGGCAGCATGCGCACGCAGACACACACACACACACACACACACACTCACACACATGCACACACTCAACATACATACACTCAATATACACTCACATATGCACACACTCAACACACAACATACATTCAACATAACACATGCATATACTCAACATACATGCACATATTCAACATACACACACCTTCGACACATACATGTGCACATAACCGCACACATGCACACATTCAACAAACACACATATACACACACTCTACGTACACTCACACCGCCCTTTTCAGCCTGGCTGGTTATGAGCTTGATGGTGATGAACTTGATTCTAGCACTGCTCTCTGAGGGTGAGCAAAGGATCCAAAGTAAGAGTCCCTGGTAAGGACATGGGGAGGAGGTGGAAAGGGAACAGAATCCCCACTTCTCCTTGAGCAGCCAGAATCAGTTCAGAGAAAGAGCAAGGTGAGGAGAAAATTCCAGGCCCTGGGGAGGGGGGATATCACTGGGGGTCACTCTGGTTTGCATTGCCCAGGAAGGGTCAGAGAAGACCCTGGGCCAACTGAGCTCTGCCCTGGAGATGGCTTTAGTCCCTTCCTGGCATTCAGCAGCAGCTTGCCACCCCCTGTGACCCCCCACCCCAGGGCCCCCACTCACGTGATCAGCATGGACTGGTTCTCTCGGTCTGGGGAGAGGGGAGAGGACGGGAAGTCAGTCCCGGGCAGGGAGCTCTCCAACAGCAACTGTGGAGAGCTCCCTGTGGAGCTGTGGCGCCCGCAGCAACTCCATCCTCCAGGGTCAGAACCCGGCAGGACCAGGTGGGCACCAGGGAACTGGAGGCCGGCTCCCCGGGGAAGAGCCCCCGGGAACGTGGCGGCCGCACAGGACACAGCAGGTGGGGGAGCGGGGTCGTGGGGGCGGGGTCCGGCTCTTACTGCGCAGCATGTCATTGTAGGCGTTATCCGCCACCGAGTAGATGTGCGGCGGCGCCTCGGTGCGGCGCTTCCCCTTGTAGGCGGCCACCACAGGAGCGGTGTAGACCGGGAGCCACTTGTAGGGGTTGATGGTGACACAGAAGAGGCCCGAGTATGTCTGATGGTGACAGCGAAGGGGCCGGAGTGACTGGGGGCCAAGCTCCCATCGCAGTGCTCACAAAACCTTGCCCCTTGCTGCTTCCCCCCAAAGCCGCCCCAAGCCCAGAGCCCACTCAGGCCTGCGGAGCATGACCCCACCCCTGCCGGGCCCCTCCTGCACCCCCACTGCAGTCCTGCCCAGCCGCAGCCCTAGATCCATAGCAAGACGGGCCCAGCCCGTGGACACACCACACGTGTCCTCCCGCGGCCCCGCTGCTTACGTAGATCATCCAGCGGGCATAGCGCTGGCGCAGGTTGTGCAGCACCGTGGCCTCGTTGAGGTGCGTCATCATGGCCATGTCCTCCAGCAAGTCGAAGCGAGGTGGGTTCATGGGATGCAGCTCAGCCTCGGACACTGTCAGCACCTGCCCCCCAGGCCATTTGGTGAGGTGGTCACGGACCTGCGCGCCCCCCACCACACATGCACACACATGCACTCTTCATGAAGAGCCCACTGGCCAGGAAGGAATTCCACCGGGCAGGTCAGAGGAGCGAATGTCCCAACACCGGGAGTCAAACCTTCTGGTCTTTGGTCTCCACATTGACCTTGCCCCCGGCAGCTTCCGACTTGACCTCTGCCTCCACGTAGGCATCTTGTTCATCAGGGACCCAGACCCGCTTCTTTCCTGGGCAAGGGAGAGAGGGATGGACGCTGTGAGAGGGCGGGGGCACACCCAAGGGACTGGAGGAGCCAAGCTGTCTTCATAGAATCCCATCAAATCCCTGTGATGGGAACCCCCCTGAGGGCCCCTGGGGCCCCTCCATGCCTCAGACTGACTCGGTGATTGCACCTGTGGATTCAGATCCTGACTCCACAGTCCTTGCCCTGTGGCCACAGGAAAATCATTCCCAGACCATGGGTCAGTGGTGGAAGATTATTCATTGGCTCTCTGGGAGTGTAAGTGCTGAAGTGTCATCACAAGAATAAAGCAACCAGGGGCTGGAGTGATAGCATAGCGGGTAGGGTGTTTGTCTTGCACGCGGCCAACCCAGGTTCAAATCCCAGCATCCCATATGGTCCCCTGAGCACCTACAGGAGTAATTCCTGAGTGCAGAGCCAGGAGTGACCCCTGTGCATTGCCAGGTATGACCCAAAAACCAAAAAAAAATAATAATAATAAAGCAACCATATGGACTGTTGTCATCCAGTTTATTGCCAAGAGAGATCCCTTCCAAGGCTGGAGAGAAGACTCCACAGACTGAGATCCTGCGTGGCACTTGGGGGGCTCAGGTTCAGCTGCACTACCTGGTCCCCAAATGGCCAGGAGCAATCCACAGCACTGAACAGCCCCCGAGTGCTGCTGAGTATGGGTCCCACACTAAATAAAGCAAACATTCCCTCATCTCCATGGGCCTGTTCAACATCAAAAAAGGGCACCTCAGGGTTTTTCTCCTGGGTGAGGGGGATGGTGGTAAAGGAGGGATACTGGGGACATTGGTGGGGGAAAATGTGCACTGGTGGGTGATGGGTGTTCTATCATTATATGACTGAAACTCAAACATGAAAGTTTTGTAACTGTAGCTCACAGTGATGCAATAAAAAAAAATTTTTTTTCTTTTTCTCTCCTGAGATTTGCCAGCATCCCACTCTGAGGCCTCTTGGCTCACTCCCTTCTGGAGAAGCCAGTGTTCTCTTGAACACATTGCTCTGTCTCCATCATGGTCTGTCTGTCTGTCTGTCTGTCTGTCTGTCTGTCTCAGTCTCTTTCTGTCTCTATATCTGTCTCTCCACATTTCTCTAAGCAACAGTCACTGTCACTGTCATCCCATTGCTCATCAATTTGTTCGAGCGGGCAGCAGTAACGTCTCTCATTGTGAGACTTGTTGTTACTGTTTTTGGCATATCCAATACACCATGGGTAGTTTGCCAGGCTCTGCCGTACGGGTGGGATACTCTCGGTAGCTCGCCGGGCTCTCCGAGTGGGGCAAAGGAATCGAACACGGGTCAGCGGCATGAAAGGCGAACGCCCTACCGCTGTGCTATCGCTCCAGCCCTCTCTAAACAAAACTATTTTATTTTACTGTTTATCACCTCCTGAAATTCTTTTCTGTAAGGGAAGAAGGGGGGGAAAAAGAGGAAAAAAGACCCTCCCAATGGTCTCAGCTAGAGCTGACTCACTGTCTGTCATCCCATTGTTCATCAATTTGCTGAGCACCAGTAGCTAGTGACCTTTGGCAGTGCTCAGGAAGCCATATATGGTGCTTGGGATTGGAACTGGGGTGGGCAAGATGTAAGGGAAGAGCCTTAACCCCTGTTCTCTCTAGCTCCCTCTTCTCCCCTCTTTGTTCTTCATTTTTCTTTCTTTTCCTGCTGCCAGTGCCAGGAGGGCGGCAGAACCCAACCCAGGGGCTCCAGCATGAGAAGCATATGTTCCAGCTGCTTGGGCCAAGTCCCCTGTCTTGCCTATCTGCCTTCAGTATCCCCGTGAGGGCAGAACAGGCACCAGTAATGTCTCCATGGTGAGACTTGTTACTGTTTTTGGCATATCGAATATGCCATGGGGAGCTTGCCAGGCTCTGCCATGCGGGCGGGATATTCTCGGTAGCTTGCCGGGCTCTCCAAGAGGGACAGAGGAATCGAACCCCGGTCGGCCACGTGCAAGGCAAACGCCCTACCCACTGTGCTATCACTCCAGCCTGGCTGACTCACTACCAGGCACATAAGCACCCCCTGAGGCCCTCCCCTGAGTCCCACCCAGAGCCACCTCACGATCAGGCACTTAGCCCACCTTCAGGCTCTCCCACCTCTCACTTCGCCTCGTAGGTCTCCAATTCTCTGGTCCTCTGGCCTCATAGCTCATAGCTCCCCTTTCTTGCCTTTTTCATGGTGGTGAAAAGCACAGACCCCAGCTGCAGCCTTCCTGAGTCTGTTACTAGCCCAGTGTTCCCCTCGGCGGATGACACCGCCCCCCAGGGGTGCTAGATGATGGGGGTTGGACACTCAAGTATGGTGGAGGGGGCGCACCTTCTGTTTCTTTGCTTAAAGAAGGTAGTCTTCTTGGGGCTGGAGTGATAGCACAGCGGGTAGGGCATTTGCCTTGCATGCAGCTGACCCAAGTTCAATTCCCAGCATACCATATGGTCCCCCAGGACCACCAGGAGTAATTCCTGAGTGCAGAGCCAGGAGTAACCCCTGTGCATCGCTGGGTGTGACTCAAAAAGAAAGAAAAAAAAAGAAGGTAGTCTTCCAGGGGCACTGAGTGATTTTTCCCCCCCTGAAAAGTGGGCAGTAGGTTGAGTGACAGTGGGAATTTCTGTACCAACCAAATGCCTTGGTGAGGCCTGATCGTATTTCTGCATCCCCCCTCCCACCCCATTAAACACTGGTAAGATTTTCTTTTTCTTTCTTTCTTTGTTTCTTTGTTTGTTTCTTTCTTTCTTTCTTCCTTTCTTTCTTTCTTTCTTTCTTTCTTTCTTTCTTTCTTTCTTTCTTTCTTTCTTTCTTTCTTTCTTTCTTTCTTTCTTTCTTTCTTTCTTTCTTTCTTTCTTTCTTTCTTTCTTTCTTTCTTTCTTTCTTTCTTTCTGCATTACACCAGCGATGCTCAGGAGTCACTCCTGGCTTTGCACTCAGGAATTAAGCCTGGCAGTGCTCAGGGGACTATACGGGATGCTGGGACTCGAACCCGGGTTGGAATGTGCAAGGCAAAAATGCCCTACCCTCGGTGCTATCACTCCAGCCACACTATTAAGATTTTCAAGCTGGTGATCACAGAGCACGAAATCAGGCCCCAAAGTGTGTTGTCTGGGCTCCTCAGAGGCTGTAGTGGCTCTGGCCCAACCTCAACCCCACCTCCTCGGGGACCCCCCCACCCCGTCCCCATCACCACCACCACCACCACCACCACCACCACCATCATTACCATCATCATCGTCATTTCCATTCTTTGAGCAAACCAGCTTATAAATAGCCTGGACGGCTGTCCTCAGAAACAGACTTTCTCACTAAAAATAAACCCAGCACGGCGCTGCGGGCGCCGGCAGCACGTACCCCACCACTGCTCCAATGTGGAAGGTCTCGAGGCAGCCCCAGGTGGCAGCCCCAGGAGGCAGCATGTCCACCCCAGTTGACAGAGGAACAAATTCAGACTTGCCCTCAGACCTAGTGACAAGGCCCCAGACTGAGGGAAAAAAATTCATCAGCCTGAGTGAACTTTCCAGCCCAGAGCCCCTCAGCCCTCTCACCACGGGCTGCAGTCTGGGAGGGCTTCCCAGCGGCAGCACTGCCTCCAAACCCCACTCACCATCCCAGGCGACCGTGTGCACCTTCATCAGCTCCTGGTAGCCCTGGCGGAGGTAGGGGGCAGATTCCCCGAGTTCACTCATGTCCATCATGGTGGTGGCCGTGAAAGTGAGGGATGAGCGATGAAGTCTTGGCACAGCGGCACTGGAACAGAATGACGCGGGGACTGGAGGACCAGGGACCCCGGCGGGGCAGGATCCAGTAACCCTCAAGGCCTGGCACTGAGAGATTCCCTGGGACTCCCCATGCGAGTCTCCCTGGGGACCCCCACATGCGACACAAACCCTCTCAAACCCCAGCGCGTGGGCTCCCACCAATAAAGGAGAGATGGGTGCTCCCCCACTCCAGGCTCCTTGCTGCCCCCAACCCGGTCCTCCCTTCGCCTCTAACCCCAGCCCCGATCACCCACCTCAGCACCAGGGTGAGGGCTGGGAGCTGGGCTACCCCTTTTATTGCCGCTGTGAAGGTCAGCGGAGGAGAGCTTCGTCAGCACTCTCCCAGCCTCAGCCCCCCCAGCCGGGCCACAGGACACAAAAGGCAAATTCCCTTTTATCTCCACCAGCACAGCCCCAGGGCTATTTTTACCTCCATTGTCGGGGGATCACAAAGGCGGAGAGACTGAGATGCCTGAGAGGAGAGGCACAGGCGAGGGGAGAAGGGGAAGACAGGGGCGAGGCTCTGAGAGAGAAACAGAGTCACAGGAACCTGATAGACCCGAGAAAGGTCCGCAAGATTCCAAGAAACAACAGTCAGGAGACTGGCAGGGCCGAGGGGCCGGGGGTGGGGGGCAGAATGTTCTCTGGGAGATTTTAACCCAGTCCTCTTTATACATCCAGGGAAACTGAGGTCTACGGAGTGGAAGCACCTGCCAAGTCTCACCAATAAACTGGATAGAAACTAGGTCCAAATGAAACCTGCTGGGGGTGTGACTCAGGGAGAAAACACTTGCCTTGTATGTGCGAGGCCCTGAGTTTGATCCCAAGCATTGCAGAAAGAAAGAAAGAAAGAAAGAAAGAAAGAAAGAAAGAAAGAAAGAAAGAAAGAAAGAAAGAAAGAAAGAAAGAAAGAAAGAAAGAAAGAAAGAAAGAAAGAAAGAAAGAAAGAAAGAAAGAAAGAAAGAAAGAAAGAAAGAAAGAAAGAAAAGATAAAAGATGAAGATAACTAAGATCATTTCAGACCCGGGAGATTTGCATGTGGGAGCCCTGGATTGAATCCTTGGCCCCACATGGTACCCAAGTGTGGCCTCAAAACCAGACAAAGTGAAAGGCAGGAGTCCAAGATGTAGCTTAGCCCACTAGTCTGTGTGAGATTCTGGGCTCCAACCCTGGCACTGCAAATTCTCAGAATAATAATGATTTATCTCCATGTTACATTGGAGAGAACTTCATTCTGCTTCCTCTCTTCATAGAGCTTAGGGTGATTTATTTTTTTGTTTGGTTAGTATTTTTTTTTGGTTGGTATTTTTTTTTCTTTTTGGGTCACACCCGACGATGCACAAGGGTTGCTCCTGGCTCTGCACTCAGGAATTACCCCTGGCGGTGCTCAGGGGACCATATGGGATGCTGGGACCCGGGTCGGCCGCGTGCAAGGCAAATGCCCTACCTGCTGTGCTATTGCTCCAGCCCCTTTGGTTGGTATTTTTTTATTAAAATTTATTTTGACTTTTTGGGTCACACCTGGCTATACACAGGGGTTACTCCTGGCTCTGCACTCAGGAATTACTCCGGGTGATGCTTGGGGGACCATATGGGATGCCGGGAATCGAACCCGGGTCAGCCGCGTACAAGGCTAGTGCACTACCCGCTGTACTATTGCTCCAGCCCCAAGCTTAGGGTGAGTCTGGCCTGCCTGCCCACACCCTGAAGATAGTTCATGACCTGCCAAGCTGCAGTGCAGAGTCGCTGTCTCCTTGACTGAGGAGGTGCAGGACCTGGGCTCCAGCAACCCAGAGAAAGTCGAGAGGCTTGGGAGCGGCTGTCTGCCATTCAGAGATGCTCCAGAAACAGGTTCTCGGCCACAGTCAGGCGGCTCACAAACAGTCTAACCCAAATCCCTGCTCAGTGGAGTAACCTGTGTTGGGAAACCAGACTCGTGATGGCTCTAGAACTGCCTTAGGTTTGCTTCTACACCCCCACCCCCGCCCGCTTCCTGCTGAGAGCAGATCCAGACCAGCAGAGGAAACCCACGAGCCCCCAGGAGATGCCCTCAAGGGAAAGGGACTCAATTTCTTTCTTGTTAGTTTTTCTTGATCTGATTTTTTTCCTTTTCTAGAAATTGCAGTAGAAGTAAAAGGCGAAAGATTTATATGATCTGAAAAGCGATAGCACAGTGGGTAGGGCGTTTGCCTTGCACGAAGTCGACCTGGGTTCGATTCCTCCATCCCTCTTGGAGAGCCTGGCAAGCTACTGAGAGTATCCCGCCCGCATGGCAGAGCCTGGCAAGCTCCCGTGGCATATTGGGTATGCCAGAAACAGTAACAACAATTCTCACAATGGAGACTTACTGGTGCCCGCTGGAGCAAATTGATGAACAAAGGGAAGACAGTGCTACAGTGCTATGTTGCAGTAGAAGTAACATGGTTACAAAACTGTGATTGCTTCTGCTTTGCTCCTGCTTTTGGAGGACAAAGTTGCTGCACCTTCAAGACCATCAAAGTGCCCAAGACCCACCCTTCCCCCCCGACATGGTCCCTGTGTCACTTCTATTCTTCCTCTTCTGCTCCCCACCCCAAGCCTGCTCCCCGCACTGCCTGGTCACCGGCACAATTCAGGAGTCAAAGTTCCTGTTATCAGCCGCTGTCCATCCCTTGCTTTGTTGCTTTGTGTTCCTCACCTGAGTGAGGTCATCTGGCACTGTGCTTCTCTCACTTGACTTTATTTTTCCTAGCCTGCCCTCTCTAGCTCTACCAAAGTACAGCCCAGGGGAAGATTTCATCCTCCCTTGCAGCTACACAGTATTCCACTGTGTATATGGACCATAATCTCTGTATCCACTGCTCCATCTTTGGATATATTTGGATTGTTTTCATCTCCTGGTTACTGTTCTAAGGCGTGTAATGAACATAGATGTGTATGTCATATTTAGTGCTTCTGTGGTCTTGGAGTGAAATCACTGGGTCGTATGTGAGTTCAATTTGTAACTCTTTAAGAAGTCTCTATACATCTTTCTATTTATGTATTTATTTATCGGGCTGCCCAAGTGGTACTCAGGGGGGTCTCACCGGCAATTCTCAACCAGCCAAGCTAGCAGTTCAACGCAAGAGCCCAAGGAAGTGATGCCACTTGGACCCCTTGGTACGGGAAATACACGGGCCGCCCTGGCAGTGCTGGGGACCTCAGGGCTGTCTCCAGTGATGCTTGGAGGACCATATGGCATCAGGAACCTGGGACAGGCATATGTGTCCTAACTGCTGTGCTATCTATCTCCCGGGATCTCCATACTGTTTTCCCAGCATTCCACAGCAGAGAATGAGGATCCATGTCCTCACCAATACTGATTGTTTTTGGTCTCTCTGATATTCTCAATGCTGTGAGGTGATATCTGTCTCATTGTCATTTTGCTTTTTTCACTTTTGGTTTAAAAATAAATTTCAAGAGTTGGGGCCATCCCCAGAGGTGCTCAAGGTTTATTATGCTCAGGATTGAACTTGGGTCAGCCACGTGCAAAGCAAACACCTTTCCTGCTATACTATCACTCCAGTCCATCAAAAACTACTCTTAACTCCGTGCTCAAGAGTCACTCCTGGCTGGGCTAAAAAGACCATATGCAGTGCCAGGGATCGAACCTGGGTCAGTTGCATGCAAGGCAAGTACCTTAACCCCTGTATTATCTCTCCAGTCCTCACTTTTCCCTGATGATCAGTAATAATGAACATGATCCTATACCTACTGGCCATCTGTATGTCTCCTGTGAGGAGGCATCTGTTCATCCCCTTGATGGTATTGTTTTATTTTTTGTTGTTGAACATTGTGTTCTATACATATATATTGGATACTAGCACTTTATCAGATGGGTGGTATGCTAATGTTTTCTCCCATTCCAGTGGTTACCTTTCAATTTTAGTCTAGTTGAAGTTTTTTTTGGTTTTGTGGGGTTTTTTGGTTTATTTGCTTGTTTGTGGGCCACACCTGGCGATGCTCAGGGATTTCTCCTGGCTCTTTGCTCAGGAATCACTTCTGGCAGTGCTCAGGGGACCATATGGGATGCCACAGATGTGCAAGTCAAGCACCCTACCCACTATCCCATCTCACCAGGCCAATTTTACCCTGAGCTTTTATCATTGTGTAAACCTTTTTAGTTTGATGTTATCACATTTGTTTATTCTTACTTTTGTTTTCTTTGCCAGTGGAATGAAATCATTGAAAACATCTCTAAGGCCAGTATCTTAAAGAGTCCTGCCCGTGTTTTCCTCCATGTGTTTTTATGACTTTCAGGCTAATATCAAGGTATTTATCCATTTTGAGTTAGTCTTTGTGTATGTCATGAACTAGGGGCCTGGTTTTTGCCTGTGAGAGGCTAGTTTTCTCAGGGTTCTTGAATGACTGACAGCTTCCTGTGGAGCAGGGACCCTGTGGCTTCCAGCACAGACCCAGGGACATTCACAAAGAAGTAAAATTTGGACACACTCTCAAAGGGCATTTTACACATGGGCCAGTAGACAATGCCAAAGATTTCTTTGGAAGAAAATGGCCACCAACAGCAAGGAAAAGATCCAGCGGAGGCGGGCTGGAGCGATAGCACAGTGGGTAGGACGTTTGCCTTGCACGCGGTCGACCCGGGTTCTAATCCCAGCATCCCATATGGTCCCCTGAGCACCGCCAGGGGTAATTCCTGAGTGAAGAGCCAGGAGTAACCCCTGTGCATCGCCAGGTGTGACCCCCCCCAAAAAAAAAACCAAACAAACAAACAAAAAAAAGATCCAGCGGAGGTTGCCCAGGGCTGGAGTCTCCAGACAGGACACCTTCACTGGCTCCCAGAAGTGTGGACTCCAGGGTGCAGCACCCCAGCATCTCTGCTTTCTGCGGACCACCTGCTCTCTGAGTAGGCAGCAGAGGTGGCCCACGGTCATTCCTCTTGCCTTCTCCACTCAGCCTTAAGAGCACACAGCCAGATGTGCATATCGTATTAGAATGTTCTAGGGAATTCTGGGGCATGGCAACCCTCTGAATTAGAGTCCTAGGGCAAGATACTTGAAGCAAAGCTGACGGCATGTGGGGCTGGAGCAATAGTACAGCGTGTAGGGCATTTGCTTTGCACATGGCCGACCCGGGTTCGATCCCCAGCATCCCATGTGGTCCCCCAAGCACCTCCAGGAGTAACTCCTGACTGCAAAGCCAAGAGTAACCCCTGAGCATCGCTGGGTGTGGCCCCAAAAGAAAGAAAAAGCTGACACTGTGTTCAAGAGATTGTTTATGATTCTATAAGGCTTCCTGTATCTTTCGCATTTCTCCTCCCAGTTTTGGGGTGCATGTGGGAGGAGGTGGCAGCATATTTTTAAGACTCCCAGGGCATAAGTAGGTTCAGAAGTACAGGGCTGGAAGGGAAATCTCCTTGAGGCTTTCACCTCAGCTGAGAACACTGGTCCCCTGAGAGGGACGAGGGTAACCTTTCCCCTCCCCTGCTCCAGTGCCAGGATCCCGCCCCTGTTAAGCTTTCTGCCCCAGACCTAAAAACCGGGAAAAAAGAAGAAGGGAGAGTGGTCAGGGCCCAAGAGCAGCTGGGTGGCCCGTGACCTGGTTGATGCTAGGGTGGCCACACGCCTTTGGTAACCACTCAAAGAGACACCTTGTCTTCCAGTGACTTAGGTCACGGATGAGGGTTGTTGGGGCTGCCCTCTTCCCGGCCCCCACAGTCACACGGCCATCCACTGAGATTCTGCCCACCCACCCTAGCCCACACCAGAAGCGAGAATCAGAGTTGGATGATGGAGCTGGGTTATGTGGCCAAAGGAAGGCCAGAGGAGATAGGGTCGGGGAATGGAGTCTAGCTAGATACCAGGGGTGCAGTGTCCTCAACCCCTCTCCACCAAGCACCTTTCCCATCATTGGTTGCCCAGAATTCAGGAGCCCTCAACTTGAGGATCAGCCAGTCCTAGAGGCGGCTTCTGAAGCCCAACTGTTTTGAAATTTCCATGAGCAATGAGCTAAGGGGCATAGGCTCTCTGGCCCTCCTTGTCTAGTCTAAGATGCTGTGGGGTGAAATGTCTGTTGGAGAAAACAGGGTAGGCAGGCAGAAAAGAAGCACATTGGGATCCAGCTCCAACCCCGAATATGCCAACCACAGGGCACCCCAGCCCTGGACACCCTCTTTTGGATAAAGACACTGAAGGACTCTGTTAAAACGCTCCTGCAGGGACTGGAGCAATAGCACAGTGGGTAGGGCATTTGCCTTGCATACGGCCGACCTGGGTTCCATTCTCAGCATCCCTTATATTCCCTCACGCACTGCCAGGAGTAATTTCTGAGTGCAGAGAGAGGAGTAACCCCTGAGCATCATTGGATGTGACCCAAAAAGCAGGAAAAAAAAAATGCTTCTGCAGCTGAGAGCAATGCTTCTGTGACCAGGATGGGAGCGAGACAGCCTTTGTTGAGGAAGGAAAACCACTCAGGAAGATGCCAGAACAGAGGAGCTGGAATGGCAAAAGCAACACTGGGAGCAGGGAGAGGGCTGAGGAGGCAAATGCATACACAGAGGCCTGAGTTCCATCCCTGGCACTGAATTCACCTCTCTCCAGCACTGCCGGGAGCCACCTCCACACACTGAGCTGGGGTAGACACAGAGCAGTAGCCACCTCCAAACATGGCTAGGAGTGCCCCTGAACCCCAAAAAAGCAGGATTGACAAGGAGAGGGGTCTGACAACAAGATATTCTTTTATTTGTTTGTTTGTTTGTTTGTTTGTACCACACCGAGAGGTGATCAGGTGTTACTCCTGGCTCTGTGCTCAGGAATCACTCCTGGCAGTGCTCAGGGGACCATACGGAATGCTGGGATCGAGTCTGGATTGGCCGCATGCAAGACAAACTCCTTACCTGCTGTACTATTGCTCCGACCCCCAAACAAATCTATCTGAAGGTGACTAAGGTCTGTGGGGGGTGCTGTGAAGAAGGCCACACGTTCATGTTATCTGGGGTACCCTTAGAATAGGTGGCTGACCTTTGTTTGCCTTCGAAGTAAGGAAATGGAGTCCAAGGTCTCATACATGCAAGGCAAGAGCTCTTTCTTGGACTCGGAAGAAGTGACTTTTAAGAAAGACTTGAAGGAGGAGGAGAGGAGCTGGCCAGGCGAGGAGCCAGGGGCAGAAGAGTTCTAGCCAAAGGAACGGTCAACAGCAAGGCCATGAGCAGTATGGCCATGCCCGTGCCCTAGCCGGCAAGGTCCATGGCCCTGAGTCAGGGGAACCTGGTTTCCTTGTGGTCTTCCTGGATGCCTTGTACAGAATGAAACTAGAAGGACCAAAGGGTGCCACCGTGGGCATAGTAAAAAGACCACGGTGTCCAGGTGAGTAGGCGCAGATAGGGAGAGAGGACAGAGAACATGTCCCTGAACCCCGAAGTCATAGGCTCTCAAGCAGGAGCACCCTCTCGGATTTGAGGGTGCGGTGGGGGTGGAGTGCTAGGGAGTGGGGCGGGGGGGGGCCGGGTAAGGCTGGTGAACAGTTGGGGCTGGGCAGTGAGGTCTTCAGAGGCCAGACTAGGATTTGGTGCTTTTATCCTGCAGGAGCTGGGGAGCCATCAAAGGCATTTTTATTTTTATTTCTGTTTTTCATCAAAGAGCTGGGAGCCCAGGCAGATGACAGGGCAGTCAGATTTATGGGCTCACCAGATCCCGGTGGCAGCTGGATGGAGGAAGGACTCAGGAAGACGCGCCTCGGAGGAGGCTGCCATCACGGGCCAAGAGTGAGGTGGTGAGGCCCGGACAGGGCGCCCCGCCCTGGCACCCTGGTCATCCAAGGTGTACCCCCCTCCTGAGGCCCCCCAGCAGCTGCAGAGGCTCAAGTGGGCCCCAGCTCTGAGGCATCCAGCAGAAATAGGATGAGGGCAGCCAAAAGGCATCAGGACTGTTTATCCGGAGGAGAGACGCCTCAGCATGGATTTATGGCTGAAAGGTTACTGGCGGGGGAGCGGGTGGGGGACCAGCTGTCCCCCAACCTTACAAAGGACAAACAAAAGGAGGGGGCTGCGGCCTCAGCCTCGCGGGAGGAGGGCAGGCGTTGAGGGGACGCATACTGTCAGGCAGGTGGCAGGCTCTGAAAGGCTGTCTTCATGATCCAGTGAACCAACTTTCCCACAGAACACTGAGAGAAACTGAGGCACAGAGGGGCAGCAGGACCTTGCCCAAGGATCACACATGGCTAGACCCAGCAGCTCTAGTTTTTCCCCTCACAGACCTCTAAGGCCTGCCAGTGTGCTCCACGGAGGACCCCAGGCTGTCCCAGAAGAATCTGGAACACGGCTGCCCCAGAGGGAAGCGAGCATGTGTCATCCTCAGGATGGAAAGACCCCTGCTGAGGACAGTAGAAACAAGGGCCAGGACGAATGGCCCACGGTTGGAAGCCTGCCTGAAAGGCCGAGGGAGAGGGCATTTGGGTTAGGGAAGGGACTGTTATGACAATGATGGTTGGACGGGATCGCTCTGGATGGGAGAGGAGTGCTCAAAGCTGGCAAAGACCAAACATGATGGCCTCTCAGTATCTGTACTGCAAAGCATAATGTCCAAAAGTGGGGGAGAGGAGGAGAGGGAGAGGGAGAGGGAGAGGGAGAGGGAGAGGGAGAGGGAGAGAGAAGGAAAGTGTTTGCCATAGAGGCAGGCTGTGGGTGGGGATGGTGGCAGGAGGGACACTGGTGATGGGAAATGTGCACTGGTGGCGGGATGGGTGTTGGAACACTATGACTGAAACTCCATCATGAAAGCTTTGTAACTGTATCTCATGGGGATTCATTTTAAAAAATATTTTTTTTTATTCAAAAATAAAGAAAAGACCCTTGCTAGGTGGCGCAAGGGTGGAGGGTGGGGATCTCCCCTTTACTGTGCCTGCGGATACCACCTGTGTCCCCTTGTCAGAGACCCAGGAGGGCTGCAGGCTGCGTCTCACTGCCCGGCCCCTGGGTGGGCTTCTCTTGGGTCCCCCCGATCTTCCTTGGTGCTCTCCTTCCCGCCCCCGCCCCCCGCCCTCCTCGGAAGCTCTGCATCTCTAGGTCAGCTTCTGCCTTGGTGTCTAGAGTTGAGCTGGCCTGGGCCCACCTCGGCTCCCCCGTGGCCCCTTGTGGGGAAAGCGCCCCCCAGGAAGACAGTGCCCGGGCCCAGTGCCCAGGCTGGGACAGGTGACAGCAGCTGTGGCTCTATCTATAGCTCTCGCCCTTCAATTGTTCCCAACTTCAAACAATGGTTGGGCCCCGGATTAGAGACACCCCCAGCGGTCCTGCAGAAATGGATCCCAGGGGGCGGGGGAGTCACAAGGGCCCCATGGTGAACGCCGTGTCTGCCTCGGCCTGGCCCACCACGTTCCCGACCCAGCTCCAGTCTATAAAAAGCTCCTCAGCCCTCACGGCTGACTTCTCGGTGGCTGCATTTATCTCAGGACTGCCCAAAAAGCCAACAGAGGCCAGCGAGCCCCAGGTCAGACCATGAAGCACCACATCCCCCACCCCCCGTTTCCGCAGGGGGTCCCATCCACCTTGTTTATAAACACTTAGAAACACTCCAATGTTCCTGTGATCACAAAACCTCAAGGGTTGTTGCAACCAACTCTTTTCTCTCTTTTTGGCATTTTGGGTCACACCCAGTGATGCTCAGGAGTTACTCCTGGTTTTGCGCTCAGGAATTCCCCCCCTGAGTGGTGCCCAAGGGACCATGTGGGATGCAGAGGATCGGACTCCTGTGGCCTGCGTGCAAGGCTCCGAGAATCCATTATTTTCTATCCTTGGGAATAGTGAACTCTTTTCAATTTTCACTATACAGAAAAATGAAAATTTCCAGAATCATGATTAGACATGACTTAAATCTATCCTATCATTCTACCATCAGCAAAAACATAGAACCCAGCTGAAAATAATTTTACTTTAAAAGATGTAAACAGGGGCTGGAGCAATAGCACAGCAGGTAGGGCATTTGCCTTGCACGCGGCCGACCCGGGTTCAATTCCCAGCATCCCATATGGTCCCCTGAGCACTGCTAGGAGTGATTCCTGAGTGCAGAGCCAGGAGTAAGCCCTGTGCATTGCCAGGTGTGACCCAAAAAGCAATAAAAAATAAAAAAATAAAAATGTAAACAGTCTCGGGGAGGTGGGTGGCACTGGTCCTGCTCACCGCGGAGATGTGATCCCGGGGGCTGCACATGTGCAACCCCACTGCAGCTGTGCGAGCATGATTCCAGAGGCCAGCTAAACTACTTTTGATACCGGCAGCTCTCTCTCTCTTTCTCTCTCTCTCTCTCTTTCCTTGTGGGGCGGCGGGGGGGGGGGAGGGTGTGGCGACCGCCATATTATGAGGACCACTAATGAGAGATACAAGCTTGCAATGATCCAATTTCTGGAAGAAATTTCCCTGGACTTAGTTGCTATTGCGGCTGTGTGACCTCATATCTCTTCACCAAAGGTCTGACTCTAATGTGGAACTCCTAACAGTAATAGTGAGTTTTTTGTTGAAATGTTGAATGTAACCAAAGTAAAGAGAAAGTAAAGTGAAATTTATCAGTTGGTGGGGGCAGGGAAGGGGTGAGGGTTGGAGGGATGGGAGGTATACTGTTTTTTTTGTTTGTTTGTTTATTTGGTGGTGGAATATGGGCACTGGTGAAGGGATGGTTGTTTCAGCATTGTATAAATGAGACTTAAGCCTGAAAGTATTGTAATTTTCCACATGGTGATTCAATAAAAAAAAAGAAAATAAATAAATAAAAGATGTAAACAGCAACTTAACATTACTGCTTCCTTTTCAGGGGAAAAAAATAGGACTCAGTTCCCCCCTCTTCTGAAATTTACTTTTTTTTTTTTTTTTTTGCTTTTTGGTTCACACCCTGCGATGCACAGGGGTGTTACTCCTGGCTCTGCACTCAGGAATCACCCCTGGTCGTGCTCAGGGGACCATATGGGATGCTGGGAATTGAACCCGGGTCAGCCGTGTGCAAGGCTGTGCTATTGCTCCAGCCCCCTGATATTTACTCTTTAAACCCCCAATTGTACCCAAGACCCCAAGGCTACAACTGCCCTCCCACCACATCAACTTCGAACTCCCTGGCAATACTGACCACTTTGGGGAGGACTGGACTCCGAGAACAGGCAGCAGAGCTGCACGTGGACTGGGGAAGGGCTGTGACAGATGGCTCTCCTACCTCCTGCCCAAACTCGGCCCCTGGGACGCCAGTTCCGTGAAGGCAGAGCCCTGCTCTCGTCTCCTTCTCTGCCACCTCACAGCCAGAGCCTCACCCTACCAGTGTCCACGGACAACGCCGGCTCATGGGCAAAGCGGGAACCAGTCAGGCAATGAATTACAATGAATGGTAACACCGGGGCAGTGACCAGGACAAACACTTTCTCTGAACTCCGACTGCCTGGGACTAGATCCTGACCGAACAGTTACCAGCTGTGCCTTACCCTTTCCACAACAGGCAGGTGTGAAAAGGACTTGCCGTGTGGGGTTGAGATGAGCAGCCAAGGAGTCCAGACACCCAGTGCGCTCAGACTGGCACGCAGTGGGCACCATAAGTTAAGGCTGTTGAATGGGATGTGTGAGAAATGCGGCCACATCTGAAAAACAAAGGGAGAAGGGGATAGTTCCTTATGTGCCGACCTCTGCAGGGCCCCCTGGAAGGCAGGAACCAGAAGCTGGCAAAGGGCGCTGTGTCTGCAGGAAATAGCTGGTGGGGGCCGGGGGTGGAGGGAGGGAGATTTCGCCTATGTGCCACTTGGAATTTTCAATCTTCTATCACCTATTGTTTGCTAAGTGAATAAGGGTCCTTGCACCATAATCCTGCTATTTTGTGCCAGTGTGAGCCTCAGACTAAGCCAGAGTGCAGCCATGACAGGCGGCAGACATCAGCAAAATCAGCAAGGCCTCAGGTTCAGTTAAGGGAACTAAAACAGATTCAGTTTCCCAGCAATGAAACAATGTGTCAACTTGGGCTGGAGCGATAGCACAGCGGGTAGGGCGTTTGCCTTGCACACGGCAGACCCCGGTTAGATCTCCAGCATCCCATGTGGTCCCTTGAGCACCGCCAGGAGTAATTCCTGAGTGCAAAGCCAGGCGAAACCGCTGTGCAGCGCCAGGTGAGACCCAAAAAGCAAAAAAAAGCAAAAAAAAAAGAAGAAACAATGTGTCAACTGGCCAACCTGAACCACGTGCGGACTCAATCAATCAATTCTCACAATGCCCCAGGAATTGCTTTTTTTTGTTAACCTTGAAAGAATGAGTCGCATAGGTAACCATGAACTGTTACTGGGAACTATTGTTTAACTATTACCTGACCACTGTTACCCTAGATGCTTGCCAAAACACCTTTGTTTGGTAACTCAGTGAGACTTTTCTGAAACAATTAGGCGTGTGCTGCTTAAATGTAATCAAACCCCATATAAACTGCTAGCACTGGAAGGTCGGGATTGCTATCAAGAGACCACTCTGTGGGTGAGATCGTTGAGCCCAGTATACTGAAAAAAAAACTCCTACTGCTTTTGCGTTATCGTGTTTGTCTCTGTCCATCTCGCCTCTTGGAAACCCAGAGTCCCGGGGCTAACACCAGCAGGAAGACCCAGGATACTGTCTCTCTCCTCCCCACCCATAGCAGACATGTCCATGATAACCATCTCCTGAGCAAGGAGAAGCCAGAAGGAAGCTACCTGGTTTCTAGGCCAGAGAGAAGGGGCAGAGGGCGAGTGTGGAGACGGACCCTGCTCTCTGCCCCGGCCCTGGCCCCCAGCTCTTTGGCTCAGGCTATTCTTAGAGCCCAGATAATGCCCGCAGTTGCTGTTACTCATATCAGCTTCCAGAAATGCTCGGCCCCGGGGGGGCCCCATGGCGGCCCCTGCTCCTCACTCTCTGGCTTCCCTTCCAGGTTTGGGCATCTTCAGCTCTGCCCTCTGCAGCACCAGCCGCCCCCACTCAGGCCGCCAATACGGAGAAGGTGGGTGCGTGGCAGCCCTGGCAAGACTCCCCTTGCCAGGTAAGGAAGGGCCCTGAGGTATAGGGTGTGCCCAGAGGGAGCCATCTAGAGAGTCTGACCCACCCCCTGGCTCCAGGCTCTGCTCGGAATATCAGTGAAAGGGGTGGGGCGGGATTGGGGGATTGGGGTGGGGGGAGTTAGATGTGGGCTAATTTGGGGGCAGCAGGGGGTCTGGGAGAGCCCATGACTGGAGGTGGGAACTAGGCAGAAGAACATGATGGGGCAGAGGTGGGAAAAGCAGCAGATCTTCCCTCTCAGAGCTTCTGTCCCACTGAAACAGGCACAGCCTACACTGTTAGGCTGCTGTACTGCCACCGAAACAGGCACAGAGAAAGTTGGACATACAGATAGGCGATTCCTCCCTCCCTCCCTCCCTCCCTCCCTCCCTCCCTCCCTCCCTCCCTTCCTTCCTTCCTTCCTTCCTTCCTTCCTTCCTTCCTTCCTTCCTTCCTTCCTTCCTTCCTTCCTTCCTTCCTTCCTTCCTTCCTTCTTCTTTTTGAAAATGATTGGTTTGGGGGTCCATATCCAACTGTGCTCAGGGCTGTGTTTTTGCTCAGGGATCACTCCTGGGGGGGCTTCAGGGGACCATATGGGATGCTGGGAATTTAACCTGGCTCGGCTGTGTGCATGGCAAGCACCCAACCCACTGTACTATCTCTCTAGTCCTCCTTTTTGTCTTTTATTTTCCCCCAGTTTGGGGGCCATGTCTGGTGGTGCTCAGAGTTTACTCTGCACTTAGGGATCCCCCTAAAGCCCCTTGGGGGACCATACAGGGTCTCAGGGATCAAATCTCCGTCAGTCATATGCAAGGTAATGGCTGTGAAATAGTTTTATTTAGGAAGTATGAGCGATGAGGAAGCCGCATGGGGTAATGGCACACTCCCAGTGGGATGTGGGGACTCCAGAGTGAAACGCCTGATGTTCCAGTTTGGTGCGCACCAAAACCAGCTCGGGTCCGAGACCCAGTGCACAGTGGAACTGCCTTTTCAGGTCCCAGCAGTGTCACTCAGCTAAGTGCCAACCTCTCTGAGCCTTGGGTGCCTTCTCTGTGAAACAAATATACAGAGAACATTTTCTGTATAAGAGCGGAGAGACAGGACAGGAAAGAAGGCACTTGCCCTGCAGCCCACACACCTCAGTCTGATCCCTGGCACCAGGGGTCACAGGTGAACTAGGACCAGCCTGAGCAACAGCATGTGTAGCCACCCTCGCCCCCAAAGTGTAGAGAGATCCCCTGTATTGACAGTCTACAGTCCCTGGAGTTTATTTAGACTTTAATGTGCATTTATTGATTTCTGTAACCTCTTCAACTAGGAATCATTTATTATTAATAGACAATAACGACATCAATTTGTTAAGTCTGTTAATATTACTGATTTATCAATTCTATAATTAAGTAGTTATTTCAATTATTCACTTAGCCACTATCAGGACACAGCATAGCACACAATGGCAAGGCCCTTTTATACCCACTCCTACCTCCTCCTGTCCATATGTCCAGCAACCAGCCATTTATACTTTGTTTTATTTTATTATCATTTATTTTGTTTTAGGGCCAGATTTGATAGTGCTCGGGCCTTACTCCTGGCTCTGCAATCAGGGATCACTCCTGGCAGTGCTCATGGAACCATATGGGATGCTGAGGATCAAGCCCGGGTCAGCTGAATGCAAGGCAAACTCCCTAGCCGCTATACTATCTCACTAAGCCCTTACTCTTATTTTTGAGTCCCTGCTCCTCATCTGCAAAATAGGAATAATAATAGCACCCATACTCGGAAGAACTCAATGAAAGGGTATAGCTAAATGAGAAAAATTTAGTGACGCCTGCCCAGGTGTTCAATACCTGATCGTTATCATTTTATTTAGGGCTGGAGAGGTACTTGTGGTAGTGCTGCAGGGACAGGCGGTGCTGAAGCTCACTCCTGGGCCTCCTGCACGGGATGCATATGCTGCAGCCCTGTGGGCCGTCTCCCGAGGCCGGGCAATGCTATTCTGTATTATTATTATTATCACCACCGAACTTGGTAGAATGAACAAGGAAGGTGCATACCTCCATATTGCAGAGACCATGAGAAGGGCCCTTTAAAAAAGGGTTACCCCTAAAGCTGGGAGCCCCTCCATTCACATCCTTCCCTAACCTACCCCTTGGGGTTCCCTCTCCAGCACTCTTCTGAGTTGGTGGGGAGCTGAGGGGGACAGAAGGGCCAATAATACTCTCCCCAAGGGAAGGCTCCCTGCGCTGGTTTCTTTAGAACAACTGCAAGAGCAGACTCACAGCTCTCCACCAGCCGTGGGGTCTCCCTTCCGACAGCCAGCTCAGGGGCTGGGGGCTAGGAGGCCGGGCATGAGCCCCTGAGCACGGCCAGGGCTGACTCCCGAGTGTTAGCACGAAAGTGGATTTTCCTGAGCTGGTGGGTTCTTGAGAATTGTATGAAATATTTGTGTACAAAACGTGGAAGATTGAAAGTTTATTGTACAGATAAAGATGGGTCCGGGTCGCTCCCCATAGGTCCAGGCCTCTCCTTTATCCATGAATGATGTCACTGGTCCTGCCCCTGATGCTGCCCTGTCCTGGGAACAGCCTCCTTGCCTCATTCCTTGCAACCTATTCATTTCCCCTGAACAATGACAGGTCCTGTCCCTGGGTCAGTCTCTGTCCTGTGTATGCATTCCTCATTCTCCAGCACGGCACCTGTGCGCGGTTGAGATCCCTGTGCTCTGGTCCCACGTCGCTGGCCTCCTGTCGTCCTGTCCCGGGTTTCCTAGTCTCTGGCCCGGTCACATATGAGTGAGACGCCTGTGCTCGGCACCTTGTCACCACCTGGGCGCCCGAGCCTGGCCTGTATTCTCCCCTATGTGGGCCAACAGTACCTGCCTGGATCAGGCATACAACCCTACCTGATTTTGGAGGTCTGGGGAGAGAGAACTCAAGAGATGGGGCTGGGGGCTTCATTTTACCAGCTGTCTTACCGCCCCCCGCCCCCGTCCCCAGCCATCCTATTATCTATTCTGATTGACTACCTGTTCCATGGGCGGAAATTTAAAGTAACCTGGTCTCCACACCTCAGCTCTGCTGTAGCACATAGAGGCAGGAGTAGCCAAGGAGCACCACAACAAGTGTGGCCCAAGGATCCCCCCCTCTCAAAAAAAAACACCCCAAAATAAAGTATTTACTGAGTGTCCACCTGACTCAGGCTCTGGATGGCACCGGGAAGTGTCATGCCGAGGAGAATGAGATGCCCAGCTCCTGCCCAGAGTGAACAGGTAAGAGTGGGCGGTGCGTGGGAAAGAGGGGCGGCACCTCAGGCCTCTCCCCAGTCTGCTTCCTCCTCCGTGAGACGAGAGCTGCACAGGAGCGTGTTTGGAGAAAGTCTCTGAGGACCATGTTGGTGGGGGGGTAAGGAGTGTGTCTCCTGTTACCAGCCCACAGCTTCAGGAGGTCCTCAGAGAGGAGCACGCTGGCGTCGGTCCAAACGCAATCTGTCACCAGAGGGGTCTGCAGGCAAAGCCCAACTGTGTCAGTACCTTCTTCCATTCCCCCCACACTGGGATTATGCTGCAGGTGCCACTGAGGTCACATGGATGGAATGGTGGGACAGGTCGGGCGCACAGGAAATCCTCAACACCTGGGTGAGGCTGTGCCGGGATTCCACAGGCATTTCCTGAGGGCGCTGCTGGGAGAAGAAGCCGGAGGCATCCGGCTCTGAGGAGGCAGGTGGGGAGCCGCCCCCGGGTCAACCATACCAAGCAGAGTGATGTCATTGCTAAAAAGGAGACAGCAGACCCCACACGCCACAGACCCTGATGCCGTGAGGTGTCCCCACCTGGAGCCCCAGGCCAGGCTGCAGGGGCGTCCCAGGGGCAGAGGATTCCACTCGCTGTGGGGCAGCTCCACATTTTTTTTCACACAACGACTCAAAGGTTACCACAAGCACAAAGAACAGACACAGAAGTGTATTCAGGGGCTGGAGCAATAGCACAGCGGGTAAGGCATTTGCCTTGCACTCGGCCGACCCGGGTTCAAGTCCCAGCATCCCATGTGGTCCCCTGAGCACAGCCAGGAGTAATTCTTGAGTGCAGAGCCAGGAGTAACCCCTGAGCATTGATGAGTGTGACATAAAAAGAGAAAAAAAAATGAATTCGAGCCAGCTTTGGGAGGCCTGAATTGGGCACATCCCAAATGCTTGCCTGAGAAACAAACACATAAATTCTTTATTTGTCCCCTTGGATGGGAACGTGGTGCTCAGGGCTTGCTCCCGGCCCTGGGCTCAGAGGACCACATACGGTGCTGGGGATTGGACCCCAGTCAGCTCACTAAGGCAAGCACCTTAGCCCCTGACTATCTCTTTGGCCTCTGGGCCTGGCATTCTTTTCAAGCCTCTAAGTCAACGGGATAACAGTGACAGT
Organism: Sorex araneus; assembly: GCF_027595985.1. NCBI lineage: Eukaryota > Metazoa > Chordata > Mammalia > Eulipotyphla > Soricidae > Sorex > Sorex araneus. The sequence continues at coordinate 118,795,065 of NC_073306.1, read as the reverse complement.
GACAGTAACAAGTCCCTCCCTGTCACGGAGAGCAATCCTGACCTCAGAGGATCGTGGGAAGAAGCGAGGCAACAACTGTAAGGTGACTAGTCCACTACTTGGCACGGAGCAGACAGATCAATAAAGATTCATTACTGTCACAGGGAAAAAGAACAAAAACAACCCGATACTTAGGGAAAGTGAGATTTAGAAGAGATTTGCTGGTGGTGACACTGCTCATTGATGGCTTTGGGATTTGAACTCAGGTCTGAGATATCAAATGCTCAGAGCAACATGGTCTTTGCAGGTTGCCTTAGTTCACTAAGTGGACGTTCTCCCAGTCCCCGCCCCAGAAGGTTGATGAACTGTCTATGGTCCCACAGACCCTGTGGTGCTTGGGAATTGAACCTGGGCCCCCACAGGCAAAGCCTGTGCTCCAGCCTTTTGATCTGTTGCTCTGGCTCCTTCACACATTCTCTTTTCCACAAATGGTTTCTATTTGGAAGGCTGTCGGGGCTTCAATGAGGTCCTTCCAAGAAGTGAGTGAAGCACACGACACATTCATCTCCAGGTCAGTTTTCTGCCTTCCTCCCCCCCAGCCTCATTCCATCATCCAGCAAACGTTACTGAACGCTCCTAGGTGGTGGACCTTATTCCAGGAGCTGTAGGTAAAGTGCTGAACTGGACAGATGTCCCTTCTCTCATGGCACTCTAGCAGCAGAAGACAACAGACAATCCCAGTTTGATCTCAGTTCCTCCTCACTGCTATGAAGAAAACATTGGATAAAAGGGAAAAAAAAACACAGAGTAGAATCAGGCAGACCAATAGGGTTGGGAGAGGCATCTGAGGAGGAAATAGCAGAAGGAAAAGGAGTTAGAATCAAGGGCTGGAGTGCATTGTATGTAGGAGTCCCTGGCACTGCATGGTCCCCTGAGCACCACTGGGAGAGACCCTCAAACACCAAGTCAGGGGGCTGGAGCGATAGCACAGCGGGTAGGGCATTTGCCTTGCATGCAGCCGACCCGGGTTCAAATCCCAGCATCCCATATGGCCCCCTGAGCACTACCAGGAGTAGTTCCTGAGTGCAGAGCCAGGAGTAAACCCTGTGCATCGCCGGGTGTGACCCAAAAGGCAACAAAACAAAACAAAACAAAAACAACCTCCAAGCCAGGAGCAGCCCGAGTTCTGCCAGGTATCCCCCAAACAACCAACAAACAAAAGGAGCCATCAAACCAAGATTTCAGGGCAGAGCATCTGGGCTGAGGGAACGGGACGGGCAAGGCCAAGAGCTCCTCGGTTCCAGTCAGTTCCACCACAAATGGGTCCCCAGCATCAAGCCTCAGCACTTCCGAGGCTCCGCCACCACATCAACACAGTGGGAATAAAGACCCTTGTGTGCTACAACACGAGGGGGCTTGGCACGAGGTCTGGGATCCTACCCAAGGAACCTGGTGCCTGTCATTTGGCAGCCCCCTTGGAAGAAGGGAACCCGCACAGAACCTGGGTCATAAGGTTGTTTTTTTTTTGCTTTTTGGGTCACACCCAGCGATGCATAGGGGTCAGTCCTGGCTCTGCACTCAGGAATGACCCCTGGCAGTGCTCAGGGGACCATATGGGGTGCTGGGAATTGAACCCGGGTCGGCCGCGTGCAAGGCAAACGCCCTACCCTCTGTGCTATCACTCCAGCCCCTGGGTCATAAGTTTTGATGTTTAATTTCACATTGCATGGCAACAGCGGCTTTTTGCTTCTGGCTGACACAGCAGACTTTTCCTGCTGCCCCTTCCAGGAGCTGTGGCTACAGACGCTCCGTAGGTACAAACGCAGGCGAAGACGAGGCGACACGTGTGGAAGCACAGACCACCGAGCCCCCGCCCCTCTAGCCAGACAGGAGGGCGCGCCTGTCCTGTACACAGAGGGTCAAGCTGGCCACCTACAGTCATGCGTAGTTCTCACTCCTAAACCTTTCATCCGTCCCGTCCCCCCGCCCCCGCTCGCCCCGCCCCCCCCTCTCCGTACCAGCCACACAGAGCTCCAGCCTCCTCTTCTCACACCTCAAACCCCTCCAAGCTGTCACCTGGGCCCTGGTCTTAGTGCAGGTGCAGTAGAAGGGGTGGTGGGAGGTCTCTATGTTCATTCGTGATTCCCAGGGTTTCTTTTTTTTTTTTAAAAAAAAATATTTCCAAGAATGGGGCTGGAGCAATAGCACAGCGGGTTGGGCGTTTGCCTTGCACGCGGTCGACCCGGGTTCGATTCCCAGCATCCCATATGGTCCCCTGAGCACCGCCAGGAGTAATTCCTGAGTGAAGAGCCAGGAGTAACCCCAGTGCATTGCCGGGTGTGACCCAAAAAGAAAAAAAAAATTCCAAGAATGAAAATATTGAGTAATAAAGATACCCGACTTAGAGTTGGAAAGTAGAAAAGTTTATTGGAAAGTAGAAAAGAAAAGAAGGTCTCCAAGTGGGGAGGAACTTCGTATCGGACTAAACTAAAAGGGAGTTTTGTGTGTGCCCTTTTAAAGGTTCTTTGCATCCCTATTGGTTGACAAGGTTTATGAAAGATGCCAGAAGGTCACAGGGATGTCCAGCTGGTCTAAATCTCTCCAGGTCTAATTTTCTATGTTCCTGGGAGACCCCGGGAATGCTGAGGCAGAACCTTGGGGGTGGAATGTGTGTCAAGTTGATAGGGGAAGAGATGTAACATCTGGAGACAGAAAACTGCTTTCCTCTCTCACTAGCAAGGGGAAACTGAGGCTTCCTCTTTCAGACTCCATCCACACTTCTGAAGCATTGGCTACATTGTAGCCAGCACAAAGCCGACTGTGTCTCTCCCGGGCCTGAAACCCTTCCCACAGCATCAGTGCTTGCTGGTCGGCTGAAGAGCCCCTTGGCCAGTGAGTCGAGTCCTAACAGCCTGCTGTAGGCCACGGGCCCTCCTCAGGGTCCCCTCAAATGCCTCCTGGTCTCTGAAACAAGCCCAGGGCCAAAGGGATAGCACAGAGGGGTAAGGTGCCTGCTGGCACTGCATATGGTTCCCTGAGCAGCCTTGGGCATGGTCTCCCCCACTCCCAAATATAAAACAAGCCACACTCAGGACTGCCTTTTCTGTTTGCTCCTCCCACTTGGAACACTGCTCCGTCCTATTGCTAACCTCCATTCTTATTTCCTTTACTGTGGACACTCTACTACACATCTCAAGATCCCTCCAAATCTTCCATTATTCCCTAGAAAATCACTGTTTACCAGTCTTTTGTTTGGGTCTTTGGTACCCATCCACAGTGCTCAGGAAGCCATATATGGTGCTTGGGACCGGAACTGGGGTAGGCAGGATGTAAGGGAAGAGTCTTAACCTCTGTACTCTCTAGCTCCCTCTTCTCCCCTCTTTGTTCTTCATTTTTCTTTCTTTTCCTGCTGCCAGTGCCAGGAGGGCGGCAGAACCCAACCCAGGGGCTCCAGCATGCGAAGCCTATGCTCCAGCTGTTTGGGCCAAGTCCCCTGTCTTGCCTATCTGCCTTCAGTATCCCCGTGAGGGCAGAACAGGCACCAGTAATGTCTCCATGGTGAGACTTGTTGTTACTGTTTTTGGCATATCGAATACACCACAGGGAGCTTGCCAGGCTCTGCCATGCGGGCAGGATACTCTCAGTAGCTTGCAGGGCTCAGACACCTGATCCTCCTCCCGAATTTTGTTTTGGATTCTCTTAGCTCCAGCCAGTAGTATATCAGGGTCTTTTTGTCTCTTTGTTGTTTAACATCTCTAGGGTATTAACTCTTTTGCCCAAATATCTTGTGATTCATACACAGACTAAGTGTCATTTCAAAGAAATTCTGAATAAGAGAACACTTTGATCAGAAGGCAAATTTTTATGTAATATTAATTCAGGTCATTTCTACATCATACTTAGGCTGGACATTTTCTTGTCTTTCTGCCTTTACAGGGCTGGAGCCATAGCACAGAGCGTAGGGCTTTTGCCTTGCATGCGGCCGACCCAGGTTCGATTCCTCCGTCCCTTTCGGAGAGCCCGGCAAGCTACCGAGAGTATCCCACCTGCAGGCAGAGCCTGGCAAGCTACCCGTGGCGTATTAGATATGCCAAAAACTGTAACAAATCTCACAACGGAGACGTTACTGGTGCCCGCTAGAGCAAATTGATAAGCAACCGGATGACAGTGATAGTGATGTTTCATTACTTCTAGTCCAAATTTCACAGTATTTCTACTTCATATTTACATAATAGGTTTACAGAAGTCTCCCCCAGGGCCAGAGAGAGAAAATAGAGTTGTTTCCACCCCCGGGGCTGGCAGCAGAGGGGAGCCAGTACAATAAAGGGGACAGTGGGGAGATAGTGGAGCAGGCAGGCGCTGGCCTGGCATGCAGCGGACGCCCTGTAGGTCCCCTAAGCATGGCCCAAGGGAGCCCTGCGCCCAGGTCTGACCCAGAACCCCTCCCGCCCTCCACTCAGCAGGAGGAGCGGGGCTTTCCGGAACCCAGCTGGGAACAGAAGCCTGGGGTCCAGCACCGGCTCCGCCCGCTCTCGGTCCCGCTCCGGGACTCTCCCACCACACCGATCCCCTCCACTGTGTGTCCCCCCCGGTAGTGACGGTCCCGTTCCGGGCCTCACTTTCCTCATCGTACGCTCGGCATGAGGAATGTGCGAGGCCTGACAAGTCATGCCAACGCCCAGCTCCCTCCGACCCAGCCTGACTCCTCCCTCTTGGGTCAGTCCGGCCGGCCGGCGCCCGGGCTGGCCCCTCGCGGCCGCCGTCCAGCCCCGCGGGCGCCGGTCCCCGCCCCCGCCCCGCCCCTGCTGGGCGCCCCCCCCCCCCCCCCGGCAGGTTCGCGCAAGCGCAGTGGCTCGCGCCAGGCCCCGCCCCCTGAACCTCGGCTAACGGCGCAAGGGCCCGAGCACCGAACGCGGTGGAACGACGAACAGTAGGTTGGGGCGCGCAACGGAGGCCGGCAGGGGTCATACTTCCTCGGGAGGAAGGCCGTGAGGGAGGGGTCTGGCCCGCGCTTGGAACCCCGAGAGAGGGGAGGCATTTGCCATCTGCAGCTCTTAGCCTCGGCCGGGACTGGGTGGCTGGTGCCCAGTGAGGGGGGGTTGGGTTGGTGCCCACATTTCCCCAGTGACCCCCTCGGACACCAAGTCCATGTCACCGAGAGCTGTACTTCTCGCGAAGCAAATCCGAGCTGGAGCGATCCGAAGCACACTTGCTCCGGGGGGGAGCGAGCGGGGAAGCGGGACGGGCTCGGGCAGGAGACCTTGCCATTGCCCGGGGCTTCGGGCGGGCTCGGACCTGCCCTTGGAATAAAGTCCGACCGATTTCCTGGTGGGCGTGGCCGAGCGCCCGAGGTTCGAGCTCGGACTGTCACCCCGCATTCTTTCTCCTGACATTCATTGACTACAGGGTTAGGCTCGCACACGTCACTCACCGGTCGTGGGGCTCGGAGGGGGGGGAGTCGGGGGGGAAGCAACAGGCTGCAGAAGAACAGGTTGGAGAAGAGCAGGGACAGCTATGAGAGTCCTGTCTGAACGTCAGGAGTGCTGGGGAACTTTCCGAAGAGAACAGCGCTGCCCCAGGGCTGGGAGGGGACGGGGCCAGCGTGCCCGGACCTGAAGGCAGCTGGCTCTGAACTCCTTTAGTGGCCAGGCAAGAGGCGGTCAGAGGGAGGCTCCCAACAGTAGAAGTGGAGAGAAATCAAGGAACTCAAACATTGCACATGCATTTAAGAAGAAAGAATCCACAGGATTGCGGCACAATAGGGGGTTGGAGAGAAGCTCGTGCGAGACTTGGGTAGCTAGGTGGCTTCACCTGGAGGGAAACACACTTTCAGGTAGGCCAGAAACTGTAGCGGTTGTGAGGGATTTGCCAGTGCTTGGATGTTTGGAAAGTCCTGCTGGTGAGGGGATGGAACTGACTCTCAGGAACACAATAACAGAGTCACGAGAAGGGTGGAGGCGACAGAATAGGGGGGAAAATCCAATGAGCACTTTTCATAGCCACTGTTTTATTTTTTTTTTGGGGGGAGGCATTCAGCGGTGCTCAGGGTTTACTCCGGCCTCTGCGTCCAGGGATCGTCCCTGGTGGTGCTTGTTGAACCATATGGGGTGCAGGTGATTGAACCCGGTTGGACACCTGCAAGGCTAGTGCCCTTACCTACTCTACTATCTTTGGGTCCTCATAGCCATTTTGGGGTGGGGGGGATGGGGACCACGCCGAGCTATGCTCAGTGCTTACTCCTGGTTCTGTACTCAAGGATCACTCCTGACAGGCTCAAGGGACCTTATGTAGTCCTGGGGATTTTATGTTAGTGTGAAAGTGGATTTTCCTGCGCTGGTGGGTTCTTGAAAATTGCATGAAAGAATTGCACACAAAACCTGGAAGACTGAAAGTTAATTTATTGTACAGGTAAAGTTGGGCTGGAGCGATAGCACAGCGGTAGGGCGTTCACCTTTCATGCAGCCGACCAGTGTTTGATTCCTCCGCCCCTCTCGGAGAGCCTGGCAAGCTACCGAGAGTATTGCGCCCGCACGGCAGAGCCTGGCAAGCTACCCGTGGCGTATTAGATATGCCAAAAGCAGTAACAATAAGTCTCACATTGAGAGATGTTACTGGTGCCCGCTCGAACAAATCGATGAAAAACAGGATGACAGTGACAGTGACAGGTAAAGTTGATGGGTTTGGATCCCTCCCCAGATGTCCAGCCTCTCCTTTACCCCAGAACAACGTCACCAGTCCCGTCCCACGCTGTCTACTCACCTCCCATGAATGAGTGCCGGGTCCTGTCCCTGTGCCACTCCATCTATCCCGTGTACATTTTCCTCAGTTTCCAGCCATGGCCATATGCACGTGGGCAAGATTATTGTGCTGTGTACCTGTCGCTGGGACTCCCAAGTGTCCTGTTTTCCTGTTCCTGGCTTTGGGGGGTGGCTTTTTATCCGATGCCATATCCCACCCACTCCCCAGCCATCCCATTGACCCCCTGTTCCATAGGCGGAGATTTTAAGTGATTTGGCACTCCACACTTCTGCTCCTGATATGTGGGGGGATTAAACCCAGATCAGCAGCATGCAAGGCAAGCTCCCTACCCACTATACTATCACTCTGGCCCCATAACCATTTTTCTTTCCTATCTTTCTCTGTGACCCCAGTACCTAGATAAGAATCTGGCATTTGGGGGCTGGAGTGATAGCACAGTGGGTAGGACATTTGCCTTGCATGTGGCCAACCTGGGTTCAAATCCCAGCATCCCATATGGTCCCCTGAGGACTGCCAGGAGTAATTCCTGAGTGCATCACTGATTGTGACCCAAAAAGAAAAAAAATTTAATTTTAGGGGCTGGAGCAATAGCATAGCTGGTAGGGTGTTTGCCTTGCACGTGACCAACCCAGGTTTGATTCCCAGCATCCCATATGGTCCACCAAGCACTGCCAGGAGTGATTCCTGAGTGCATGAGCCAGGAGTAGCCCCTGTGCATTGCTGGGTGTGACCCAAAAAGCAAAATCATCATCATCATCATCATCATCATCATCTGGCATTAGATGTCTGTCTGTGTTTACCAACCACACCAACCCAATGGCGGACAGAGATGCTGGAACTTGAATTGTGGTGAGATGGGGGCTTATGGAGGTTTCCAAAAATAAGCTCCCATGGCTAGAAATCCAAATGTGGCTAGCAACTCTACAGAGACTTTTCTCTGGAAATCTCGATGCAATAAGCGCACTGTCTCCGTACTTATAAAGGAAGTACTGTTTGATGCACTCAGGCACAGAGTTTCATTGATTTTTTTCTCCGTAAGGACCATCCTCATCCAGGTCTCAAGCAGGAGGGCCTTAAGATCACAGGTGGGCTTTTTTGCGGGGCGAATTTCTGGCATACTTTGTGGTATGCAGAGACTATCTGTGGCTCTGTGCTCTGGGTTTAATCTGTGCACATGGTCCAGCTTACTGAGTTTCTTCCCAGCCCCTGGCTCTGTCTTTGCACACATTGTGAGGTCGCAGACTTTCATCATTGGTGTAGCAATGGTTTTTTTTCATGGGAGGATGCTTCTGAATCAATGGGGCATCCATATTCTTTAGCTCCCTTCCTAGGGACAACTGAGGCGGGCAAACATGTTCTGTCCCCAAAGCCAGATGACAAGAGGGAAGAGGCCCTGACCTTAGGAGCTCAAGGTTTTAAGTTGGTGATTGTAGCAGGAGACAAAATTAATGACTGGTGTTACCAGATTTTTATCTAGAACTTAACTCCCCGGGGCCTGCTGCAGAATGAATGAGTGTCGTGCACAGGTTCACTTTTTGTGTGTTTCTGGGCAGCCGTTCAGACACCTCCTATTACAGTGAGCACTTGGGTTTCAATTCTTTCCATTCTGCTAATGTGATTTCTCAAAAATATTTTCTCTCTCCATCACTGGAAAAGATAAGAAAATTTTAAAATTCTAGCACTGGGGATATAGACCCGTGCTAGAGCATTTGCCTTCCATGCCTGAGGTCCTGGCTTCATTCCTGGCAGCACTAAAAAGTATACGTTATAATACCAGGAGGTTGACTCCATAGCTTGGAAGCTGGCCTCACACGCTGGGGGAAAGTCATACCAAATGGAGAAGGGAACACCAAGTAAAATGTGATTGGAGATCCCACGTGGTAAGGGAAATGCGTGCTGAAAGTGGACTAGTGACTGAACATGATGGCCACTCAATACCGCTATTGCAGACCACAAGACCCAAAAGGAGAGAGAGAGAACAAATTGGAATGCCCTGCCACAGAGGCGGGGTGGGGTGGGGGGGCTGGGATTGGGGGGTGGGAGGGATACTGGGTTCATTGGTGATGAGAATGGACACTGGTGGAGGGATGGGCTCCCAAACACTGCATGAGGGAAAAACAAACATGAAATGTTTGAATCTGTAACTGTACCCTCACTGTGACTCACTAATAAAAAAATAAGTGAGGAGAAGTAGAAAGCAGGAAGAAATGATAAGTGCAAACAAAAAATTGCATCTAGAAATAAAATTTTAAACATCACTTATTAAAATATATATAAGGAAAAAAATTGAAAGGTATAATGATATTTAGTATTTTATAAGATATTTTTCTGACTATTTTATAGCAGGATAAAATCAAGGGTCAATTTTGAATTTTATATGAATTACTTAGATTGCTGCATATAAAATATGAAAATTTATTTAATAACAAAGAATCTGTTATATCTTAAACATTTTATTTCTGTAAGTCATTGACACAAAAATAAATTTGCCCCGGGAATATCATTATAATAGCTATCATTTTTATTTTTTCTTTTGACAATAGGAAAACATGATTCAAGAATCAATAAACAATTAGAACAGCAAAAAAAAAAAAGTATACATGTTTTCTGCCTCTGGGTGCTGTGATAGTAGGAGCCATGCTGTGATCATTTCCTGCTAGTGAGCACAATTGGTGAGAGAGAGAGAAATTCATTTCATAGTATTCCTCAAACCCCCACCCCCATGTGATTTTATTTGAAATCTACTGATTTATTGTTGAAGCTAGAGAAAGAAAACTACTGTAGAAAATCCAGTGCTTTATCTTCTCCATCCCCTTGTTTCAGAAATATATTCCTTCCCAGACTGTAGCCAGATGTGGGATCCATAGGTTTGCGCCCTCCTCCTTGTTTCCCAGGTGGAGAATCTGCTGTTCTGAGAGAGTCAGGCCTTGCCCCAATGGCAAATGGCACTTCCCTTTCCTCCCCGCTTCCCCCTTCCCCCTTCCCCCTTCCCCCCTTCTCCCTCCCCCTTCCCCCTTCCCTCTTCCCCCTCCCCCCCTTCTCCCTCCCCCCCCTTCCCTTCCCTTCCCTTCCCTTCCCTTCCCTTCCCTTCCCTTCCCTTCCCTTCCCTTCCCTTCCCTTCCCTTCCCTTCCCTTCCCTTCCCTTCCCTTCCCTTCCCTTCCCTTCCCTTCCCTTCTTGTCCCTAGGAAGAGAGCTTGAGAACATGGATGCCCCATTCATTCAGCAACATCCTCCTGTCCCATGTCCTGTCCCAACACCCTCTAAAACCATTGCTACACCAATGATGAAAGTCTGTGGCCTCACAATGTGTGAAAAGGCAGAGCCAGGGGCTGGGGAGACAACTCAGTAAGCTGGACCGTGTGCTTTGCATGGGGGAGCCACAGGAGTGCATGGTACCCAGAGCACACAGCCACAGATAATCTCTGAGCACCTCAGAGTGTACCCAAACTCGCCTCTTCCCTTCCCTTCCCTTCCCTTCCCTTCCCTTCCCTTCCCTTCCCTTCCCTTCCCTTCCCTTCCCTTCCCTTCCCTTCCCTTCCCTCCCCTCCCCTCCCCTCCCCCTCCCCTCCCCCTCCCCTCCCCTCCCCTCCCCTCCCCTCCCCTCCCTTCCCTTCCCCTCCCCTCCCCCTACCCCATCCCCCTTCCCCATCCCTTTCCTCTCCCCTCCCCTTCCATTCCTTGTATTTGGTTGGGCCACACCCGACTATGCTCAGGGTTTATTCCTTGTTCCTGGCTGTGTGTTCAGGAATCACTCCTTGCAGACTCAGAGGATCATATGGGATGCTGGGGATTGAACCTGGGTTGGAGCGTGCAAGGTAAACACTCTATACACTGTCCTATTTCTCCAGTCCCAAGAGAGTAGCCTTTCTCTCTGTGAGAGGTGCCAGACTGGGAGTCCAGAGACCTGGGTTCAAGCCCAGGATTGTTACCTGAGAATGTCATTGACCCATGGCTTCCTTTCTATGCGAAAAATGCCCTCATTGTATGAGGAACCGAGGGAGACTGCAGGAGTGATGCCCTGGCAAGCTTTCCGTGTTGTTCTATAGAAGGGAAGTGCTGGTGCCAGCCTGTACCACGCCGTTCCCTCCAACAGAGGTCAGAGTCACCCTGTATTGGTGGTGGCTGCCAGCCAGTGTCAGTGCTGGCTGGGCTTCAGGCCATCTGTCACCCAACCTTCCCTCTTCTCCCTTGCAGGTTGGGATGGCCACCGGCTGGGGGAGCCTCTTACAGGATGAGAAGCAGCTGCAGGCGCTGGCACGGGAGGCTATGGACCGGGCCCTGGCGGAGGGAGTGTTGCTGAGGACCTCACAGCAGCCCAGCTGCTCAGATGTAAGCCCCTGTTCCCTCCGCACAACACCACATCCTCCTGCCCAGGCTCCTTGGGGTCAGAGCGCATGTCACTTTTGCTTTGTTTAACATTTCTCAATAACTACACTTGAAATCTGGAAGTGTGTCAAGTAAAAAGTCACATGCTGAGCAAAGTGACAGCGGGTAAGGCTTTTTCTTTGCTCATGGGCCGACCTGAGGTCAGTTCCTGGCACCACATATGGTTCCTCATGCACCACTAGGAGGGACCCCTGTATGCAGAGCCAGGAGGAAGCCCTGAGCACTGCTGGGTGTGGTCCCAGCCCCCCATAAGCAAAACAAAGCAAGTCGGTTCTAGGCGGCAGGTTTGTCTTGGACAAGTTGCAGAACCTCTCCGCTGCTGTGGCTTCAGATGCAAAACCCTGATAACTCAAGTTGTAAGAGAATTAGAAGATGGTTCATCGCAAGTTCACAGTCGGCCCAGTGACCTATCAACCCCCCCCTAATCAAACTACTGTCTCTGCAAGGGGCCAACCTGATTTCACCCCAGAACCGCATGTGGTCTTCCAAGTACCACCAGGAATGATCCCTAATCACAGAGCCGGGGTAAGCCCTAAGCACCAGCAGGTGTGGCCCTCCCAAACAAACACATATACAAGAATACTTAGCTGACCTTACACAGAAATATCTCTGGATAATAGTCAGGGATGTAAGGGCCTGGGTTCAATTTCCAGCACTGGAAAAGATGTATGTACATATATACAATAGTAGAAAGATGTCTAGAAGTTTCTGTAAAACACTAGAATATTATTTGCTTTTGGGAAGAACAATATTATTGAGGCAAGTGAGATATACTTTTTCCTCTATCTTTCTATCTTTTGAATTTTTATTCATTCAATGTTTGTATTATCTATTTAAAATAATATTTGAGGGCCTGGAGCAATAGTATGATGGGTAGGGCATTTTCCTTGCACGTGGTTGACCCGGGTTCCATCACTGGCACCCCATATGGTACCCTGAGCTCCGCCAGGAGTAATTCCTGAGTGCAGAGCCAGGGGTAATCCCTGAGAATCTCTGGGTGTGACCCAAAAAGCAACAACAACAAAAATAATATTTGAAAAATATAAAAGAAAATTCTAACACCCTAAACTCAGACTACCATAATGGCAAACTGTTATTAACCTGGAGATTGAACTTAGGACTGCTTCCAAAAACAATCTTTACCATCTCTTTCCCAAGTTCTAGTTCATTGTTTTTACTGGGAATCTCAGAATGTATCTTCCTTCCAGAAAGAGTGTTCTAGGTGGTGTGTGGCTTTCCTGAGCTACCCCGAGCTGTAGTACAGCTGGTAGGGTTCTTGCCTTGCACGTGGCCCATCCATGTTTGATCCCCGGCATCCCATATAGTTCTCTGAGCCTACCAGGGATTTTCTCTGAGTGCAGAACCAGGAGGAAGCCCTGAGCACCACCAGGTGTGCAAAAAATGAATCTTCAAAGCCATTCAGATTTACTAATGCTACCGTCTTACCTGCAGGTTCTCTCTCTGCCCTGCCACAAGGCAAGGGTGCTGGAGGGACCTTCTGGCCTATAGCTGGCTAGGAGGGGGTGTGTGTGGGGTGTATGTGTGTGTGTGTGTGTTATTTAGTAATCAGTGTGCACTTGACAACTTTATATAATTATTTTGGAGCACTATTTAATCTGTTTCTTGTTCCTTATCTATTTTTGTTTGTATTTCAGTTTCCTACTTTTATTGAGGAATCATACAATACATATGAAATTTATCCCTTTAAAAGGCCCATATATAATAAGGGCTAGAGTGTTAGTACAACGGGTAAGGTGCTTGCCTTGCACAGGTTTGACCTGGGTTCCATCCCTGGCACCCCATGGGGTTCCCCTGAACACAGCTAGGAGTGTTCCCTGAGCACATCTGGATGGGGCTCCAAATCCAAAGAACAAAACCAAACCAAAAGGAAAAAAAGTCCTTGTATTACAAGTGAATTAGTCCACTATGACTAGCATTTTGTGAGAAACAATCTTACTGCAAACCCTCAGACTATCCGCAACAAGTAATGCAAGAAATACATTGTATTCATGTGAAACAGACTGAAAACAAAATATCAAAATGTTAAGTCATTATTAGAGACAGTTTGAGACAGTACATCCTTTGAAACTAAGTTCCTTATTTATTAAGAGTAGATAACAATAGCATCTTCTGCATGGAGTTCAATAGTGAATGCATGTCAGGTGTTTTAAATAGTGCCTTGTGCACATAACCTCAATATTTTTTGCACGTTTTTTGCTCAGGGGACTCCAAGGGCCCTGTGGTAGTGGAGAGAAAACCTGGGTGGCCAGCATGCAGAGCTTGTGCTCCGCCCATTGAGCTATTTCTCCAGCCCCTTTTTATTTCTTGTATTTGGGGTCACACCCAGTGATTCTCAGGGGTTACTCCTGGTTCTGTGCTCAGGAATCACTTTTACCCTACCTGCTGTACTATCTCTCCAGTCCCTTCAGCCCATTAAATTTTTTTTTAATTTATTTTTTTCTTTTGTTTTTTGGGTCATGTCTTCTGTGCTCAGGCCTTACTCCTGGATAGTTCCAGGGATTGAACCCAGTCAGCGGTGTGTAAAGCAGTACTCTATCTGCTGTACTACCTCACTAACCCTACAATTTTTTTAAATTTTAAAATGTATTTATTTATTTGGTTTTGGGCCACACCTAGCACTGCTGAGGGCTTACTCCTGGCTCTGCTCAGGGATCATTCCTGGCTGGCTCTAGGGATCATATAGTGCTGGGGATTGAACCTGGGTTAGCTATGTGCCAGGCAAACACCCTACCCGCTGGTCCCTAAACATTTTTTTTTTTGAACAACAAATAATTGTTTTTTGGTTTTGTTTTGTTTTGTTTTGGGGGCCTCACCCACTTGTGTTTAGGACTTTCTCTCCTGGCTCTATGTTCAGAGATCATTTCTGGCAGTGCCCTGGGCACCATAAGGTGTGCCGGGGATCCAACTCAGGTTGGCTGCATGCAAGGCAAGTGCCCTAGCTGCTGTTCTATCACTACAGCCTGGCGTGCTCAGCCTGTTGTGCTCTCTCTGGCTTGTGATCTCTTTGTTAGTGTAAATAGATTAAGTATTACAGTCCAAATGTTCTCTTTGTTCCTCATTCTGTTTTCTTTCCTGGCCCAGTCAGAGCTGTTCTTCTGCACTTGGTGCATCCATATTAAATATACTTCAGGCTTCCCCTGGGGTGTGTTTGCTGGAGGACAGCCATGCAGGACTCTTACGGCTGGCACTCTCTCCTCCAGGTGGTGAGCTATGCCCCCTTTACACTGTTCCCCTCACTGGTCCCCAGCACCCTGATGGAGCAGGCCTATGCTGTGCAGATGGACTTCAACCTACTCGTGGATGCTGTCAGCCAGAACGCTGCCTTCCTGGAGCAAACTCTTGCCAGGTACTCAGAAATGGAGCTGGTGGGGCCCAGGAGTGGTTGGAACCCACGAAGAGGAAAAATGGCCAGTCCTGAAGAATTGCTCTGGCAGCTGACTGGGTCAGATGGGGGGACAGGTACCACTGCCAACATTTTTCAAGTACTCCTAATGAAGGTTGGGAGGGCTGACTTTTTTTTTTTTTTTTTTTTGCTTTTTGGGTCACACCCAGCGATGCTCAGGGGTTACTCCTGGCTTTGCACTCAGGAATTACTCCTGGCGGTGCTTGGGGGACCATATGGGATGCCGGGGATCGAACCCGGGTCGGCCGCGTGCAAGGCAAAACGCCCCTACCCGCTGTGCTATCGCTCCGGCCCCTGGGAGGGCTGACTTTTAAATGTGGTCCTACCACTTACTTCCATGGTTCAGGCAAATCCCTTACTTTCTCTGAGTCTTAATTTTTTCATCTGTAAGGTGGAGAGAGTGGCCTAAATCTAACATATCTTCTTTGCTGAGACCACAGAATTCTCTGATCTATAAACCTTTCCCCTTACTCTGAAGACTGCAATGTTTATTTGAAATCGGGGAGGGTCAACCTAGTATTTTTTATTTTTTATATTTTTTGGTTTGGGCTCACATCCAGTGTGCTCAGGGCTTACTCCTGACTCTGTGGTCATGAATCACTCCTGGAAGTTCTCTGGGGACCATTGTGGGGCACCCGGAAATGAACTTGGGCCCGCCACATGCAAAGCAAGCATCCTCCTCACTGTACTATCTCTCCAGCCCCAGCCTAGTTTCACAAAGTGGCAGGGGAGGAGGGGGGTGGGTGTGAGTGTTACTTGATTAAACATCTGAAAGATGCCACCCAGTTAAAAAAGATACTCCAGCCTTACCTTCCCGATAAATATACTGAACGCCCTGAACAAACACGATGACCTCTTAGTACCTATGTCACATACCGTCTTTTATTAGGGCCACACCTGGTAGTGTGTAAGTGAGGGGTGGGGCACACCCTGATGGGGTCAAACGTGGGGCCTCACACATACTAAGCATGGACCCTACCACTTGTTCTAAATAACTTTACTCTGTTGATGGTTGTGGTACCCCAGGTTCAGGCCGGTAGGTCCAAAGAATCTTCAGAAGCTCTAGAATACAGCCTAGAAAATGTTCTTTGGGGCTGGATGGAGAGAAGAACAGTGGATAGGGAGTTTGCCTTGTACCTGGTCCCATTCCCCAGCACCAACAGGAGTGATCCTTGAGTACAGGGTTAGGAGTAACCTCTGAGCATCACTAGGTGTGGCCCAAAAATACAAGGAAAGAAAGAAAGAAAGAAAGAAAGAAAGAAAGAAAGAAAGAAAGAAAGAAAGAAAGAAAGAAAGAAAGAGAGAAAGAAAGAAGAGAAAGAAAGAAAGAAATAGAGAAGAAAGAAAGAAAGAAAGAAAGAAAGAAAGAAAGAAAGAAAGAAAGAAAGAAAGAAAGAAAGGAGAAGGAAGGAGGGAAGGAAAGAAGGAAGGAAGGAAGGAGGAAGGAAAGAAGGAAGGAAGGAAGGGAGGAAGGAAGGAAGGAAGGAAGGAAGGAAGGAAGGAAGGAAGGAAGGAAGGAAGGAAGGAAGGGGAAGGAAGGAAGGAAGGAGAAGGGGAGAAAGAGAAAGGAAAGAAAGAAAGAAAGAAAGAAAGAAAGAAAGAAAGAAAGAAAGAAAGAAAGAAAGAAAGAAAGAAAGAAAGAGAAAGAAAAAGGAAGGAAGGAAGGAGAAGGAAGGAAGAAAGGAAGGAAGGGGAAGGAAGGAAGGAGAAGGGGAGAAAGAGAAAGGAAAGAAAGGAAGGAAGGAAGGAAGGAGAAGGGGAGAAAAAGAAAAAGGAAGGAAGGAAGGAGATGGGGAGAAAGAGAAAGAAAGGAAAGAGAAAGAAGGAAGGAAGGAAGAAAGGAGAAGGAAGGAAGGAAGGAAGGAAGGAAGGAAGGAAGGAAAAGGAAGGAGAAGGAAGGAAGGAAGAAGACGGGGAGAAAGAGAAAGAAAGGAGAAAGAAAGAAAAAGAAAGAAAGAAAGAAAGAAAGAAGGAAAGGAAGGAGAAGGAAGGAAGGAGAAGGAAGGAGAAGGAAAGAAGGAAGGAGATGGGGAGAAAGAGAAAAAAAGGAAAGAGAAAGAAAGAAAGAAAGAGAGAGAAAGAGAGAAAGAAAGAAAGAAGGAAGAAAGGATAAGGAAGGAAGGAAGGAAGGAAGGAAGGAAGGAAGGAAGGAAGGAAGGAAGGAAGGAAGGAAGGAAGGGGAAGGGGAGAAAAAAAAGAAAGGAAGGAAGGAAGGAGAAGGAAGGAAGGAAGGAGACGGGGAGAAAGAAAAAAGGAAAGAGAAAGAAAGAGAGAAAGAAAGAAAGAAAGAAAGAAAGAAAGAAAGAAAGAAAGAAAGAAAGAAAGAAAGAAAGAAAGAAAGAAAGAAAGGAGGGAAGAAAGAAAGAAGGAAAAGAAAAGAAACTTTCTCTTTTCTCTTCCAGCACCATCAAGAGAGATGACTTTACTGCGCGCCTCTTTGACATCCACAAGCAAGTGCTGAAAGAGGGCATTGCCCAGGTACTAATCCCCTCACCTCTTTTCCCTGGGATGCCCCCAATCTCTTCTATCTGTCTGAAGAATTTGACTCTGCGCTCACGGGAATCTGCCTCTCGTGGGTCGCTGCTGTCTTTGCGCATCAGCAGCCAATCCTGGGATAACCCCAAGAATGATTCCATGGGTCTGGGAGACCCACGGGCGCCGCTCGCCGCCAAGGCCGGGCACACTGTCCTCAGCCTTCAGTTCTCCCCACAGACTGTGTTCCTGGGCCTGAACCGCTCAGACTACATGTTCCAGCACAACGCAGACGGCCCCCCAGCCCTGAAACAGATTGAGATCAACACCATCTCTGCCAGCTTTGGGGGCCTGACCTCCCGGACCCCAGCTGTGCACCGGTGCGTCCTGTGGGCGGCCCTGGGCACCGAGGTGGGGTGACAGCGCTCTGAGCCACCACATGCACGGAAGTGGGCATGGGGCCTGCGGCTCTGCCCGTGCCTTCCCTGCATGGAGTTCCAGGTGCTCCATGGGGAGTCTGCCTGGGCAGGCCAGGAGACGAAAGGCCTCCAGCTTGTGTCACACGGCTTGTGTGCCCCTCGTTCCCAGGAGCATGAATGGTCTCTGCGAGAGGGCCTCGGGTAAAGGGGAGCTTGACAGCTTGACGTGTTGGAGGCCTGAGAAGAGACCCAAGTGCAAGGCTGGGAGAGGTGCCAGAGCGTCCTGTATGGGGGCCAGCCCCCGTGGCTCCCTTCCTAGCCTGCCCTCGTTTCCCGGATTGCTGGGATCCAGGGCTTCAGCAGCGAGGCTCCAGGCAGCTCCTGGAATCTGATGTGGGTGGACTCAGGCTCTCGGCTCTCCGGCAGAGATGGGGCCGGCGCTAGGGCTGCCCAGAGCACTTGGGTCTGAGGTAGCGCCCTCAGGAGCAGCGGGTGCTCTGCACCAGGGAGTGTGACATCGACGTCGTGGGTGGAGGGGCCTCCCCCGGCTGCCTGGCACTGTGCAGGCTTCTCTCTCTCCACAGACACGTGCTCAGCCTCCTGAACAAGCACCAAGAGGCCGCCCGGATCCTCTCCAATAATCCCAGCAAAGGACTGGCCCTGGGGATTGCCAAGGCCTGGGAGCTCTACGGCAATGCCAAGTAAGGGGGGACAAGGGGGCAACCAAGTGCAGCAGGAGCGGCTTTAGACTGGGTGCTTCTGACCTTCTCTGAAGGTCATTGACATCATTGAAAAGTGAGGGGGTTTTCCAGGCCATTTACCTTTAAGTGCCGTGATTGTATGGATTGATTTATTTAGGTTTGGAGGCCACGTCCAGCAGTGCCCAGGAGTTCTGAACCCCGGGGAGGGGGTTTACTCCTGGTGGTGCTTTGGGAGATTGTGCAGTGCCAGGTTACAAATCTAGGTTTTATTTTTGTTTTATAGGAGAACAAATTGAACTGAGGTTCAGTAACTAGTTCAGTCGTAGGAAGTTGGGAATTACACTCTGTCTCTAGAGCCTCTTCTCTCCACTTTTCTGCCCCCAGGAGCTTTGTTCTTACAGTTTAGATAAAAAACCTGAGGCTCAAGGGGCTGTATAGAGAGTGCAGGAGATAAGGTACGTACCTTAATTCAGTCCCTGGCACCACATATGGTCCCCTGAACACCGTCAGATGTCATCCTTGAGCACAGAGCCAGAAATAAGCCCTGGGCCCAGCCAGGTGTGGTTCAAAAACTCAAAAACAAATCAATCAGGAAAAAAAAGAAAGCAGAAGGATTTTCACTGATCATCTGATACATTTTAAGACAATGTGTTTTTTTTTAAATTTTTTAATTAGTGAATCACTGTGAGGTGCAGTTACAGACTTACAAACTTTCATGTTTGTGTTTCAGTCATACAATGATTGAGTGCCCATCCCTCCACCAGTGCCCATTCTCCACCACCAATGGTCCCAGCATCCCTCCCACCACCCCCACCCCGTCCCCTCCACCCCACCCCGTCTCTGTGGCAGGGCATTCCCTTTTGCTCTCTCTCTCTCCTTGTGGGTGTTGTGGTTTGCAGTAGAGGTATTAAGTGGCCATCATGTTCGGTTTAAGGCAATTTTAAAGGAAATCTAGAAAATGAATTGTGATTTCAACTTGATATTTAAACAAACTTTTAGAATGTAGGATCTAGGGACTTCCTACTTTAAGGATCGTCCAGTCCCTAACTTCTCTTCCTGTCCTCAAATAAAGTTTAAGGTAAGACAAATAGGCCCTGTGGGGTTGGGTTAGAATGAGGAGGGGTAAGCACAAGGCCTTCTGAGGTCAGGACGTGGCTCAGTTAGCAGAGTGTGGGCCTCACGTGCTCCAGCACTGAGTATGAGATCCCAGACGCACGGGCCCCCAGGATGCCTGCCTGTCCCCCTGATGGCCCAGCCCTGCTATATGTGGCTTCTGTAAAAGAAAAAGAAAAGGAAGGAGCTTAACCTCCTGCACTACATAAGTCCTCTAGTACCAGGTGTCACTGTGGCACACAGCTGGGCCCGGCATCCTAGGTGTGACCCGATTACAAAAAAGGAAGAAAGAAAAAGGGATTCTAGGGATCAAAGGTTGGGAATTGTGATCTGTTGAACACCTTGATTTTTTTTTTTCATTTTGGCTCTGGGGTTCACCTGGTTTTCAGGCACTACTCACTGCTCAGTGCCCATAGGTTGCTCCCAGTGGTGCATGGTGGGGGGACCATGCGGTGCTGGGGATCAAGCTCAGTTCTCTCCCCGGAAAAGTATGTGCTCCAGCTCTTTATGCTATCTCCTAGTTCCAAACCTAACCCTTATTTTATTTTATTTTGCTTTTTGGGTCACACCCAGCGATGCACAAGGGTTACTCCTGGCTCTGCACTCAGGAATCACCCCTGGCGGTGCTCAGGGGACCATATAGGATGCTGGGAATCGAACCCGGGTCATCCGCGTGCAAGGCAAACGCCCTTCCCGCTGTGCTATTGCTCCAGCCCCGAAACCTAACCCTTATTTTATAGATGGGGAAATCCACAGAAAACCCAAGGAAAGAATCTGACTTGCCCAAAGATACCTCACAGGTGGAGGTATCCTTGGTGGAGCATGAACTGGGATTCAGGAGGCCTCACGTCTACCCTGCCTCTTCCATTTCATTAGCCAACAGCTTTTCCAGTCCTGGTCTTCCCAGACCACTCACATCCGAAGGCAGGAGGGGGTAGAATGTTTCTTGAGCCTGGCTCTGATTCTTTGGAAGGGCCGGGCTGACTTAATGAGCCAGGGCATGCAGCTCCACTTTAACCTACATCCTCGGGCCTCCTTTAACCTCCCTCTCCATCTCTTATTGGAGGTGAGCCAGCCTGGGCCAGGTGCCACGCTTCCACCCGAGAACAGAGCATGTTGGGCTGCGGAGAGAGCACAGGGCCGCAGAACTCTCCCAGGACAAGAAGGTTTCTGAGAACATCCTTGCTGACTGATTTCTCAGACACCCAACTCAAAGCCAAGACTCAACTTAGTGTAGTTAACCCCAAGAGAGTTTGACAGGCTGCCAGCCAGACCTTTCTTCATGATAAACTTTATCCCTGCCTTTATTTATTTATTTATTTTGCTTTTTGGGTCACACCCAGCAATGCTCAGGGGTTACTCCTGGCTCTACACTCAGGAACCACTCCTGGCAGTGCCCGGGGGACCATATGGGATGCTGGGGATCGAACCCGGGTCGGCCACATGAAAGGCAAACACCCTACCCGTTGTGCTATCGCTCCGGCCCCTCCCTGCCTTTATTTAAACACTGTCATTTACAAAGTTGCTCTTGATGCATTTGTCAAAGGCATTCGATATTCCAGCACCAATCCACCACAAGTGTGACCTTCCCTCCACCAGTGTCCCCATTTCCCAACCAGTCCCCAAGCCTGCCTTCTTAGCAGGAAAACAATCATTTGTTTTTGATTGCTTGTTTCAACTAAATGGTTAGTGGAATTATCAAAAAATAAGTGAAGGAAAATTTATGAAAATTGTTGTTATATCTTACCATGGAGTCATTAAGTCCTTGTCTGAGGCTTTACTAAACTCTTTGTTGCTAGTTGAGCCTTCCGTGTTAATGTTTTTGTTTATTGAGCTTAGTTGGCTTCTATATTACTTTCTCATCTAATTCCGTGTGCTTCTATTCTTAGATTTCTTCTTATTTTTTTTTTGGGTCACATCTGGCAATGCTCTTGGGTTACTCCTGGCTCTGCACTCAGGAATTACTCCTGGTGGTGCTCAGGGAACCATATGGGATGCTGGGAATCGAACCCGGGTTAGCTACGTGTGAGGCAAAGTGCCCTACCCACTGTGCTATCGCTCCTGCCCTCCCCTCATTGTTAGTTTTGTAGAATTTGGAGGTGTTACACAGCCACAAATGCAGCCCCACACTCCAGAAACTCCAGAATATTTAACTGGGCTATGAATTTACATGGTGTCGGTTGTAGGATGTGTATGTGGCTCTAGAGGCTACCAGAAATACAGGAGTGAGGTGGAAAGAGGCTGCCCACCCCATGCCAAGAAGACCCCAGAGTTCTCAGCCTGAAGTCTGGTGTACCTGGAATTTTTGGCAGTTTGCCATCTCTGCAGAGCCCAGTTGTAAGGGAGTGGAGTCAGGCCATTGATATGGCAAAAATGTGTGTCATTGAGTTTGGTGTGATCTTGGCTGTCGGGGCTTTGGTAGGATGGGCTCTTGATCCACCCCCCTCCTGAGGATACCCCAGAGTTTTTAGTTAGTGTACATGTAGATTTTTGTGGATAATTGATCTTAGAAGTCTGAGATTTAACATGAGTCTGTAAAGCTGGGCTGATGGGTGAGTTTATGGCAATGGTTGTGGGATGTGGGTGTCCATGGTGAAATTTTGTCTGAGTTCTTGACTTTCTGCTTCCTTAAGAAACATGTAGGGGCTGGAGCAATAGCACAGCAGGTAGGGCATTTACTTGGCATGTGGCAACCCTGGTTCAATTGCCAGCGTCCCATGTGGTCCCCTGAGCACCGCCAGGAGTAATTCCTGAGTGTAGAGCCAGGAGTAACCCCTGTGCATCACTGGGTATGAGAAGAAAGAAAGACAGAAAGAAAGACAGAAAGAAAGAAAGAAAGAAAGAAAGAAAGAAAGAAAGAAAGAAAGAAAGAAAGAAAGAAAGAAAGAAAGAAAGAAAGAAGAGGGAGGGAGGGAGGGAGGAAGGAAGGAAGGAAGGAAGGAGCTGGATAATGTAGGATTCTTGCCTTGGTGCGGCTCACCAAGGTTTGATCCCTGGCATCCTACATGGTTCCCTGAGCACCGCCAGGACTGATTCCTGAGTGCGGAGCCAGGAGTAACCTCTGAGCACCGCCTGGTGGAACCCCCCCCCCCAAAAAAAAAAGAAGAAAAGAACAGAAACATGTAGATAAAGCAGAGGAAAGATCCCAGGTAAGCCCCACGAGTCTATGCTTTGAAACCAGACGTAGCCCTGTGTCCATCACAGACAGATGGGGAGCTCCTCAGGATGATGCCTTCTATCGTGTTGGCTGCAGGGTGGATGGAACATTCCACAGAACAAGTCTTGCACTGCGTGGAAGCACCACCGGCCTCTAGTAGACTCTTCCCAGTCCAGCAGCAGTCAATGGCCCCAACTCCCATAACAGTTTTCCCTAAAATACTCTTCATTCTCTCGCTTGCTCATTCTACCAGAAATGTTTTAGAATCAGTATGGGTTTGTTTGGGTATTTTTGTTTGTTTTTGTTTTGTTTTGTTTTTGTTTGGGGGCCATATCTGGCAGTGCTCAGGGGTTACTCCTGGCTCTGCGCTCAGGAATCAGTCCTGTTTGTGCTAGGGGAACCAGATGGATGGAACTTGGGCTGGCTCCATGCAAGGCAGTGCCTTATCCGCTGTACTGTTCTTCTGACCTTAGAGTCATTATGTTAAGTGTCAAGAAAAAAGTGCTCTGGAATCTTTGAGGTTTTTCCAAATCTAAATTTGCTTGTTTGTTTCTGGGGTTACATCCAGTGGTGCTCAGGGCTTACTTCTGGCTCTATTTTGAGGGATTACTCCTGGCAGGCTCTGGGAACCATATGGGGTGCTGGGGACCAAACCCAAGTTGGCTGTGTGCAAAGCAAGTGCCCTACCTGCTGTGCTATCACTCTGGCCCTCTAAACTGAAATGGCAAAGAAAATGACCTCATCACCATTTTCCACCCACCCACTAAGGAAGGGGCAGGCTTGGCTCCACTCTCTCCAAGTTTTCTTTTGTCCGGAAATGAGGAAGCTGTGCTGGGTGGAAAGAGGAGCACGTGTTCTTTCAGGAAGCTGCTCTTTGTCACTACTTTTTTTTTCTCAGATTATTTGTTTGGGGGGGGTCATACCCAGTGATGCTCAGGGATTACTCCTGGCCCTGCATTCAGGAATCATTACTGGTGATGCTTGGGGGACCATATGGGAGGCTGGGGATCAAACCCAGGTCAGCCGCGTGGAAGGAAAATGCCTTACTTCTGTACTATCGCTCCAGCCCCTCTCTGTCACTTCTGACAGGGGTGAAGGAGAGGGGAGGCCCGATTGTAAGGTCACCATGGGCACCTGTTCTCTTTCCCCAGTGCTCTGGTGCTGCTCATTGCACAAGAAAAGGAAAGGAACATATTTGACCAACGTGCCATAGAGAATGAGCTCCTGGCCAGGTAAGTAAAGGCAGATCTGCTGTGGAGCATGGGGGTCTCTCAGCAGCTTCCACTCCCGCCCACCCTTGCCCATCTCTTCTAGGAACATCCATGTGATCCGACGAAGGTTTGAAGATGTCTCTGAAAAGGGCTCTCTGGACTCAGACCGCAGACTCTTCATGTAAGTTTTTTGGGCCATTCACCAAGCACTCATAGAAAGGAGGGTTCAGGGACCGGGGCGAGTGGCAAGGATAGCAGGTAGGACGCCTGCCTTGCATTTGGCCAGCCGATTCGGGTTTGATCCCCAGCACTACATATGATTCGCCAAGCCTAGCCAGGAGCAATCCCTGAGTGCAGGGCCAGGAGTAAGCCCTGAGCACCACTGGCTGTGGCCCCCAAATAAGCTAACAAACAAACAATACAGGAAGAAAAAGAGGGTTCAGGAAACTCTATCATCATTGTCTGCAAATCATTCTTGCCTCTGGGATCTGTGATAGCGTGCATCTTTCTGTCTGACATCTAGGGTTGAACTCTAAAACACCCATCCTATCATCTCAGAAAAGTGTGGAGAAAGCCAGCCAGAATCTCCCTCTTGAGGGTTGTAACAGAACTGTGGACTTTCTGTGAGAGGGCACTAACAGGAACTGTCTTCACAAGACCAAGAGTGCCCAGAAGTTTTCTTGCCCCTCTTGATGGCTGGTCAGGGAGATAGGGGAACAGCTGACTTCTGTGACTGACCGGAGCACAGCACTCTGAGCTCAGGCCAGAGGTTTGCGTTCCAAGCCCAGCTCTGTGCTTCCTTCCTGCTGGCTTTCGAACCACATCTTTTGGTAGCATTGCTCACACCCCCCAGACTGAGTCTTAGAACTTTGTCATTCTTGAACTTAAGACCCTTAAGGTTGGGAATGTAGCTCCATGGTAGAGTGTTGGCTTTGAGGCCCTGGGTTCAATCCTTAGCACTAATAATAATAATAATAATTATAATTATAATAATAAAGAACCTCCAGGGGCTGGAAAAATAATACAATAGATAGGGTGCTTGCCTTTCATGTGGCTGACCCAGGTTCAATCCCTGACATACTATATGGTCCCCCAAGCGCCCCAGGAATAATTCCTGAGTGTAGAGCTAGGAGTTACCTCTGAATTCCACTGTTTGGCCCAAAAAAGCAAAGAAAAATAAAATTAAGAACCTCCATAGATTTTACAGTCCTCATATTTCAAAAATCTTGTGTTTCGCTCAGAGCAAAATTAAGTTCCTCACATATTTTTCAGACAAACCAGACAATATTAAAACAAGTAAAAGGGATGGAAGTTTTAAAAAGACAGTCTGTGAGGCCAGGAAGATGGCCCAGAGGACTGGAGCACAGGCTTTGCTTGGGTTTGATGGCCAGTGTAGCATGTTCCCACAGAACACCAGGAGCGACCCCCAATTACCATACTGAACACCACTCAGTGTAGCTGCCCCCTGATCCCCCACCTCACCCCAAAAAGACAGTGTCTTACTTTATAGTAGTAATTTTTTATCTTCCCATTCTCATCCACACAATTTGAAAATAAAAATTTGAGTCTGGTTTCATTTACCTTAAGCAGTTCAACTATGTGTTTTACTAAGCTTAGCAATATGATTCTGCTGCTCAGTAATTTTGAGGCCCCTTTTAAAAATAATTTACTGGTTTCATTCTGGGTGAAACAAAAAGTTTCACTCGAGCCTTCCTAGAGTGAGTCTAGATCTGGAATATTGTAGAACATTCTTTGCTGCACGCCTCTATTTCTGGCAGAAGCAGTTGTGTATGGGGGTTTCTTTACTCTGGTGCCAACAAATTCTGTCAGCTACCCCTAGTTGACTGAATTTCATACAGCCAAGCGTTTTGGTACACCCTTAGATAGATTAAAACTGCACGGTAGTTATCATTTAACACAGCAACCTTCTCCATCCTGTGTTCTAGGGATGGCCAGGAAGTTGCTGTGGTTTACTTCCGGGATGGCTACATGCCAAGTCAGTACAGTGTACAGGTTGGTATTTTCTGTTTGACCATTCTTTGCCTCCTGGGGCCTGCCAGCCCTCCTGAGAGACCCAATCAGACATCACAACAACTCGGATCTCCCCCCGGGGGCCTTGCTTGAGCTCTTCCTCAGGGATCTTGCCACCGCTCATATGCTACAAACTCTTCTAGAATACAAATCCTCAGGCATCTGGTGCTTTAGCCCTGCCTGCTCTCCCTAGGGGTTTGCTGGTAAATTTTTTTTTTAATTCTTTTATTGAATCACCATGTGGAAAGTTACAAAGCTTTCAGGTTTAAATCTCAGTTATACAATGCTCAAACACCCATCCCTTCACCAGTGCACATATTCCACCACCAAGAATCACGGTATACCTCCCCCCTTCCCCCCACCTCCCCAGCCCCCCACCCCGCATGTGTAACTGGTAAATTTCACTTTACTTTCACTTTACTTTGATTACATTCAATGTTTCAACAAAAAATTCACTATTATTGATTTGGAGTTTCTTCCCCCTAAAGTCGATCTGCTGAAAAGAAAGCATTTGGTAATTTGTTTTCCATTGCTGAGAATGAAGAGATATGAGGTCAGGAGGCCGCACTAGCAGCAGCACAGTTTTGGATTTCTGTATTTTAGTAACTAAGTCCAGAGAAATGTCTGCCAGGAATCTCAACATTGTAAGCTTGTACCTCCCAGCTACTTTATATTCCACATATGAGTGCGATCTTTCTATATCTGTCTCTTTCTTTCTGACTCATTTCACTCAGCATGATACTTTCCATGTTGATCCACTTATATGCAAATTTCATGACTTCATGATTTCTGACAGCTATGTAGTATTCCATTGTGTAAATATACCAGAGTTTCTTTAGCCAATCATCTGTTTTCGGGCACTCTGGTTTTTGCTGGTAAATTTTTAAAAGTCATCTTTCAAGTTCAGGGAGAACCCCAATTTAGAGCTTTTGCTGCTTCCTCTGGTGTTAATACTTCCACCGAGACCAAGACCCAGAGTTGGGGAGAGTCAAGTACAATCAACTCTTGTCAGCTGATGCTTGTTAGCAGTTCCGGCAGCTCCTGGCAATGATTCCTGCCAACTCTCACCTCTCTTTTAGCTTTGTCAAAATGTTCTCTCTTCTGGGCTGGAGATTTAGTACAGCAGGTCAATCCCCGGCATCCCATATGGTCCCCTGAGCACCACCAGGAGTAATTTCTAAATGCAAAACCAGGAGTAACCCCTGAGCACTGCTGGGTGTGTTCCCCCCACCCCTCTGAAAAAAAGGTTCTCTGATCTGACCACTCATGCTAATGACAGTAATGATAGAACCCTATCTTGCTAGCCTTTCTTAGAGTTTCAGATGTCTTCCACACCCATTATTTCACTTAATCCTTACAGCCACTCCGAGGCATATTATTATCCCTATTACACAGATGGAGAAACACAAGTTTGGATTCAGGGGTGAATTCCCACAGGGAGTTCCCAAACTTTCTGAAGGCCAAGGGTACCCCAGGAGGCGAGTCTTCTCCCCTGACACCTAATCCACAGCTCAGAGAGGTGAAGAGGCCCAGCTTTCAGGGGGAAGGAGGTGGAATGGGAAGCCAGGAAAGATCCTGAGCACTGGGCAGGGGGTTAGGAACCTTGGCCCCGTCTGTGTGACTGGGGGCCGCTTCCTTCCTGGGCTCAGTTTCTTTAAGCTGGGAAAAATACTGGAAAAGAGGAGTCTCTGAGGAAAGTCTCCCTGGGCCCCGGCTATCTGAGGAGCAAGTGCATGGCAGTCGAGCGAGGCTCTTTCCTAGAGACGGTGGTCAGCAGTGGAGGGGAGGGATTGAGGGAAACTGGCCTTTGGAGAATGGATCCAGATCGGGGTAGGAGGCTTGGCACTGAAGAACACTTTAAAATGGAGGAAGAGGGGCTGGAGTGATAGTGCAGTGGGTAGGGCACTTGCCTTGCATGTGACTGACCTGGGTTCCACCCCCCAGTATCCCATATGGTCCCGTGAGTGCCACCAGGAATAATTCTGAGTGCAGAGCCAGGAGAAACCCCTGAGTACCACCAGGTTGTGACAACCCCCCCTCCCGAGCCAGGAAGTCTGAGTATCTGGAGGACATTGTAGGGACGGAACCAGCAGACCAGGCCCAGAACTAGGGAGGTGACTGCAGGCTGGTGACCTGCTAGAGGAGCCTGGCAAGCTCCTCCTTAAGTTTTGCTTTTCCTGTGTCAAGCCTCGTAGTCTTTCCCTTGACATATCTCTGGTGTGCAGGCCCTTGTCACTCTGCCTGCAACACCAGCCTTGCAGGTTTGTGGCTGGATCCCTGGTGAAGACCGAACAGGTGCTCTGGGTAGCCTGACTGTGTCAAAGGACAGCTCTGGTGGTGGGAGGGGGCCAGGCAAGGCTCCTCAGGCCAGAACCCTGGCCACGGGGCTGAGTGCTGAGGAAAGGCCATCCTTCTGGTGCCGGAGCCAGAGACTTGACCCTCTGCCGTTTCCTTGTTCTCACCCACAACCAACACAGCTGGCACACTGGGCCCTCAGCTGTGCTTACTCACATACATGCAGGCCTTTGTTCGGATTGTTGTTCTCTATAGTCACAAGGCTCACCCTCCCCATCCTTCCAAATCCCACTCAGGTGTCACCTCACTCAACACCAATAGCAAGCATGCCTGGGGCCCCCGGAGTGCCAGGCTGTGCTCGACACTGAGGCACGCAGGGATGAATGAATGATGTGGGCCTGTGCAGCTGGGTGTGGCAGGGAGAGAGGCACCAGAGAGCAAAAATGAAAAATATGTTGTGGGTGTTTTTTTCCTATTGGAAACAGGGTCAAAAGATTAGAAAGTATGGGGCCGGAGCGACAGCACAGCGGGTAGGGCGTTTGCCTTGCATGCGGCCGACCCGGGTTCGATCCCCGGCATCCCATATGGTCCCCCAAGCACCGCCAGGAGTAATTCCTGAGTGCAAAGCCAGAAGTAACCCCTGAGCATCGCTGGGTGTGACACAAAAAGCAAAAAAAAAAAAAAAAAAAAAGATTAGAAAGTATGGGGACCCCCACATTGAATCAGGTGATCACGGGAGATTTCTTGGAGCAAGTGACTTAGAGGCAAGACTTAAGGATCTAGCCATCCACTGCTGGAGACACAAGGAAGAGCATGTCAGGCAGAGGGGAAGCTGCAAGGGCGCATTCCCAGCGGTCTGTGTGGCTAGAAGGTGGGGGGCAGGGGGTGCCATGGAATGGGGTCCCAGGGGCGAGATCCTGTAGGGCCTGTGGTAAGGAGTTTGGGTTTTATTCAGTGTTGTGGGAGTCCTAGTGGACGCCCCTTCCAACCTCAGTTTGCTACACCCTTTCACCTTTTGTAATTTTCTTTTCTATGAGTCTCATGTCATTACGCTAGATTGGGACCCTCCCAAGGGGGGAGACAGGAGATGAATGCAGGGGTCCACACCTGCCTCTGCAGATACTGCCCATGAGGCCGCCAGGTACCGTGACCATGCAGCGCTCAGGGAATGAAGTGTGCCGCCTTCTGTTTTCTTCTCTCTGCAGAACTGGGAGGCTCGCCTGCTGCTCGAGAGGTCACGTGCTGTCAAGTGCCCAGACATTGCCACCCAGCTGGCGGGCACGAAGAAGGTGCAGCAGGAGCTAAGCCGAAGGGGTGTGCTGGAGAGGCTGCTCCCCGGCCAGCCAGAGGCTGTGGCCCGCCTTCGTGCCACCTTTGCTGGCCTGTACTCCTTGGACATGGTACGTGCTAGCCCATGACTTGGTGTGAGGCCAAAGTAGGCCCTGGCTCACAGTTTGCTCAGTGATGCTCTGTGGGACCCCCCCAAGAGCCCTGGGGAAGATGGCTGGAATCCCTGTAATCTCCCTTGGCAGAAACAGAGGTGGAGATGGCGACCAGGAAGGGCCTGAGGCAGACAGACCCTGGGAAGTATCTGAACCCACTTCCCAGACCCTACTGCTGTCATCCCTGCCCTGATGTCAGAAGGGCTACATGGGGAGTGGCAGTTGGCCTGAAGGGCCATGGCGAGGCCCCTCTGCTCTCCCCCTGGTACTGCTCTGCACCAGCAAAACCTCAGCTCTTGCCTCTGGCTCCAGGTGGCTGATGACTCTGCTTTCTTGCTCCTGCCAGGGAGAAGAAGGGGACCAGGCCGTTGCCAAGGCCCTCGCTGCCCCTCAGCGGTTCGTGCTCAAACCCCAGAGAGAGGGCGGAGGTAGGTGGATCCCCTCTGCAGGGCTGCTCAGTGAGACGGGGCCAGTGGACTGCCACTCACGCTACCCAGCACTTGTTCAGGCATAACGAACCTACACAGGCGTGTGCCCTGGAGTGTCCCAGAAGACCCTGGGCCAGAGCTGGTGTGGCACAGGGAATGTATGACCCCACGCTGGAGGGCTTGCCCTGTGGTGTCTGTGACTAGATTGAGAAGTGGGGTGAAGGCCCCCACTTCAGGAGGTTGAATTCCTCGAGGGTAAAGATAGCGTCAGCCTCTTAGACTCATAAGAGATGATTTTTTTAAAAAAAATCTAGGTCATAAGGAAGCGCTGAGAGTTTTCCCAAGGGGAAAAGGAAAAGTATTTCATATAGTAGCACCAATCCCAAAGGCCAAGAAAGCAAGGGCCATTGAGACAAGGGGTGTCTGCCAAGGCTGGGGGTGCTGCGTGGAAGGTTGAGAGGAACTTGGACTGGAAAAGATATTGGAGGGGCTGTTTAGGAAGGCAGGAAGGGAGCTGGGAGACTGGAGCCTGTCCTGAGGGTGGTAGGAAGCCACTAGTGAAGCTGAAGGAGGGAAGGACGCAGCTAAGCTAGCATCTGTGTTTCTTTACGGTGGCACATGTCCTGGAATAGGGGAGACTTTGGTGGCTGCAAGGGCAGAGATGAGGCTGGTTCAGTTGTCCAGGAGAGCAATGCAGAGGCCTGTGTGAAGGACAGACCGGAGAGGCAGGTCCGAGTCAGTGGCTGAGGGAGGAGCTGATAAGATTTGTACCTTGTAAGGAGTCGGAAAGTCCATTTCAGGCAGAAATGATAAATTCTCTGCATAGGTTGGATGTGTTTGGGGTCCCAGGGGGATATCCCAGGGGATAACAGGGAATTGGAATTAAAGATGGGATTTAGGGGCCAGAGAGATGATAGCTCAGTGGATGGGCGTGCAGACTTTGCATGGAGTAGGCCTGGGTTTGTTCCCTGTCACTGCTGGTTTGCCAACACTGCCAGGAATGACACCCCCCCACCCCCCAGCACAGAACTGGGAGTAGCCCCTAAGTTACCATATGTGGTAAACAAAACAAAAAAAAACAGTGTAAGATTTCAGGAGTTAGCAATATATAGATTATAGATGGAGTCTTCAGTGACATTTTCCTCAGAAAAGAGTGTGTGGAGGACAGAAGAGGGAGGGACAGAGTTGTGCGGGACCCTGGCATTTAAGAGTGGCAGGAGCAGTGTGGGGTGCTGAGGAGCAATGGCTGAGAACCAGGGCAGGATGGTGGAGGGAAGCTGGCTCACTTTTGTGTGAAGCAGGGCTCACCTGTCAAGGTGAAGGGCACACCTCAGGTACACAGCCCACCCTGGCTGCACCTAGCTGGCACTGGGTACTGTGGCAGCTGACTTGCATGTGGGCCCCAGAAATGGGGGGTTGGGGTGAAGACGATTGGAGAGGGTCAAGTGACTGGTCGGTGGAATTGCAGGTAACAACCTGTATGGGGAGGAGATGGTGCAGGCCCTGGAGCAGCTGAAGGACAGCGAGGAGAGGGCCTCCTACATCCTCATGGAGAAGATTGAACCTGAGCCTTTTGACAGCTGCCTGCTACGACCTGGAAGCCCCATCCGAGTGGTCCAGTGCATCTCAGAGCTGGGCATCTTCGGGGTGTATGTCAGGTAAGCCAGCCAGGACTTTGCTCTCCTCCTGGCCAGGAAGCCAAGAAAGCTTAGAGAGAGCAATGGTCCTGGGCTGTGCTCCTTCCCAGCCATCCCCCCTGCTGTTACCTGCTTCCTTAGCTAATCTATGAGATCCAGGGTCCTAGGCCTGCCCAGGTGAGAAATGTTTTACAACTCAGAATGAAATGCCCAGTCGTAGCAAGATAGATGAAGAAATACTGTCCAACAACCTTAGGCTAGGAGACCTCCGGGGAGAAGAGAGTTTAAGGTTCATCTCTCAGGCCACAGAAGGTACTGGGGGAAACTGGGCAGGTCAACCAGAGGCTATCCAGTGACTCTGAAAACCTGAGGGACTCCTGGTTTTGGATTTGAGCACTAAAGAGTCTAGAGAAGAAGACTTGGGAATTTGCAAGTAATAGTTCCAGGACTGTCATATCACTTCCCACAAAATACTACAGATAGGGCAAGATAGAGGTGCCAAATCCTACCAAGTACCCCACCAGAGCCTGCCCTCTCTAACCACTTACTGCCCCTCTACCTGCTGCTTCCCTCCACCCCAACCTCTCTGTCCCCAATCACCACCTTAGCTATCTTGAGAGAATTAGAATGGAAATTTACAGCTCCAAAACATGAAATGTGAGCCTGGGATCATGCAAACAGCTTTCCCTGCTTTATTTAATCCTCATGACCATCTTGCAAAGTGAGAGGGATTATCCTTCTTTCAGATGAGGAAACTGATATTTAGAAAAGCTAAGTAACTTGCATAAAGACAGAGCTAGTATTTCCAAGCTAGGATCCAAATCTGACTTTAAAATCCAAGTATTTTCTCAGGTATAGTTAGTCATCTGACTCAGGTGACTCCTGGTGACTCAGTTAGAATGAGGGAAGGGCTGGAGTTTGGGGGCTGAGCCCAGGGCTGGAGTTGGATGTCTCCTGCTCCCATTTCTGTAGGCACGGACAGACATACGTGATGAACAAACATGTGGGGCATCTGCTTCGGACCAAAGCCATCGAGCATGCGGACGGTGGTGTGGCTGCAGGAGTGGCTGTCCTGGACAACCCATACCCCGTGTGAGGGCATGGACTGCCAGCTGGAACTCCACTCTCGCCTTCATCTCCATACACGCCGTTCTGAGTCAGCATCCCTCCCCCCAATCTGGAAGGACTGGAACTTTCTAGGGTCCCAGAATCCACGGGAAGGGTAATGCTGGAGCTTTCCCCTTTCCCACAGCTCTCTCACCTGAAGACTAAGAACACTGTTTCCATTAGGTGAAATCCCCAAGTCCTCAGGGTGTGGGTATAGCTGAAGGGAAGCCTCTCTGGGGTAAAGTGAGTGTTGCCACCATCCTCTCAGCTCCTTATTGGCCTTTTTTTTTTTTTAAAGCAGGTCCTAGAGTCTGACTTAGGCTAGGACTGGAGTAACAGGAGGGGGGAGTAGGGGCATAACTTTTCCCGGCCTCTGCCTTAAATAAAACTAGATTTCTGACTCTGAGTCCTTGGTTTGTGCATTTGGGGGAAGGAGGAGCTAAGATCTGAGCCAGCCTGCTTATCAGTGTATCGTGGAAGGAGGTGACTGAGCTGCAAGGAGGTTCTCTAGGTCCAGATCACAGGGAGGAGAGTGTCTGTGGCGGGAACTGGGGAGGGGCAGAATTGAAATGGACATCCCACTTGGGACCTGGCTTCAGTTGCTTTTTGCATAGTATAAGGGCTTGTCAAGAACCTATGAGTAAAGTTCTGCCCAAATGAGAAGTGGAAGGCAGAGGATATTGGGGTATTCCAAGGATAAACTGTTGCTGTTCCCATCCCACACACCAGGCAGGATTGGCCAGTATATTAGTCTGGGAGAGACCTCAGAAGACAACTCTCTCTGGTGTGGGTGTGAAGGCACTTGCCTTTCATGTGCCGCCCCTGGTTCAGTCCCTGGCTATAGGGTCTCCTGAGTACCACTACGATTGACCCCTGAGCACCTCCAGGTGTAGCCAAACTCCCACCCTCTCCCAACAAAAGACAAACCCTCTTTCCTAGATCATAGACTTTATTCCTACAACCAGGGCCAGAAAAGAGTTTCATCTGCGTGTTTCTTATGGACAGGGCTTTAATCAGGGACACGTGGGAACAGAGGACAAGGAAAACAAGCTTCTCTGGCCTTAGCAACAAGACACATCGCCTGCAGAGAAGCAGATGATCAGAAAACCCTCTGGAGAGGGAGGCTGCCCACACACCCCTAGAGCAAATGGGCAGACAGCATTGCCACCTGGCACAATAGGGAATTCAGACCCAGAAGAGAAGCCACAAAGTGTTTTTTAAAAGTAATGATCAGTTGGTCTAGGACTCACAGGTAGGCATGCTAAGGGCAAGCGCCTGCCCAGCGTAAGCACAGTGCTTCCTGAGAAGATTGGTGTGGGATTACAGAACTGCCTCCCTCCTTGGCCCTGGCCCTTTTGCCCTCTGAACACTTTTCTTAGTTCAGTGAGTAACTTTCAGGTTCCTGTTCTGGACTCCAAGGGCTCTTTGTGGTCTGTGGGGAGAGGCAGGTGTGGGGCACAGAAACCTGAGGTTGACCTGTGCCCTGTCCCATTGGCCTGGCAGTCACAGGAAGTTGCCACTACCCAGGGACAAAGCTGGTCCTACGATTCATTCAGCTGGTCAAGGGAGGTATCGGGGTCAGCAATGGTCCTCAGAACTCCAGGTTAGGGACAGGGAGGGGAGGCTAAGTTTGGGAGAGCCAGAGGGCGACCCTGTGTCTTCTTTACTAGGTAGTCAGGCATCGGTGGCTGAAGAGCTGGTTGATGACAGATGGGTCAGCCACGGTAGATGTGTCCCCCAAGTTGTGGTCATTTTGAGCAATCTTCCGAAGCACCCTCCTCATGATTTTACCTGGGGAACCACAGGTCTCTGGTTACCTACTGTCAGTAATGACCACCTCCAGCCTGCCCACGGCTTTCATTTGTCCACCTCCAATGCCACCGGACCTTGCCCCCTCCCAACCCTTTGAGGTCTTGAACCTACCTGAGCGGGTTTTAGGCAAACCAGGTGCATTCTGGATGTAATCTGGTGTGGCAATGGGGCCAATCTTTTCTCTAACTGTAACCAACAAACCACAAAGCATTTGTTTCCCAGTAGCGTTAGCCAGGCTCCTCAAAACCAACTTAGAGATGCCTTTGTTCCCCAGTTATTTCCACTTCAAGGCCCTTCCTGAGTCATTCTTAAGCTCGCTGTCTGTCTGGGTTTAACACAGTATTCCTTTACGATTTTAACTTTATGAAACTCATTTCCAGAATCAACCTGCTGGGTCTGAAATCCTAACTTACTAGCAATATGATGATGGGCAAGCGATTTAATTTCTCTAAGCCTTGATTTCTTCATCGTCAGAATGAGAGTAACAATAGGATCTATTTCTTGGGGGTGGTTATGGGGATTAAATGGATTAATTCATTTAAAGTCCTTAGTTCAGTGGTGGCACAGAGATGTGAGCTACTATTATCCTAGAGGAGATGAATGGGAAGGGGGCGGCCAAGACCCAAGGTCCTTGGAATGTGTGGTTTGGAGAGCTGCTACTCTGGCCCTCTGGCACTTTCCTAATAACTTGGCCTGCTAATGGCCCTCAACTAGACCCCATGGTCCCTGTCTGGGGTTGCTGCTCACTCTGCTTCTTTAGCTCCTCGGTGAGGGTTGTGCTGAAGGAGTGGCCATCACACAGGGTGACAAAGCAGTAGAGGCATTCGCCCTTTACAGGATGTGGATGGCCGACCACAGCCGCCTCTGCAATAGCTTCATGTTCCACGAGTGCTGACTCCACTTCTGCTGTGCTCAGAAGGTGCCCTTGGGAAGGGAAGAGGAATGTGGTGAGAGAACCCCCATTCCCGCCTTCGCCACACGCTCTCTGCTTCCTCTGGGCAGGCTGAAGGTGGGAGCCCGGACCTTCATGCCTCAGATCACCGGCTTCCAGTTGCCCCACCCTCCCGGCTCCCCTGCCCACAGCAGTCCAGTGTGCTCACTCTTCTTACAAAACCCGTGCTCGGAACTGACTGCTGCACTGCAGGCAGGGTCTGGACAGAGGACACCTTCACTCTTAGAAGGCTTTGGCTTAGAGGTGCTGGTCAGTAGGACAATGGCATGTGGCCCTTACCAGACACATTCAGCATGTCATCAATCCTGCCCGTGATCCAGTAGTAGCCATCTTGGTCCCGGCGGCAGCCTAGAGAGAGGAAAAATGTACAGTGAAATAATACCCTATAATAGGACTCCTGATCCATGTTACCAAACTGCCACATCCACTAAGCCTTCTAATAAGTCTGCCCGATGCACTGGGGTTTCCTGGATCCAAGATGATACTCTGAGTTTTCCTTATCTTTAGATAACCCTGGTTTTGCTAAGGTTAGTCTGCATGTGCTTAGGGTGTGGCAGAAGTGGTCAATGGGCTGCCATTTTGCAGTAGGAAACAGTGCGGTGTCCATTTTGGTTGTGTTCTCTGATTATTTCCCCTAGGGGAGGCCAATATATTGTGGGCCTATAAATAGGCCCGTATAGTGAGGAAATGAGGGTTCCTGTCAACAACCAAGTGAGTTGGAAGTGGGTCCCCCAAACTCAGTGAAACCTTCAGATAACTGTAGCCTTGAATCACAGTTGATTGCAATCCACAAAATACTCTGAAGGAGAACCTCCAATTCATCCATTCACATAGATTATGATGCTCACAAATTTAAGCTATCAAGATTGAGGATAACTTGTTCTGTAGTAATAGATAATATGGCCACCTAAAGCTTATTCTCCACAAATTAGGCAGTTTTTTTTTTTCTAAAGAGCAAGTTATAGTTCATCTGCTTAAAATTCCCAATACCATTAACATTGGAATAAAATCCAAACTCCTCACCAAGGCCACATCTCCCTCCAACTTCATGCAACATACTTTGCTTTACTCACTACACTCCAGCCACACAGGCTCAAGCTTATTCCTCAGACATCTCAAACCTGTGACTCTGCACAGATGCATCTAACTCCAGATTTCTCCACACCTGGCTCCTCAGCCTTCAGATCTCTGTCACTTCAGAGAAGCCTTCCATCACTGTGTCCTGTATGGTGACCATTTCAGCAGAGAATTTCCCATAACGCTGTTTCTTTTTCTTCCTAACACTTCTATCACTATCACTATCATCCTGTTCATCGCAGATTTGCTCAAGCGGGCCCAGTAACATCTTCATTCGTCCTAGTCCTGAGATTTTAGCAGCCTCTCTTTTTCTCGTCCTTCCCAACGGTGCCACATTAGAGGCTCTTTCAGGGTGAGGAAACTTCTTACTAGGATAATTCTATTACTGTCTTATTTGTGAGCTTCCTGTCTCTCCCCATACTAGAGTGGGACTATCCTCTGTGCTCAGATCAGTGCACAGGTACAGGAGGTGCCAGTAAATATGGATGTGTGGATGGGTGGATGGACACATGGGCAAAAGGCAGGTTTCAAACAAGGAGATACTCATAATAGGAAATTAATGAAATGTCATATATTTCATAAATGAAATACATGAGATTATATGATTCCATATGCCTCATGCCTTTAAGCACAGAGATAATGAAAATAAGAAACTCTTTCCTCATACATCACACCTCAAAATGCACCATGCTCTGGTTCACTGCTGCTCTGAAGGTCTTCTTGATAGTTCTGCCTGGACATTTGACATTGACATGTAGGACATGTTTTTCTTTACTCTGTTTTTCTTTATCTCTAACCAACTTTTCCTGAAAAGAGCAGGTACAGTCTTAGTGGGAGATATGAGCGTGAACAAAGCTCACCATCTCCTGTCACATAGTACCCAGGGAACTTCTTAAAGTAGGTGGTCTCAAAGCGTTCGTGGTTCCCATAGACTGTGCGCATGATCCCCGGCCAGGGCTGCTTGAATACCTGGAGAGTGAGGAGGAACACACAGTGGTAACACCTGCCCTGTCTCACTGGAAGAGAGTCACAGCTTTGCCAAACCTGAGGCGGAAACTATAGGAAATCCCTTCTGGAGAAAGAGGACAAAATATAGACTTTAGAAATAGAGGCTTTGGAATCTGAACTTTGCCACATACTAATTTGTGTAAGTTCAGGTAAGTAACTTTACTTCTGTGAACTTCAGAATCCTCACCTATAAATTATTTAAAAAAAAACACCTCAAATTCCTATAATTCCTATAATTATTCTGAGGAAAAAATTATAAGGAAATTGCCTAACACAGTGTTCTGTTAGCAAGAAACAATTCATATATTTGAGTCTTCTTTTAGGTAATCCTTCAAGAAAGCAGCTCCAGTTTGATACAAAACATAAAAAGAAACGGGGGCTAGAGATATAGTAGGTAAGGTGCTTGTCTTGCATGCAAATGACCCCAGTTTGATCCCCAGCACCCCATATGATCCCCTGATCCCTGCCAGGAGTGATCTCTGAGCAGAGTCAGGAGTAAGTCCTGAGCATCACCAAGTGTACCTCCACCCCACCCCCCCCACCAAAAAGAAAACCCAGAAAAAGAAAGTGAAACCCAGGGGCCACTGTTATGGCTCAAAGGGGTGAGCATAAGCCTGGTATGTGTGAAGTTCCAAGTTCAGTCTCTAGCACCACAACTACTCCCCAACTACCAGCACCACTGAGTGTATCCCTGGTTACCACCAACACCAACAGACACAGAATGAAACCATCAAGTATTGCAGGGAGTGGCCCGTGAGCTTCCCGAGTATCTCTGATTAGCCCCTATATAAAAGTGGGGCCCCAAGGGCTGGGGAGAGAGTACAGGGGTTCAGGTGCATGCCCTGCATGAGGCCAAACCTCGTATGATCCCTGGCACCACATATGGTCCCCAAGCACTGCCAGGAGTGACACCTGAGCACAGAGCCAGAAATAGCCCTTGAGTATCACCAGGTGTAATCCCCACCAATAAATCAATACAGCTAACAGTAATCAAGTACTGACTGTTATGTGCTAAAGAAACCCTTCATCATGTGGATAATGTAATTCAGTAACCATCGGAAACAAAGGCAATGTTATAATCCTTTTCATCAATGAGAACATTTTAGATTCAAAGGGGTCAGGTAACAGGAGAGACAAAATCAAGATTTAGGCCCAGACAGTCTAACTCCAGAGTCTAGATGTTTTCTCATTACATAAGGAAGTCTCCTTTCATACCCTTTGCAAAGGAAGAGTGGGAACTAAGTCTTTCAGACCTAAAAATTCCCATCAATAATCTAGGAGCAGACTCTGAAAAAGCCCTTGATTTGTTTTTATTTGGGGGCCATATCTCAGTACTCAGGGGTTACTTCTGGCTCTACACTCAGGAATAACTTCTGGAGCACTTGGGACCATATGAGGTGCCAGGAATTGAACCTGGGCCAGCTCTGTGCAAAGCAAATACCCTACCTGTTGTACTATCGCTCCAGCTGAAAGGCCCCTTGAGAGTCTCATGGGGAGGGGTTAGGGAGATGGATCAAGGGGCTGGAGCACATACTTTGCATGCAGGAATCATGGGTTTGATCCTAGGCAGCCCAAAAGACAAAGATGCAAATGAAAGTCTCCAGGGATGCCTCCCAGGATTTCCCACAGAAAATGATCCCTCATCCATGGAGTCTAACCAGAGAAGCCCCCAGGAGAGATTGAGTTCCAAACCCTGAAGCAAAAGAAGTGTCCCTTGGTAGAACTCTCCCGCCAGTCCCTTTCAGAGACCCATAAGTGTCCAAGAACTTACCAGATAACCTTCAGCTTCACCTTCCAATTCCTCACCAGACTCATTCAGGATTGCAGGAGCTACACCAAAGAATGGGAATGTCTGGAAGCAACCAGGACACAAACAGAGGTATGAGGCAACAGTGGTTAAGCTCCCTACCACTCTCAGGCAGCCCAGATGCCCAAATTCTTCTCACATATCAGTCTAGTTTCCCACCCCCTAGGCTAGCCAAATGCTTAAGATATTGCTCCAACCTCCCCCAGAACCATCAGGGACCCTCACTCACAGCAGAGCCAGGCTTCATGGGTGTGGCACCGGGGAGGGGTGTCAGCATATGGCCACCCTGAGGAAGTCAGAGACCAAGGATCTGAGTCAGTCTTCCACATTATCCTTCAGCCCCCACCTTCTGAATGCCTTACTTACCGTTTCTGTCTGCCAGAAGGTGTCCACAATGGGGCAGCGCTGAGCACCTACCACCCGGTAGTACCATAGCCAGGCCTCAGGGTTGATGGGTTCACCCACTGTCCCAAGCACCTTTAAGGAGGCCCGGCTATACCTTGGGCAGGGGAGTGGAAAGAGAGGAAAGTTCTGAGTACCACCATGAACCAGAAAGTCATGCCCAGGCTTTTGTACCCCTTCTCTATTCCAGGTCAGGAGACTGGAACAATGGAATGGAAACACTAGACAAATGCCAGCACCCAGTTATGAGAACACACTACAGGGAGGGGCAGCAGCTAGGAGGGGGGTCTCACTTGGTGACAGGCTCATCTCCAAACTTCATGAGCAGGCGGATAGCCGTGGGTGCTGTGTAGAACTTGGTGACCTTGTATTTGTCCACGATGTTCCATAGACGGCTCACATCTGGGTAGGTGGGGATCCCCTCAAACTGATCCAATAAAAGCAGATCATTCCTGGCCCTTCCCAACAGACCCTCTATTCCCCTATATAACCTAGAATTTCTAACCAAACCCTGGCTTTAATCCCTCGCCAGAGAAGCTAAGAGACCTTCCTTAGCAGAACTCTCCTTTCTCCAGGAAACGGGTCATTGATAAGCCCCTCTTCCTCTAGATCAAGTAGCCTTGGGAGAGAGTTAGTCAGCATCATCTTATCTACCCCATGGGAAGGCCAGATGGCAACACATCCCAGCTAACTTCTCACCAACACACTGGTAGCACCATTGGCCATTGGCCCATAGGTGATGTAGGAATGGCCAGTGATCCATCCGATATCTGCTGTGCACCAGAACACGTCCTCTGGATGGAAGTCAAACACATACTTGAAGGTCGTAGCCACATAGAGCATGTAGCCTCCAACTGTGTGTACCACACCCTAAGGGAGGAAACACAGCATCATGTTGGGGCCTGTGCTCATCCTGTCAATCTGAGCAGAGCTACAGGAAAACTCCTTGGGATTCTGGCCCTGCCAGTTCCCTTCGCACAGCATCCGCACATCCATTCTCTTCCTTCCCTTCTACCCATCTTCCTGTCTAACTCCACACATGTATAGCCAGGGCGTCATTCAAAGCCATACCCTAAGATGGTATTTCCAAGTGAAATACACACATCACTCACACACATGAACACTTCTAGTACAATCACATCTAATAGTGTGTAGGTTGTGCATGATCATACATAGTTACATGTTGACAAAGTCAGTGAAGGAGAAAAGAGAAAATCTGCTTCACTTATTCCTTCAATATCCCATTCCTATGAAAGAGGCCAAAATTGTGTTTGAAAGGCCCTCTGAGAGATAATCTTAATCTTGTCAAGAGAAGAATGTAGTAGTGATGTAGTGAATGGAAGATAGCAACATCTTTCAAGTCAATGAAGTCAATGGATGAGTTCATTTTCTTACATATTCTGACTCCCACATGGTGCCTGGGAGGTGCTTGTGTTAATAGTGTGGCATATATGGTTGGTCCTGAGCCCAAGAGGGATCTCTGTGTTGATTTGCCTTGAGTTGAGAAGGCAGCTCTCTTCAATATGGGCACAAGAATGAGCCATCAATATTATCTACATAGACTTTTCCACCTTTTCTGTGCACCACGAAAGCCTCCATGTAAATTACCTCATACTGGTCTTTACCACCCAGTGACTGAGAATTTACCTCTTCATTTGATTTAGAAAAGAAAAAGTAACATTTCTGAAGCACAAGATTAAATATTCATATCATTACATGCTTCCTAAGAAACTGCTCATTCCCTACATACAAAGCATCATACACACACACACACACACACACTTGCCTTGGGTTTTCCTGTGGAGCCACTGGTATACAGAATGAAGAGTGGGTCTTCTGCATCACACCACTCTGGCTCACACTCACTCCCTGCCTCTTTCATGAGTTCATGCCACCACAGGTCAACTCCCTTGTTCCAGGTTATCTGCAGAGGGAAGAAGACAGAACAAGCAGTGAAGAGCTGTGAATAGTTCAAGATGGGAGCAGCTCTGTCCCTGCCTTACTAGGCACCTGGAGGAATGGAATTGGTAGGCAGGGGTTCTGTGATGAAGAAAGGGTCCTACGAGGGTAAAACAGGGACAAAGTGACCAAATAAAATAGCAGACTCCCTGGATACTCCCAGCACTCTGTCATCTTCCCCCATCTCTAGTCAGAGCTGCTTTATTCAGCTTTAATATGAGGAGAGCCCCTTGTTGGTCCCCCTAACCTTTCTGAAATATTCTGGATATGTAATATTATTATAGTACTTTCTTTCTACACAGCAGAGCCTGGCAAGCTCTCCATGGTGTATTTGATATGCCAAATACAGTAACAATAACAGATCTCTTTCCCCTGACCCTGAAAGAGCCTTCCATACTGCACCGTTTGGAAGAACGAGTAAGGAGAGGCTGCTAAAATCTCAGGGCTGGGATGAATGGAGATGTGTACTGCTGCCTGCTTGAGCAAATTGATGAACAACAAGATGACAGTGATATAGTGATAGTACTTCCAGTTTTTATTATGTTTCAACATAATGATTAGATATTTTTATATATTGTGAAATGATGAGCTTGTTCTTTTCTCCTCCTTCTATTATTAGCTTAAATTGTGGTCATATACAAATACAGAATAGTGAACTAAGGCTGCAAAGGTCAGGGAAACAAAGAAACCTTGACACAGTGGAGGAGGGTTAGTGACACCCTGATAGTGGAGTAGTGAAGTAGCAGTGTGAGTATAAAACAATAATATGGAAATTATTGTAAGCTATATTAACTCAACAAAATAAAATAAGTTACCTATTAGGAAGGGCTGGAGCGATAGCATAGTGGGTAGGGCGTTTGTTTTGCACAGGGCCGACCCGGGTTTGATTCCTCCATCCCTCTTGGAGAGCCTGGCAAGCTACCGAGAGTATCTAGCTTACACGGCAGAGCCTGGCAAGCTACCTGTGGTGTATTCGATATGCCAAAAACAGTAACAACAAGTCTCACAATGGAGATGTTACTGGTGCCCACTCAAGCAAACCAATGAACAACGGGAGAACAGTGCTACCTATTAGGAAAGACTTTTCCCGAGTAGTACCTGGTAGAATCCCAAACCTACAATTGACCTTACTATTTCTTATGTAATAGTATTTTATACAACACTGTGTTTTTTTCCCCACAGCTTCCCAGCTTTTTTTAGTTGTTTATGCAATTACTGTTTCTCCAATTAGTCAATAACTCTATGAGGGCAAAGGTATGCCTGTCTTTCCCCCATCAATCCCACCTCCCACCCTGTTCCCAAGACCTAGCAAAATGCTTGGCACTCAAAAATTCGTTCAGCAAATTTTCACTGGATGAATGGATATGCACACACAGACCTATAAATGCACATTATGGGACAAGTGGCAGGAATGCATTCACCACACAATTCAGAAGTGTAAAACCAGGAACCTACAGGTGAGGCCTGGTCCTATGAGTTATTAGCAAAACAACTAACAAACAGAAAAACAGTATTGGTTCAAGTATCTTTTTCCTTTATTTCTTTTTTTTTTTGGGGGGGGGCACACCTGGCAATGCTCAGGAATTATTCCTGGCTCTGCACTCAAGAATCAATTCTGGTAGTGCTCAGGGGGATCATATGGGATTCTGGAGACCGAACCTGAGTTCACAGAATGCAAGGCAAGCATCTTATCTGTTGTACTATCACTCCAGTCCTGCAAGCATCTTTTACTGTGTGTTCACATCTCATGCATAGCTGGAAGTTCCCACCCTACCTCTGTCTCTGTCTTTACAACACTGGCTCCAACTGGGGTTTACTACGATATTAGCTTGAGACTCCATTCATCAGAAAGTTTTGATTTAAGTTTAAAGAAGGACAAAAAACAGCTAGCAACTTTATAAATGATGGTGTTATTTTATTTTATTTTTTATTTTTTTTTGCTTTTTGGGTCACACCCGGCAATGCTCAGGGCTGACTCCTGGCTCT
Organism: Sorex araneus; assembly: GCF_027595985.1. Classification (NCBI taxonomy): domain Eukaryota; kingdom Metazoa; phylum Chordata; class Mammalia; order Eulipotyphla; family Soricidae; genus Sorex; species Sorex araneus. The sequence goes on along the minus strand of NC_073306.1, from coordinate 118,751,500 downwards.
GCACTCAGGAATCATTCCTGGCGGTGCTCGGGGGACCATATGGGGTGCTGGGAATCGAACCTGAGTCGGCCGCATGCAAGGCAAACGCCCTACCGGCTGTATTATCGTTCCAGCCCCAAATGGTGGTGTTTTAATAAACAGAAATTTTAGAAAATGAAGTGGCCAGAGCTAAAACAGGGGTCATGACTTTTGTCTTGTATGTGGCCACCCAAGTTTGATCACTAGCAACACATATAAACCTTGAACACCACCAGAAGTGATTCCTGGGCACAGAGCCAGAGAAGTAAGCCCTGGGCACTGCCACATGTGGCCCAAACCAAATTTATTAATTAAAAGAACAAGGCTGGACTTCTCTCAGTAGAGGGATGTATCCCTACCCTAGAGTGACTCTAATAACTACTTATTTATCAGTCACCCTGAAATTAAAAACAAAATTTTTTTGTTTTTTGTTTTGTTTTGAGACCATGCCCAGCAATGCTCAGGGATAACTCCTGGCTCTGCACTTAGGAACTACTCCTGGTGGTACTTGGGAAGCATAAGGGATGCCAGGGATTGAAACTGGGTTGGCGTGTGCAAGGCAATATCGATGTACTATGGCTCCAGCCCCTAATTTCTTGGAATGTTTATTGAAGTGGTTTTACTTTTTTTGTTATATCATTTTTATGAACATGAGTCTATTCCCTGATGCATGAGGTTGGATTCCCAGTATTTGAATCAAGCTTGCCATTTCTCAGGTATATATGACTTTGGACAAGTTATTTTACCTCAAATAATTTATTATTAATAAAAGAGTAATTGTTGGGGGTATGGTGCTGCCAGCAGGTCAACTTGTACTTGCTGTGTGAGTGCATCAGTAGCCTGATGGTGCCTTCAGGCTTCCTGTTACCCCAAAATTGCTATTGTGCCTTTGGCCAGACCCCAACAACTTGGGACCAAGTTTATCAAGAAATTAAACAGTCAAAATTAGGTATGTAGGAGCCATGCCCACAAACCACCTCCGGTTCAACTATATAAGTTCATTTATTGGCCTTATTTCAGAGACCCATAAATAAATCTTGAAAGAGATCAGAAGCCATAATTAATCTCGGACCCACGCATGACCAAACAGACCAGGGTAAATTGTAGGGTGTGGGTCAGCCTAGTGCCCACCCAAGCAGAGCCCCCAGCAGCCACTTGCTTCCACAATCCAAAATTACCACCATACCCCCGGCCTGACTCCACCATCTCAGGATGGACCTCACCAAGATATAATCTGCTGAAAATTCAGGTATGTGGGTTTTGTGACTGAAATCTCCAGGCTTTCTCGGGGTCAGGATGGGCTACTTTCCTCCACCTCCCTATACTTCCCGAAGCCTTGGCAGTCACATCCACACACCAAAGCTGCCACCCAATTGAAAAGCTACTCCAGCCTTCTTATCGTCCCAATAAAAATACCAAGTGCCCTGAACAAACACCATGACCTCTTAGCACCTATATTGCAAACCATAATGCACAAAAGGAAAAGGAGAGAGAGAGAGAGAGAGAGAGAGAGAGAGAGAGAGAGAGAGAGAGAGAGAGAGAGAGAGAGCAAGAAAGAAAGTGCCTCCCACTGAGGGAGGCTGGGAGTTGGGGGGGGGGAACGGTGGAAGGAAAACAGGGGACATTGTTGGTGGGAAAAGTACAATGGTGGAGGGATGGGTGCTGAATCATTATATGACTGAAACTAATTATGAACAGCTTTTTAATGGTCTCTATCACAGATATTCAGTTAAATTTTTTTTTAAAAAAGTAATGTGCATTTCATGCCTAATTCAATCAACTTAATCAATGGTGCCTACATTTAAAAAAAAAAAAAGAGTAATTGTTCGTGCCCTTACAGGATTTGGGGGACATTAACAAAGAAAGATATTAACTAATTGATATCAAATCTTGGATTGTCCTGGAGGGTGGGGAAATCTGACAAATGTCAGGAGGGTAGAAATTAATTCAATGATTACTAAATTTTCCCAGGAAATGATTTTAAAGCATAATGATAGCAAATGTTTGGGCTTTGCTTTAGTTGTCACAATGTTCTTTCATATATATTAGCTTCTTGGATGTTCAATGGCCCTGGATGCAGATAGTACAGTGTTAAGAGAAATATCCTACTCCAATTATATAACTATATGGTAATTTATTGTGTGCATATTTGCTCATAACAGCCAAATGATTAGATACATTCCTTAATAAATTATAAAATGACCTCCAGCCACTCTCTTATTTTTACATATATATATTTTTCCTGGTTGGGGTGGCCATACCAGCAGTACTCAGGGCTTACTCCTGGCTCTGTGCTCAGGGATCTCTCCTGGTGAGGGTTGGGGACCATATGGGGAGCTGGGGATCCAACCTGGGTCAGCTGCATGAAAGGTAAGTGCCCCACCACACTGCATTATCTCTCCAGCCAGCTTTCTAAACAGTTTTATCTTCCTCATTCTAGAGAATTCTGGCATATAACCATAATAAAAATGACAAGTCCAAGTGAACTGAAGCACCATTAAAAAGAAAAACAGAGACTCCTTAAAAAAAAAAAAAAACGAACCTTTTGTTTTAAGTGGAATCACTAGGTCTACACATACAATGTCTCAGGAATACTCCCCCAGCACCAACAGGTGATCCTCTTCAGGTACCAACATTAATATGTTTAAGCAGAATCCTGTGGGTATTGCTTTGAGAAAATTATGTTGGTCTATGATACTGCTGTGAACTGCCATAGAAAAAGCACTAGCACATATATTAGGCACATAGGCAAAGCAGATCTACAACACTAAGGTTATTCTGTAATGTAAAACTGTTTCCTCTGTGGGTGGAGGAAGTGAGGGAGGGGGACTCCAGGTGTAGAGCTGATAGCACCAAAAAGCAAGCTGAGTTCAGTTAGTGGCACCAACACTGGCTGTGAGGGAAGTGTGTGCCTACAAGAATCCAGAGCTTTGGTTGGGTTTGGCCTTGGGTTTTGGGGTCACACCTGGCAGTGCTCAGGGGCCCTGAGGTCATTCCAGGAGGGTGTGGATACCATGCAATGCAGGAGACCAAACCAGGGCTTTCTGCATACAATGCATGAGCACTAGCCATTTGAGCTACCTGCCTGCCCCCACTGGGCCTAGAGCTTTGAATCAGGAAAAGGTGTGAATTTTCTAAAATAAGAATTTAGGAGGAAGACCTTGTCCTTGGACCAGGAGAGCCTCAGCAAGGGCAGTTGCCAAGTGTGAGAGAGGAACATGAGGAAGCTCAAAGGTAATATGATTGAGTAGGGCACCTGCAAGTGGTGCCAGCTCTTCCTGGAAGATTGCTTAAGGATGATGAGATTGGAACTCGGCCAAGATTTCTGCAGCTTTGGCTGCAACTTCAGACCAACAAGCCTGGGCTTTGTAACCCTATTTTCATGTTCTCTAGTTCTTTGGTAAACTGATTGTTTCGCCTCCAAGAAATAAGAATCCTGGAACCTGTAGCTTGAGGGTCTCTGGTATTAAGAATTACAAATAAAGATTGCCCCTCTAGAGATACCAGCCTTTATGTTGTTGTTATGTTTTGGGCCACACCCAGTGGTGCTCAGGGGTAACTCCTGGCTCTGTGCTCAAGAATCAGTCCTGGCAAGCATGGGATGCTGGAGATCGAATGCGGGTCAACTGCATGCAAGGCAAGTACCCTACCCACTATACTATTGCTCCAGCCCTGTAGGATAACATAGCCTCAGGTTGTTTAGGTTTATTGGGTTATTTGCGTTACAATGCTCTCATTCCTCTTTGCTTATTTGTAGCTTCTTTCTTAGTGTTCTGTTGACTTGAAAATATTGTTTTTCTCTTCTCCTTGAGTCCTTTGCATAGTTTATTCAGAGCAAAGTCCTTTTTGTATGGACACAGGAAGAATTAGCAAATGCTATGCTTTTGTAACCTGGGAGTAATTTGACTCTACATGATATTTTCCTCCTGGGCATCTGTTCTCTGGACCTAAGCCTCAGCTGCCCTTACTTCCTAGCACCCCCAAAAGCAGGGTCCCGCCGAGGGACAAGACGGACCCAGGGCAAGCGGTGAGTTGTGTGCTACCCTGGCATCGAGATGGGCCCGGCCAAAGTGCCTAATGCTTAACTGTAAGTTAAGAGCTTGATCATGGACAAATGCTGTCATGATCTAAACAGTGATAACTAGATTTGGACCCTGCTAGGGTGAGGAATGATTAATCTGGCCTGAGTGCTGTAGTCTGAGTCTGTGGCAAGATGTTGCCAGGAGAGCTGCCTTGCAAGCCTCAATGGATCTCTTGCTATGTCCAAACAAAAATAACTGGTATTAAGATGTTAATGAGTGTTTGGAATATGGAGAGGAGAAAAAACCCGTAAGAGGTATTTTGCCTACTGGCAGTCAGGAAGGGCTTTGGAATGCCCCTAGGTTGTGTTCCCTTTGAACCTGACAGGCCTCAGGAAGGGCTTTCTTATGTTGATTTTGCTACCTGGGCTACCTGGCAATGTGTAACCTAGGTGCAAAGGCGAGAGAGGAAAAAGGGAGGAGAGAGATGAGAATCGAGGCTGCAGTAGATTCAGAGAGAGGACAGAGCTGGGAGTGCAGGAGATGAGAAAGATGGAAGATTGAATAAACGGTAACTAATCAGCAACCAGCTTGATCCTCGTTCTTCCTTCACCAGTCCTTGGCCATCAGCCGTCCCGATCCAACCCACACACTGCGGTTTGAGAGCACTGAATCAGGGCGGTGAGACAGAGCCACCCAGAGAGCCCGCGAGTGCACACGCCCTTCGCCCTTCGGTGTGCCTTAGTTTTTTACACAGCCCCCAACCTTTTTTGATGTTAAAAGCAAAAGCTAACACGGAATACTGACTATGTGTCAAACACCATATATGAAACTCCATCAGGTTTATTATCCTTAGGGAAACTGGGACAAGAAAGCCCAAGTAACTTGCCCTCATTCACAAAGTAGGAGACGATGCAATCAGGGTTTGAACCCAAGAAGTCTGGCTCCAGAGTCCATATTCTAACCACTAAATTTGTTTGTTATCTCTGCAAAGAGAGGAAGCTTTGGTCATTATATGAGTGCTTTGCTTATTTTTTTTGTTTGGGGCTACAGCTGGTGGTGTTCAGGGGCTGCACCTGATTCTGTGGTTGGGGTCAGCTGTGGACACGCTGGGGATTGAACCAGGGCTCCAGTATACAAAGCAAATGCTCCAGACCTTTGAGCTATATCCAGGGCCCCCTTTCCTGAGTTTTTATATTTATTTATTTTTTGCTTTTTGGGTCACACCCAGCCAATGCTCAGGGGTTGCTCCTGGCTCTGCACTCAGAATCACTCCTGGCAGTGCTCGGGGACCATACAGGATGCTGGGAATCAAACCCAGGTCGGCCGTGTGCAAGGCAAATGCCCTACCCACTGTCCTGAGTTTTTAAAGGAAAGCCAGTTGTCCTCTGGAAATCAACTTTTTTAAAAATGCTTTTTTATTGTTGTTTTGGGATTTTTTTTTTGCCATGGTAATAAGAATAGAGGAAAAGAGGATTTTTATTTGCCATTAGCCTAAGAGATAATCATAGCATATTTTGAATTAGACTCTATATGTATGGTAATGCTCAGAATAAGAGAAGATTTTATGTTTCAGTAAGGGATTTGGTTTCCTATTGTTTTATTTACCTTTTAAATTCTTTTAATTTTTTTTTTTTTTTTTTTTTTTTGCTTTTTGGTCACACCCAGCGACGCTCAGGGGTCACTCCTGACTCTACACTCAGGAATTACCCCTGGCCGTGCTCAGGGGACCATATGGGATGCTGGGAATCGAACCCGGGTCGGCCGCGTGCAAGGCAAACGCCCCACCCGCTCTGCTATCACTCCAGCCCCTCTTTTAATATTTTTTAAAGTTTTATTTTTCATTTTTTGGGCCACACCCAGGCTATTGCCTGAATTTACTTCTGGTTCTGTGCTCAGAGATCATTCCGGGAAGTGCTTAAGGAAGTATAAAAGTATATGCATATAATCACATATGTGTACATATATCTATATGCAAAACTGGGATCAGCCTTGTATAAGGCAAGCCAGCCCCACTTTCCTTTTAAGGATTTATTGTCATTTCTCTGGTACTGTCAAGGAAGCTAGAGTCGATACAGGAAAGGTGACTAATTCCAGGTCACACAGCTAAAAATTGATCTTTGGACTCCCAGCTGTCTCCTCTTTATGCAAATCTGCTTTGAGTTCCCACTTAGGAATTTCCATTCTCAGAATCACCTACAACATGACTGTTGTTCAATTTGGCCTAAATACATCAGGGTTTATGATAGTTTGTAAAGCCCAAGTTGCCTATAAATATATTTAGGAACCTGCTTTTCCTATAATACAACCGAGGCTGTCATTTATAATATACATCTAATTTCATTTTTATAATATACATCTAATTTCCAAAACTGATACTGAAATTCTCTCCCTGCTCCTCTTATAGCTCCTGACTTTGGCCCAGCAAGGCCTGCACTCCCTTGGTTCCCTCTCCCACAAGATCCCGAGCAGCAGAAGCAAAATGAGCTGTTTCTTACTACCTTTCTGAGACCCCCTGCTCTGTCAGTTCAGAGTTACTGTGAAACTTAAAACAAACAAACAAACAAACAAACAAACCTGTAGGGGCTAGAGAGAGTACAGGGGAACTGCACTGCACTAGACATCTGCCTAGTAGGTGGCAGCCACATATGCAACCCACACCCAGCACTCCATGAGTGGCCAAACTGACAAAGCGCAGATGGACACACAGACAAGCAGGTGGGAAGCCAACTGGAAGCAGTACCCAAAGCAGTGCAGAGGTGGATACCTGGGCTTGGATGCTCTTGGATTTCTTTCAGTTTACCCTGTTGAGAGCCCATAGGAAGGGAGGATGAGCAAGATCGGCATAGAGGGGATTAGGAGGGAAGATAATGAGCCCCACACCTTTCACTGCCTCCTTTTTCTGAGGGTTCCCTCTCACTGGCCCTGCCAGCACTCATTTCCCCCAATCTTGTCCCAGTTTCTATACTCAAAATCCAAATGGTGACTGGCACCTCCAATCTCTCTAGATTAGGCTACAACCTCTCTAGGCCTCTCTAGGGCCCTCAAGTTATGCAATCTCAGGAGTTTTGTCCTTTTGGAGCCTATAGCCTTCAAGTTCCCTAGAGGCCACCACTGGGTTTTTCCACCATTTCTATCAGGCACACTGAATCCAAAGCTAACAAGAGCCTTAGAGAGAGGGCCAGACCCTTCCCCTCCCCTGGTGAGAGACAGCAGGTAGACCACTCAACCACAGGCCAGTAACCAAGATGACTTCAGTCACTGAAGTTAGCCCATTTCTAAGTTAAGCCTGTGAGTTCTTTTTTTTTTTTTTCTTTTTGGGTCACACCTGGCGATGCACAGGAATTACTCCTGGTGGTACTTAGGGGACCATATGGGATGCTGGAAATCGAACCCGGGTTGGCCGTGTGAAAGGCAAATGACCTACCCGCTGTGCTATTGCTCCAGCCCAAGCCTGTAAGTTTTTTTTTTTTTTCTTTTTGGGTCACATCTGGCGATGCACAGGGGTTACTCCTGGCTCTGCACTCAGGAATCACTCCTGGCAGTGCTCACGGGACCATATGGGATGCTGGGGATCGAACCCAGGTCGGCCGCGTGCAAGGCAAATGCCCTACCCATTGTGCTATCGCTCCAGCCCAAGCTTGTGAGTTCTTAATGTCCCTCAGGATGGATACCCCAGTCAGCAGTCTAACCTCCTGCTTTTTGTCTCTCACATTAAGTTCCCAAGGTACAAGTTAGCTTTTACCTATATTCAAGGACTAAGTCCCCCAGCTCCAGAAAGCCCTGCAAGAGGAAATATTTCTAAGATTGCTCCCAAATTCTTCACATTATGATAAGGAAACAAGTAGGACATCAGGAACTTCCAAGGCAGAAAGAAGGAGCTAATCTAAGCACTGAAAATCAGAGCACATCAGTAACATACCTGCACTTCTGGGCATGATCTCTTAATTGGTGGGGGCTGGCTGGGAGAGTCTCCTGTGCCCAGTTCAGCACGCCCAAGGTGCTTGACCACAATGCAGCATCTCACCGGGAAATCCCTAAAGGAAAGAAAATCATGAAGTACTGTGTTGGTTGGCTCAAGAGAATTTGGCAGGATCCACCCCTGCCCATATAGGTTAAGGGGTGACAAAGATAACTAGACACCAATAAAGGTCTAGTCAACCCAGAGAAGTCTGGCCAACTGACCAAATATACTTACTTTTCCTGACACTTCTCCAGGGCCTCATCAACCAGGTCCTTCAGGTTCACAAGCTTTTCACCTCTGTAGAAGGCATCTTTGGGGAGCAAGAGATATTCCAGGTCTTAGAAAGGCATCAACTCCTAGTCTCTAGACCTAGTGAATATAATGTGCATTGAGCTCTTCCTCATGACCTTTTTAACTCTAGATTTTCCAGCTGCTCTGAGCTGACAAAGGGTTTGATGAGGTGGAACTGAAAGGTAAAGGGTAGGCGGTACAACTTCAATTCTGAGCAGACCCAAGTACCAGCTAACTGGTTAGAGAACAGCCATAGTGTGGGAGTTCTGCAGAAGGAGTAGGACAATTAGTCACCTGCAGTGATGAGAAGGCTACAACTGGAATCCAGGATCCGTTCACATAGAGACTCTGCAGAGAAACCTGCAAACTAAGGAAAAGAAGAAAAACTAAGAGAGAAGGGGAACACCAATGGATTGAATGAACAAAGAAAGACTCCAATAAATAGGAAACCCTGAGGAACTTAAGACAGGATCCTAGAAGAAGTCAGATAACTGATATGAACCTATGACATAAACAAACATTCTAAATTCCTTAGTCCATTTATTTTTTGTAGATCACCCCAGCCAATGCTCAGAAGTTACTCCTAGCTCTTCACTAAGGAATTACTCTTGGCAGTGCACAGGGGACCACATGGAATACCAGGGATCAAACCTGATCAGCTGCATTCAAAGCAAGTGCCCTACCCACTATACTAGTTCTCCAGCCTCCTAAACTCCTTAGCCTATTTCTAAGATCCTCCATCATCTAGTCCCATCCTACTTCTCTAGAGCCCCGCACTCCCTATCCCCTACTTCAGGCACCTTTTTTCCAACCCAAAATCCTACCACAATGGAGTGCAAAGCTCCAAGGCGAGCACATGCCAGCATGGCCACCACAAGCTCTGGAATCATGGGCATGTAAATGGCCACTCGGTCACCCTTCCGAATACCTGCAAGTAAAGAAAACAGACCATGAGGGCGAGAGAGATAGTACACTGGGAAAGGTGCTTGCCTTGCATTCAGTCAACTGTGTTTTGATACCCAAGCCCACATACAGTCCCCAGAGCCCCTGCCAGGAGTGAGCACACCCAAATAAGAATACAGACCCGTCTTGCTGCTACTACCTTCTATCAGCTATGTCCCCAACCCTAGCTGACTTTTTCTGTTCTTCTGTTACCAGATTTTTTTTTATTCCATTCTACTTTCCTCCCAGTCCTCATATACCCCAAGGCCAAACACTCCAGTCCCCTTCCCATACCCCCTTACTCACCCTGTTTTCGGAGAACGTTGCTGAACTGACATACTTGCAACAGAAGCTCTTGGTATGTGATCTGGGAGGTCTCCTCTGGTTCATTGCCCTCCCTGTCAAACATCAGAAAGAAGCAGTGATTAGGCTGTATAATCTCTTCCCTAAACAAAAAAATAGGAACAGTTACAAAATTTATTCACCAAGGCCAGGGAATGTCTGTGAGGGTGATTATCTGCCATCACACCCTGAGCTTAATGGTCAGATACTGTGGCCTTTTAAATTACACTTTATACCCAAGTTGTACACATACACTATATATCGTTGGAAATGCACTGTCCATCTCTGAGTCTCAATTAGGCTGATAACGTGGGGTGGCAGTCTGTTATTCTCCATCTCAGAGATGTATTAAGGTGAAATACCACAAATGTGATTGTTCCTAAGAACAGTGTCAAGGCTTCACTGGTGTTATTAAAAGTGAATGTATTCCCAAGTGACCCAGGAAATTTATTAAAATAGGTTCCTTGATACAGATAGAGCTTCACAGACAGGCAACAGACAGGAAATTTATAACCTTGAAACCATTTTTGCAAGAATCATTAAAATACAGGAGAAACTTTCTACCAGGTAGCCCTGAGTATGACATTCACTAATGGTGAATCTGGGTGTCCTCTACTAGATTAAGAAAGGTTAAAAATATTGCAATCAATCATCACAAATTGGGTTACTTTGCTCTGTTTTATTTATTGGGTCATATCCAGTGATGTTCAGGGAATACTACTGGTTCTAAACTCAGAAATCACTCTTGGCAGTGCACTAGAGACCATATCGGATGCTGGGGGTCAAATCCGGGCTGGCTGAGTACAAGGCAAGTGCCCCACCCACTGTGCTATCTCTCAGGCCCCATATGTTGACTTTTATTACTTAATTTTCTGATAATCCCATTTGCCTTCCTTTAAGTTGTTGGAACAATATAAAATAAACTTGTTATATGCCTGCCAAGGGAATAGGCTGCAGGGTGGGAAGTAACCTGGGGATATTGATGGAGGGAAGAAACATTGGTGGTGAGATTGGTGTTAGACATTGTATGCCTGAAAAAACTCTATTATGAACAGCTTTTCAAATCATAGTGTCTTAATAAAAGTTAAGGAATATAAATAAACGTAAATCCCTGGACCATAGCTGAGATCTACTACACCAGAATCACAGAATATAAAATCTGTTTCTTTTTTTATGGAGCATCTTTTTATTTTTAATTTAAAGTCCAGTTTCTTACAAGAAGCTACTATCAAGAATCAGTAAATGATGTTAAGTGAGTTTAAGAATCAATGCCCTCTCTCAGATAACAGGCATTGTCTTCCTCAGCCTTGCCTCACATTCCTTCCTAGGATTCAGCTGTTTTTTTTTTTTCAGTCATTTCTTATTTGTTAATTTTTTTGTTCACCAACTACACATATATAAGTAGGGCATAGATAAACAAGAGAGAAAGATTTTTGGCATCAAGGAACTTATATACCAACAATAAAGCAAAAAATATACAAGTAACAAATACAACCAAATTAATGTCAAATTATGGTCATCATTAGAAGACATAATAATGAATGACAAGAATAAATACAATTTTTGTTTGCACTTAGCAATGATCAGGGTTTACTCCTGGCTCTGCGCTCAGGGATCAATCTTGACAGGGCTCAGGAGATCATATGTGGTGCTAGTGATGGAATCCAAGTTAGTCATGTGCAAGGCAAACACTCTACCTGTTGCACTATGCCTCCAGCCCCAAGAAATCCATCTTTCAAAAGACATCTTAAGGCACTTTCATGAGTGTATGCTGACTACTATAATAATATTCCCCTTGGTATCCATTTTAAATTTTGTAATCTTAAGTAATATAATGCCAGAGCACTCTACAGAGGACAGGCAATGAAATGACCCTCCCACACTTATCTTCCAATCAGTCTTCCTACTGGCAGCCACTGTAACTAGTGTCTTGTGAAACTTTCCAACAATAGTCAACATGAAGATAAAGGCTACTTCTAGTAGGAGAGAGAGTATAGTATGGGGAAACTGAACTAGAGTGGAGTGAAAATGATAATCACTTTGTGAGAAGGTTACACTGTCAGAATCTTTCATGAGGTCCTTGAAACATCGCTGAAGATGGAAATTTAATTTTTTAAAATTTTTAATGCTGTTCTGAAGAGAAATAAGTACCTCACAGTACCCAGTCAAATACTGGGGTGAGTGGGCTGAGGTGGGAAAAGGCTGCTTTGATCATGGGACAAATCTGTTAGACAAGTAATACATATGCATAGATATCAAGATATTCTCATTTTTCTGCATAAATAATAGCATATTTTTTAAAAAAGATGCATGCTATACTGCATCTTGCTTTTATTAAGTATAATATACATTCAATTACTGTATAATCTTAAATATGAAAGTCAATCAACTTGTTTTTCTAATTTTATATACCTTTATATATTCTCTGTCACAACTTACAGTGCTATTTCACTTTCTTTGTTATCTGCATAATGTTCTACATTTGTATGTGCTATAATTTATTTAATAATTTCTCTAATAAATACTTTTATTCAGGTATTATTTTACTCACTAGAAAATACATCTGGAGGATTAAATCATAGGTCAAAGGATTTGCACATTTTAAATATTGATAACCGTTAGAGGACAACTACTTGAAATAAGATGACGAGGGAAGGTCTTTCCCTGGGGAGGTGATGTTTGAACTAAGACTCAAGTAATGAGAACTAGGCAACTATATGAATTCTAGGTTGAGACATCAAACTTCGGAAAGGCATTAAAGCAGCAAAGAATTTAACTTATTTATAGGACAGGGGGAAAAAAAGCCAGTCTGACTGAAGCATAGAGAGGAAAGACAGTAAAAAATAAGAGGAAAACAGTCAGATCACTTAGGGTCTTAAGGAAAATGATAAGAAGTTTATCTAAATGAGTTCCTCCTAGAAACCCTTACATGCAAAAAGCTCATAAGCCCTGCCAGCTCCTTCCTTACTGCCCAGAGTAGGACGGAGGAAACTGAAATCCAGGGAGATGTTATAGCTTGGCCAAGGTCACACAATAATGAGAGGTACTGCCAAGACTAGAGCTCCAAATCTTCTGATGTCAAGTCAGGAGTATTTCCTCTAGTGGAGTGAAGGGCAACGACTAGCAGTGAAGCCAGGTCTTGGCTGTTACACAAGATTATTAACCTCTTTCTGCTCCTGGCTGGTGAGTCAGTTACTGTTCTTTATTGGCTGGGCCCCTAGGCTCAGAGGAGCCAAGTACAGGGAGCTCTCCAAAGTGAGAAGAAACAAGGAGAAATGAAGCTGAAAGAAAGCTCTGAGTTCCAGAAGTAGAAAAGCTATTCTCTTAACTATCCCCTGAACTGACACCGGAACTCCAGAACATCTCTAGTTATGGCTACATGCTAATGTAAACCATGTACCCAAGACCCCACATGTGCACCACACACCAGCTCACCTGTGTGGACTCACATGTATGACACCACCTATTCATTTTATTTGGAGGAGGGGGTGACCACACTTTCATAAGATTCAGGGACTACTCTCAGTTCTGTGCTTGATGGCTGTACCCAACAGTGTCTGGGGTGCTAGGGATCAAACTGTAACTTTCTCAATCAACTCCTTCCTTCCTTCCTTCCTCCCTCCCTCCCTCCCTCCCTCCCTCCCTTCCTTCCTTCCTTCCTTCCCTCTCTCCCTCCCTCTCTCCCCCCCCTTCTCTCTCCCTCTCTCCTTCCTTTCTTCTCTCCCTCCCTCCTTCCTTTCTTTTTTGATTTTTAGGCCATGCCCAATGATGCCCAAGTCTTTCTCCTGTCTGCACTCAGGGATCACTCCTGGTGCAAATCCAGGCTACATGCAAGGTAAGCATGCTCTATGCACTATTGCTCTACCCACACTGACAGAACTTTCTTTCCTTTTTTTTTTCTTTTTTTTTTTTTTTAGTTTTGTTTTGGGCCACACACCTGGTGGTGTCCAGGGCATACTCCTGGCTCTACACTCTGGAATCACTTCTGGTGGGCTCAGGGAACTATATAATTTGGAAATATCTTATGTAACTTTATTTATTTGTATATGGTATGTGTCTCACTGGAATATATGTCATAATAGCAGAGACTGTCTTGTTCATTTCTACATCCTTCATACTGAAAGAAACCTATATGTGTACATGGAAAGTACACAGGAACTGATAAGCAGAAACCTATAAAGAATAGCTTAACTATGTCCACTTTTAGTTAAGACATACCCATACACATACCATCACCACTGCCACTATACCCCACACAGTATAGTGTACCTTTCTTTCCCTGGCTCTGTGCTTGTATACATTATTGATACAGGCTACTCTTCCAGGGTCATCTTTCTCTGACATACACACCAGAGTAGGTCCCCTGGCTATTTAAGGGAGAAGGTGACAGAGTACTAGCCTACTGCAAAATCCCAAGCCCTCAAGGATGTTAGCATTTTTAAAAAAATGTCTATTTCAGTCTCTGCTATGTTTGAGGTCACATAGTGGGTTGTGACAGAGCAGGAAACAGAACTCAGGGTCCAGGTCTCTTTCCTGTATACTATCTTATAACTCAAAAATGAACAGGTCCAGGCAGGTAACATTCATGAGCAACGTGGGAGATAGAAATAAAAAATTCCAGAGAGACAATAAATTGTTTCCTTCCCTTTTAAGTTTTCTATAAGAAAGCAACAGCACATTTGTGATTACAGTCTCAGTTTTGGGAAAAAGAAGAAGGAGCAAAAGGTAGAAAACTGGAGATTACATGTACTAATAAAGGAAGCCATAAGCCATAGAACACTTAAAGGTTGCTCTTAACAGTTGTAAAGATCTTTAATGAGAAACAACTAGAAATTCTTTTTTTTTGCTTTTTGGGTCACACCTGGCAATGCACAGGGGTTACTCCTGGCTCTGCACTCAGGAATTACCCCTGGCGGTGCTCAGGGGACCATATGGGATGCTGGGAATCGAACCCGGGTCAGCCGTGTGCAAGGCAAACGCCATGCCCTACCCACTGTGCTATTGCTCCAGCCCCTAGAAATTCTTATTATAGACAAACTATTCTTCATACAGTGATCAAATGGTTATGGAACAACCCCTAGTATAAAGTCACTAGGTTCTGCTCATCTTCCTCCAGAGAACCTTCTAGCCCATTCTGAACGATATATTAAAAACATAAATCAGACAACCTCACTTCCTGCTTAAAATCCTTTAGTAATTTTCATGTTACATAGAAGAAAATTCAGACTTAAATCACACCCTATATTCTCCGTCCTAACCTCATACCATTCTTCCATTCTGTCTTATAGGCTCAAAACACATTCGCTTCCAACTGATATAACTGATATAACATGCCATGTTCTTTTGCTATCTGTTCCCAACTCTGAGTGGTTTGCTGTCACATGTTTCAGACTTAAGAATAAATGTCATCTTCTTACTGAGGCTTTCACTGACCACCCTAAGTGTCATCAACCCTTCCCTTTTCTCTTCATCATATTAATCTATTTTCTATTATAGGAATCATCTGAACAGTATGGGACCAACAGTTCAATACTTGGGTTTAATGATGCCTGGCATTGACCCCACAGATCTAGGGGACATGCAGTTCTAGGGACTTAGAACATGTTAGTTAGTTCTAGAGCCTGGAACATGTTAGGCAAGTGCTCTACCACTTAAACTATTGTACCAGCTCCTACTTTTTTCTTCCACAATTTTTTTTAAGTTATCATCCTTTCATTATTTAACTTTTTGTTGGCCAGTTATCTCCCCTACTTCCTTAAGGGAAGACCACTTGTCCTCAAGAACCTCAAAAGACTGCAGCTGAATCCCCATTGCCTTGCAAAGCACTTTGTATATATAATAGGTGCTCAATAACTATTTGTGTAATGAATGAATGAATCTGAAAAATTACTAAAGGAATAGACTAATTTTATGTGTTTCTTTGTTGATAGGGACAGCTCAATATAAGGAAAGTCTTTCTGTCACAGCTGTCCAGTGATCAGAACTACCTTTAGAGCTCTACAAGGTTAATGAGGAATATGAGATTTGAAGAAATACTAAAGAGCAGACTCAACAAAAATGGTTACGATGATGCAAGACCAAAGTGTTTCACAATGTGATTAGCATCAACAATGCAGATTCCACATATATATAGTATCTGAGCTTGATGCTGAACAAAGAAAATATGACAACTTACTGGATTGTTCTCCTGGCTGTGGGGCCTTTGAATTTCTAATTTTATGAGCAGCCCATGTAAAGACTGTTATGGTTACCAACTCTAGCATGCATGTGGGAGGAAAGTTTTTCCCATATTAAGAAGTCATTCTGCAGACACTAACTTGATGTCCTACAACTCAATTATTTTTTAAATTTAAAAAAAATTAAAAAATTATTTTAAAAAGGACTGGAGCGATAGCACCGCAGGCAGGGCATTTGCCTTGCACACAGCCAACCAGGTTTGATTCCTCTGTCCCTCTCAGAGAGCTCAGCAAGCTACCAAGAGTATCCTGCTGACATGGTAGAGCCTGGCAAGCGACTGTGGCATATTTGATATGCCTAAAAACAGTAACAAGTCTCACAATGGAGACGTTATTGGTACCTGTTTGAGCAAATCAATGAACAATGGGACAACAGTGCTACAGTGCTACAGTGCTATTTTAAAAAAATTTTGGAGAGGGGACTGACCACAAGTGGCAGTGCTCTGGGGTTATTCCTGGCTCTGTGCTTAAGAATGACCCCTCGTAGTGCTCAGAGGACAACACATGATGTGGGGGCTCAAACTGAGGTTGGCTGCATGGAAGGCATGTGCCATAACTCCTGTAATTTTCTTCTGGCCCTGGACCATTGACTTTTCCTTTACTGCGTTGGTTTGTTTTTGTTTTAGGGCTATCTCTGGCAGTACTCAGGGTCTACTCCTGGCTCAGTACTTGGGGGTCAGTCCAGGCATGCTTAATGAATCATGCAGTGCCAAACATTGAACTCAAGCTTCCCAAATGAAGCCTAAGTTGAGCTATCTCTCTAGCCCTACTTTGTTTCTTTATACTCCGTGTATGAGTGAGGTTATCAGTACTGGTTCTCCTTCTGACTAAAGTCTCTTCACATGACATCCTCTAGTTTCATCTGAGTTATAGCAAAATACAAGATGGGCTCTCTTTTTGGTAGGCAAATTAAATTCAATTGTATACATATATTACAATTTCTTTGTTGACTCATCCTTGAGCTCTAGCTTTTTGGATTTTTTAATGTACACACACACAATTAATTAGATCGTTGGCCATTGGCAATTGATCCAACCCTCTCGCCTTGCTTCTCCTTGGGGCAAAAATAAACTTTCTAATCACAAGATTGGTCTTCTGGCAACCAGACCCCTTTTAGTACTTTCCAAAGTCAATTTATTAATGTAATCAAAGACATATTTATACTTTCATAGATTAGGACATCCCAGAGGCTTTAGGAAACTTCCAGATACATCACAACATCACACTGTAGTGATTTAGATTCTCTGAAGTTTGAGCTGGCTTTAAAGGCTCTCCCAACTTCAAATTTATTTGATTCTATAAACTACAGAAATAATATGAAAGAGTTTTATGATCCACAAAACACTGCACAAATGTGAGACTCTTAGCTGTAAGTATACCCTCAAGTCACTCTCCCTTTCACCAGGGAACAGGGAGTGGGAGCAATTAACTTGACCAAAACAAATAACTTGACCAATTAGCAGTCTAATGTTCCCTCTGGGTACTCCTGCCCTGGCAACAGGAAAGAAAAGGACTGAAAGGGGAGATGGGAGGAGGCATACCCCAAAGACTAAATGACAAATCATTTGCAATGTCAGAGGAGATCAGGGCCCTTAAAACTCACCATCATTGTTTACAAAGAACCTTAATGCACAGAGAAAGGAAATGATGGCCAGTTTGAGCTTACTTAGTTTACTCAGCACACCAAAACCACTGTTCCACAGCACTGCTGTCCAATATGGTCACCACTAGTTACATATCACTTATGAATACTTGAAATGTGACTGTGAAATTGAATTTTGAATTCTACTAAATATTATCTTAAATACTAACAATTACAAGTAGCTAGTTTTAGAACATGTCTCTAGTTCGGAGCATTCTCTGTCTAAATGGAATGGCCTTTAAGAGAGAGTCGTTTCTTCCAAAACCAGAATTATTATAAGAAAGAAAATCAAACTGAAGTGCATAAGTCCTAAGGACTATGGAGTTGAAATCCACTAAGAATAAATTTCAGTGTATCTGTAATCACCCAAGAGAATTAAAGATATACCTCTATACAAAAACTTGTACACAAGTGTTCAGGTTAGCATTATTTGTGATACAAACAAAGCAAAAACAACCAAATGTTCATAAATGAAGGACAGATAAAGAAAATGCAGTGTAGTCATATATCACTTAGTGACATGGACACATTCTGAGAAATGTATCATTAGGTGCTTTTGTTACTGTGCAAATATCATAGAGTGTAATTACAGAAGCCTAGATGGCACAGCCTACTATATGTAGACCATATAGTACTGGCTATTGAGGCCATCAACATATATACAATCCATCACGGACTGCGTTGTTGTTGCTGTTTTGTAGGGGAGGTCTCACAAGAAGTCTTTGGGGGACCTAGAGGCCACTCCTGGTGATTCTCGGCCAACTCAGAGGGTGGGTTGTTCAATGCAATGGCCCAAGGATATAGTGCTGCTTGGTTTCTAGAGTGCCAGGGTTACCCAGGTCATCCCCAAGTGTTTGGGGTATGGAGGGAGGGGTACTATGGGACCCCAACTTACTATGGTCTAGGGACCATGTGGTTCCAGGGGTCAAACCATGGTAGGATACATGCAAGGTATGTCCCTTAACCACTGCACTATCTAGTCCCTGACCAAAATGTCAAACAATGCCTAACTGTATGTCTATAAAAGGGAGCATATCCAGTTATTAAAAAAAAGAAAAGAAAATGCTAACATATACTGCCAATAAATGAATGAGTGAAAGATGTGACCCCAAAAGTCACATATATAATAGAATCATATAGATTACATTTATATGAAATGTCCAGAATAGTCAAAGTCATAGAGACAGAAAGTAGATTAGTGTTTATCTAGGCTGGAGTTGGAGAAGCTAAAAAGAAATGAAGAACAACTGCTAATGAAAGGCCTTCTTTGAGGATGGTAAAATAGTCTAAAGTTGATGGTGATGATGGTTGAGTAGCAAGTCTATGACTATACCAAAATTCACCAAGTTGCATGCTTTGAGTAGATCTTTTGATATGGATTATATCTTTTAAAATCCTCACAATTTTGGTTGAAAGTACAATCAACACACAGATAATACTAGATAAAACATACAGCTTTATGATCTGTCTTTCCACAATGACTGTTTCCCAGCATGATTCATTCATTCATGCACTTACTTCTTCACTCACTCACACTATCTACTTAAAGAGTTAACATTTTTTGGTGTTTTGTGGGCTATACCCAGTAGTGATTAGATCCTATTACTGACTCTGTGCTCAGGAGAATATGTATGGTGCCAGGGATTGAGCCCAGATTGGCTGCTTGTAAAAGAAGTGCCTTATCTGCTGTACTATTTCTTCACAGAATATCTTTTACCTGTTTCTTCCTTAGTTCCTAGTATAAAATTTGATGTGGTGGGTAAAGAATACATTATTGTGAAACAGATGGAGAAAATAATAAATGAACAAATTTTTCCACTCACATAACCAGAAAGATCTAACCTAATCAGAAAGAGCAAATATGGAAAGAAAAGGGACTATAGAGACTACAAAGAAGACAGAGACTGGAAGGCAGGAGAAATGATAGGCACAATGAAAAAGGGCGTTGCATTTATGAAATGGGATTTGGAGAAAGATCAAGAAAAGTCTGAGTACCAACAGTGGATTCAGTCCTGGACTCTAGGTTACAAGAGGGGCTGAAAGAAGCCCCTCAATGTGAAGTCTGGGTAAGAGACTGTGTTTTGTAATCTGGCTATTACTGAACCCTACCCTCCTGCCAACTATTTTCAGGCCTTGATCCAGGGAACTTGGTGCCTATTTCCCTTGGCTAAGATAGCATTAATCCTATTTGGATTCTACATCTCCTTTGAGCGGGAAGAAGGTGTGCCAATACAAAAAAGTTGCCCTTCTTTTCCTGCTTACATGCCTACTTTCAAGAAGAATGTCACCCACACTTGTTCCTACCATTCGATGCTCCATACTAGCCTTACCTAAAGCAAGTGAATGAGGACACCACATGTATGCCCTTTATTATTAAAGCATTTGGAGAGCTGCCTAAAGCAGGAATAAGCCTAGTGTAGAAAAAAAAATAGAAAGAACAGCCAGGGTCACCATATAATATATACAAGGATTATCTCAGTTATAACTGACAGACACAAAAATATTTGTTACAATAGATCTTTGTTACCTAGGTGAAAGGTGTAATTTAAGTAACTTGTTTTCAAGTCTCCGGTAGGTAGTTAAACAGGAAATGTTTAAGAGAGTAAGTATTCCTATGTTTAGAACTTCTGTATGAAATAATTTCTAACATTGATCTGAGTTAGTTGTCCTTTTTCATTTTTCTCTTGCACAAATACCCTTTACCAACTATATATATATATATATGCATATATATAAAGTACTTAATCTCTCTTATCCATAATCAGGGTCTCCAGTGCCAAACAAAGGGACAATTTGAAGATGTAGATTGGAGGGATAGTACAGGGATTAACACTCTTACCTTGATTGTGGCCAGCCCTGGCTCAATCACCTCACTACTTATGGTATCCTGCACACTGCCAGAAATGATGCTTGAGCACAGAACCAGGAATAGTCCCTGAACATCACTGGGTGTGGCACCAATATCCTCCCCACCAAAAACAACAACAACAACAACAAAACCTCAGAGGGAAAATACACCAAAGTGAGTTTCACTAAATCAGTACTCAGGGTCAGGGAGGTAGCTCAATGGCTGAGCATACTGAGCATATGGTATGCATGCAGAAGGCCTAGGTTTGATCACCAGCACCACAGGGTCCCCATACAACATCAGGTGGCACCTCTGAGCACCCGAGCCTTGAGTAATGGAGCATCACTGAATGTGGCTATTCCCCAAAACCAAAAAATATATACTAGGAAATTAGACAGGTAATTTTGTTATTTGTCACAGACAGATTAAGTTGTTGCTCCTTTTAGGACCAATTTCTTATTGAGATGGGGGGGGAACATACTCAGCAGTACTAAGGGGCTATTCTCAGCTTGATGGTCAAGGGTAACTCCAATTACTCAGGGGACAATTCAGAACTGGGAGTCGTACCTTGGTCTCCTGAACACAATGCATGCAATCCATCCCATGGAGCTATCTCTATAGCCCAACATATTTATTTTAATTGAAAAAGAAGTTAGGCATTTTCCCCCTATGGTCCGGGTGCCTACACCCAGTTATGTTCAGGGCTTACTCCTGGCTCTACGCACAGGGATCATTCCTTCAAATGCTTACAGGGACCATATGGGGTGCTGAGGATCTAACCCAGGTCAGCTGAGTGCAAGGCCAGGACCCTGCTGGCTATTCTATCTCTGTGGGCCAGAAGATAGAACATTTTTTAAACAGAAACTAAATCTGATTTGACTTGACAGGAAGAACTATCAGTACAAATTAGATTATATGTTGAACTTTTTCTATAAACTACATGAGCTATATTTGCAATTCTAAGACTTTGAAGAAGATATATAAAAATATATGCACATACACAATATAGAACACACTAATAGAATCTAAGAAATTGGGTTCTTGTAGTAATTTTTTGTGACTAAATATTTATATGTGAACTTCAAAGTATGTGGAGTTAAAATTTGTTTTCGGGGTCCAGAGAGATAGCTCAACATGCTAAAACACATGAATGGCATGCACAGAGCCCTGGTTCAATCCCCAGCATTACATGGTCTCTCAAGCACCACTGGGTGCAACTCCTGAGCACCACTGGCAGTGACCCCAAAAATAAAAAACAGGAAAGAAAATGTAGGGGTCATGGACATAGCTGAGGACTGAACTGCAGGGTTTGCATATGTTAGCACCATTGGAAGTGTTTAATTCTTTCCTTGTGCTTTATGGCATATTCCCACATCTCAACCTGAGATGCGTACTATATATTTTCCCCTCTGGAGAAGCTTGTGTTCTTTCTTGAATACTTCCTGAATACTTTCTTGAACACTTTATTTTTTCTTTTTGGGTCACTCCTCACTCTGCACTCAGGAATTACCCCTGGCGGTGCTCAGAGGACCATATGGGATGCTGGGAATCGAACCCGGGTTGGCCATGTGCAAGGCAAATGCACTACCCACTGTGCTATCACTCCAGCCCCCAAACACTTCTTTCTTGAATACTTCTACTCTCCCTTCTTCCCTCCCTTTCTTATCCCTTTTCCATATTTTTTTTCTTTTTGGGTCACATCTGGCGATGCATAGGGATTACTCCTGGCTCTGCACTCAGGAATCACCCCTGGCATCCTCAGGGGACCATATGGGATGCTGGAAATCGAACTTGGGGTCGGCCACGTGCAAGGCAAACGCCCTACCCGCTGTGCTATTGCTCCAGCCCCTTTCCGTATTTTTTTATTTTTATTTTTGCTTTTTGGATCACACCCGGCGATGCACAGCGGTTACTCCTGGCTCTGCACTCAGGAATTACCCCTGGCGGTGCTCAGGGGACCATATGGGATGCTGGGAATCGAACCCGGGTGGGCCGCGTGCAAGGCAAATGCCCTACCTGCTGTGCTATTGCTCCAGCCCCTTTCCGTATTTTTTTTTTAAATAAAGCTATCTCACTTCACTATTTGTGTCCTCCTGAAATTATTTTCTATAAGGGAACACAACAATCTCAAAAAATCTAGGGAGAGGTTAGGGCTGAATTTCCTTTTTATATAGAGAGAAATCCCTCACTCCAGCCAGAATTCACAGCTCCCCAAGAACTTGGGAGATAGGGAGCAGTTCCCACACCCTGTAGATCAAGTGGAGTGCAGGTACTTGACAACAGTTTGACAGCTTGACAACTGCTCTGTGGGGCTGAAGGGACTCTAGTGTCTATGTTGCGTAGATGTTCCCAGTAGACTTTTGGGTCCAGACTCTCCCAGACATTTCCCTGAGAGGACCAAGGTGGGTAGAAAACTTCAATTGATCTGAGGACTAGAAAATAGTGGGGTTTCTCCAAGCATCATCTCGTGCATCCTAGGTAACCCCTGATCCTTATGCAAAGTACAAGCACTGTCAGAAACACACTAGGAGGTAAAATATTGCTAGGAGTGGCCCCAAGACTGCCAAGGACCAACAGAGCTGACCCCTACTTGAAAAAGATGACAATACATGTGGAGTGAGCGCACACACACCAAATTAATTTTAAAAATGTTTTGAGAAAGACAAAGGTGGATACAGATCACATCTATCTTGTGGGATCCAAATAATATTATAAAAATTATAGTAATAAAAAATGCATGGTACCGGCACAAAAACAGACACAGATTAATGGAACCAAAGAGATCCTAGAAATGCAGATGGGCCAGAATGATAGTAAGTGGGTAGGGCATTTTTCCTACACAGTGGTTGACGGGGATTTGATGCCTGGCATACTATGTGATCCCCCAAGCCTGTTAACGACTGATTGCTAAGAACAGAGTTAGGAATATGCCCTGAGCATTGCTGGGTATGGGCCAAAATAACAACAATAACAAAAAGAAAAACAAACCAGAAATAAGAGCCTACACATGCAGCCAACTAATCTTGGGCAAAGGTGCCACAAATACACAATAAGAAAGAATAGTCTCTTCAGTAACTGATGTTGGAGAAACTGGTTATCCTTATGAAAAACACTAGATTGGACCCTTTTATCTTATACCACAAGAGAAAAACTAACTCAAAAGAGATCCAAGACATAAACATAAGATCTAAAACTATAAAATCCCTAGAAGAAATCACAGGGTAAAGCCACTATGACATTGGTCTTGGCAATTCTTTTTTGTTACAAAACCAAAAGCCACCATGTGAGGTTACATAAAACTAGAAATCAAGTAAGGTTTATTCTGCACAGCAAAATAAACAACGAACAAAATGAAAAGGCAATCTATGGAATGAAAGACAGTCTGTAAATTTTATAACTGACCATGGTTAAAACTCTAAAATATATTAGAAACTGCTACCGCTTAATACCAGAACCCAAATAATCTCATTGAAAGATGGGCAAAGAATCTGAAAACATTTTCCTTAAGAAGACATACAAATCACTAATAAGTATATAAAAAGATAATCAATAGTGTCAGGAAAATGCAAATCAAAACCATAATGATATATCATTTCATACTTGTTATGAGTACTATTATTAAAAAATAAGAAATATCAAGCATTGTAAGACAAAAAGAAAGCCTTATATGTTGTTGATTGGGATGTAGACTAGTACAATCACTATGGAAAATAGTAGAAATATTTCTCAAAAAATTAGAAATAGGGGGCTGGAGCAATAGCACAGTGGGTAAGGCATTTGCCTTACACGCAGCTGACCCGTATTCAATTCTCAGCATCCCATATGATCCCCCGAGCACCACCAGGAGTAATTTCTGAGTGCATGAGCTAGGACTAACCTCTGTGTATCACTGGGTGTGACCCAAAAAGAAAAAAAATAGAAACATAACTACTGCATGATCTATGAGATCCCTCATTAGTACATATCCAAAGCAAACTAAGTCAGTAATTTGAAGAGATACATGCATTCCCATGTTGACTGCAAAAATTATTCACAATATTCCTAATCTGTTGGGAAACAATCTACATGTCCACGATAAATAAAATATGGTATACATACATACATAGAATAGTATTTAACTATGAGAACGAAGAAAATTCTGCCCTTTGTGATAGTATGGATGCACCCAAAGCATCTTTTTGTTAAATGAAATAAGCCAGTCACAGAACTATAGAAACTATATGGTCTCACTTATATGTGGAGCCTAAAAATATCAAACTAACAGAAGCAAGTAAAATGCTCCTGGAAGAAATTGCCAGAAGTTGTTGGTGAGAGAAACAAAAAAGATGTTGGCCAAAGAGAATAAACTTTCAGTTAGAAGTTGAGTAAGCAGTGGGGATCTAATATACAGGGCAGTAACTAGAGTAATACCATTTTATATACTAAAAATTTGTGGTAGTCACTAAGTGTGCTTACCACATCCCCTGCTCCACACCAAAATAATCATGGGAGTTGGAGGAATGGCTCAAAGGGCTGGTATTCATGCTCTGCATGTGGAAGCCCTGAGTTTCATCACTGGTATTACACGGTCCCCTAAGAACCCATGGGAGTGAACCCTGAACACTGAGCCAGGAGTAGCGCCCTCCTCCTCAGCACCACTGGGTGTGTTCTTCCCTGCTAATGTATATATGTGTGAGGAATAGATCTATTGGTAAACTTGATTTGTAATAAACATTTTTAGTGTCATATATCAATTAATCACACCGTACATCATAACTACGATTTTTATTTGTCAAATGTACCTCAGTAAAGCTGGAAAATATCTCTTAAACTAAAGAAAATAGTGGGGTTTCTGATTTGATGTCTCATTTTGTTAACTCTTCCTGGTTATACAGAAGAAAGTTCTGTTTGTACGAAATACTAAAGTACTTGGGTATTTGTAACTAACATACTCAGTTGAGAAAAAAAATGTTATTTATATTGTATTTGCAACTTGTAGTCCCCGTCTTTTTTTTTTTTTTTGCTTTTTGGGTCACACCCGGCATTGCACAGGGGTTACCTCCTGTCTTTGCACTCAGGAGTTACTCCTGGTGGTGCTCAGGGGACCATATGGGATGCTGGGAATCGAACCCGGGTCGGCCGCGTGCAAGGCAAACGCCCTACCCGCTGTGCTATTGCTCCAGCCCCAGTCCCCATCTTTTTTAAAAAAAGAAAATGATATTATTGTCTGATCTGAAAATCAGACAACCTACCAGTCCAGGAAAAAACAATGGAATTAATTCTCCTCCTCATTATTTCCAGTTTAAACTCCACCCTAGACCTTAGCGGACATCTTTACTAGGACTGATATGGAGAGCAGAGCAGAAATCTCTAAATCTGTTTCTGGCAATAAGATAACAGAGATGGGATGTTCACTAGTTTCTTGTAAACTGTGGCATAGCACCAGCAGATCAGTGGTAGATGGGCTGGGCCAACCTAAGCTTGAAGATATCTCCAAAAAATATTCAGTATTCAGGATGTAACTCTGCTTCATCATGCCCATATTGTCACCTGGATGCAGAGGACTTGCAGCAATGTGTTGCTTTCAAAAAATGGTATACATCAGAGATAACCAGGAAACAGTAGGATCTTGGCTAGAGTTCACTTATGCTTCTTTATGATCATGGCTTGTTCTTGAGGTATTTTTGGAAGGGTCTCCCCAGAGCTTCATTGTGTAGCAAACCCAACCAATAAGCCAAGCAGCATGTTGGCTATACTTACCAGTCTGCACTTAAACGCAGGGATCAGTAAACTATAGGGAGCTGAACTAGCAAGCTTTCTATAATTTAAAAATGATTCAAAACTTTATTTTAAAAAAGAAAAAAACATTTTACTGTGAAGCAAGTAAGCATAAGGGTACCTCTGGCAAAGACTTTCTGGGGAAGTGCTAGAGAAGTTGCTCTAGCACCAGTTCCAAAGTAGCCCAAAGGTATTGAAGGTCAAAAGATTCAGAAACAGGGCTAGAGTGATAGCACAGCTGGTAGGGCGTTTGCCCTGCACGCAGCGCACCCAGGTTCGGTTTCCAGCATCCCATATGGTCCCCTGAGCACCGCCAGGGGTAATTCCTGAGTGTAGAATCAGGAGTGACCCCTGTGCATCACTGGGTGTGACTCAAAAAGTAAAAAAAAAAAAGATTCAGAATCAGGCCTAAGACTAATTATAAGGGAACCACATAGAAAATATCGCCTACTCCACCCTCAGGAAAGTTTTAAGAGGAACAACAGGAATAGATAAGCATGTGAAAGCATAAATGAGAGACCATCAAAACGCTTTTCCCCTTGATAACACCTAGCAACAAACTCTTATCTACATACAAAGCCCCAAGTTGAGGGGGGAAAGCAGTTTGGAAAAAACCCTATGCAAACTGAGTGCATCCTTATTCAGTGCCATGCATATTTGAGATGTATAATTCCTTTCTTTTACTCTGTGAGGTATCCTGGATTCCCTCCCCTCTGGAGAACACTGCATTGTCTCTAGAATGCATTACTTTCTCACTCCTTCCTCATATTCCTTAAATAAAACTATTTCGCTTTACTATTTGTATTCTCCTGAAATTCTCTTCTGCAGATGACAAACCTAGGAAATATGGGTAGAGGTCAGGATTCACTATGCTTTTTCCTACAAAGACCAATGCCATGCTCCCGCCTGAGACCAGGGCTTCCCCCAAACTCAGGTGGTGAGGATCAAGTTCCACACTGTGAAAATAAAATGGATCTTAGGTGCAGCCTGGCAGCTATCATGTGGAACTGGTGTAACACTAGAAGCTACATGTTTGTCCACATCTTGCAGGTTCTCCTAGCCGACTTTATCCCTGATTCCAAGCACTTCCCCCAGGAGAATGAGGAAAGTCAAGCAGGAGGATGGTAGTGTTTCCTTTTTTAAATTAAAGGTTATAGGGAGTGCGGTTCCGCCAGCAGGTCAACCTTCGCTTACAAGTGAAACAGCAGCCTGATGGTACCTTCAACTTACTAATACCCCAAAACTACGACTGTGTCTCTGACTGGACCCCAACAAATTGAGACCAAGTTTCCCAAGAAATTCAGCAGCCAAAAGTTAGTGTCTTGTCTTTCATGTCTGAAATTCTCATTACAATCAACAATCTACTAAAACTCCTGATGGGTTTTTTCAACACTGCTCACAGTTGTAATTTTTTTACATCTCTATATGTAAAACAAAAGAACCCAATTCTTCATCAAACAATGAGTCTCCTATTTCTTTTTCAACTCAATGAATAGAAAACCATTTTTCAGTTACTGAGCAGGAAGAGGGGGTACCTCTGAGATACTTTTTTCTTTTTTTTTTTATCTCTCCCCCCCTGCCACCTTTCTCTTCACTCAATTGATGCTATTATTGATGTGACTAGGGGTCATACATATGCTTAGTTGTGGTGTTCACACATTTCAGTTATAGGGCTCACAGAGGGCGAGGGGTATGTCTCATAGCAGGTTTGCTGTACTTGCACATTCAGCCGTAGAGTCAGGAGTAAGCCCTGAGTACCACCATGTATGGTCCAAAACCAAATAAAACTATTCTAAGAGGCCCAGGAGATGGCTCAGTGGCTAAAGTGGCTAAACCTTGCAAGCCTGAGGCTGTGCATACCATACCTGGTGTTGCCACATCCATGCCACATCCCCCACCAGGGACCATATTTTTTTTTAGTGTTGGGGGTCACTGTAGTGGTCACACAATACTCTCCAGGGGTAATACTCCTAGCCAAAGTACTCAGATGTCTTTTTCAGTTGTGCTACACAGAGGTTACACCCTTAAGTTGTAGTACTTATGCACAACAGGCTGTGATATGGCTGGAAATTACTTGCAGCATCAGGAATCACAGATAGTACAGCTAACAAATACAAACAGTAGAGTTGCAGAACTGTGTTCATGGATGTGGCAACACCAGGCATGGTATGCACAGCCTCAGGCTTGCAAGGTTTAGTCACTTTAGCCACTGAGCCATTTCCTGGGCCTCTTAGAATAATTTTGTTTATTTGGTTTTGGACCATACCTGGTGGTACTCAGGGCTTACTCCTGACTCTACACTCAGGGATCACTCCTGGCAGGGCTCAGAGGAACATATTGGGTGCTAGGGATCAAATCAGAGTCAGCCATGTACAAGGCAAGAGTCCTATCCTCTGTACTATCTCTCTGGTTCCTATTTTTTGTTTTTATGACAAATTTATTTTAAAAAATTAATTTTTAACTGAGGCATCATGATTTAGGACAATGTTAATATTAATGTCTTAGACATACTGTGTCAACTACGCCACATCTACCACCAGAGTGCCTCATCCCTTCACCACTGTCTCTAGGTCCCTTGTCTTCCTAACACTAGCAGACTCTCAGTCCTATAGGCAGAATCTTAGGACTTGTTTTCTCATTAGTCACTGTTTATTCCCTTACTCAGTTTCTTTATACTCCAAATGACAAAATTCATTCAGTATTTATATTTGTCCTTTTCCCCTCTTACTCACTTCATTCAACAAGACACCCTTGATTCCATCTAAGTTATAGTGACCTGAAAGATTTTATTTTTCCTGTAGCCGAGTAGTATTCCATTGCGCATGCATACCATTCTTCCCTTGTTTTTTTCCCCACTTATCAGTTGTTTCTTTATCCACTCCTTTGCTTCTTTATCCACCCATATGTTATTATTACAATAATCAGATCTTGATAATTATAAGTAGTACTGCAATGAATATAGGTGTGACTTTATCTTTTAGAACTAATGTGCTCATGTTCTTGAAGTAGATGTCAAAGAACAGGTAATACGGAAACTCTCTTGGGGGCCACACCTGGTGGTGCTCAGGGGCAACTCTCAGTTCTGTGCTCAGGAGACCACATGGTGCCAGGGATCAAACCTGGGTCTCCTGCATCCATAGGATAAACTCAGCCTTTTGAGTTATCTTTGGCCCCATGGAAGCTTTCTCTCTCTCTCTCTCTCTCTCTCTCTATATATATATATATATATATATTTTTTTTTTTTTAAAGAAGTAGCTATACTATTTGCCAAAGGCTGAACATAAATGAGAGTCCCACCATCAATTAATAAGGGTTTCATTTTCACCACATCCCTCCCAGCACTGGTTGATTCCATATTTTTCTTTCAGACCAATCTCATTGCTGCTTGATTTGCATTTCCCTAATAATCACTGACACATACTTTCATGTGACTGTTGGCTATATGTTTTTCTTTGGAAAAACATCCACTTATCTCCTTTCTCTATGTGTGTGTGTGTGTGTGTGCACCAAATAAAAATGTGATGGGAGGTCCCGCGTGATAAGGGAAATGTGCGCTGAAAGTGGACTAGTGACTGAACATGATGGCCACTCAATGCCCCTATTGCAGACCACAACACCCAAAAGGAGAGAGAGAGAACAAATTGGAATGCCCTGCCACAGAGGCGGGGTAAGGTGGGGGGTATGGGATTGGGGGGTGGGAGGGATACTGGGTTCATTGGTGGTGGAGAATGGACACTGGTGGAGGGATGGGCTCCCGAACACTGCATGAGGGAAAAACAAGCACGAAATGTTTGAATCTGTAACTGTACCCTCACTGTGACTCACTAATAAAAATTTAAAAAAAAAAAACTAAAAATTTTAAGCTCAAAAAATAAAATAAAATAAAATAAAAGCTATCTTGCAAATAAATAAATAAATAAATAAAACAAAAGCTATCTTGCTTTACTAAAAATGAAAGAAACCCAAGCAGTCCAGAGCCTATCCATGTTAATACACAGTTTATTTCAATAAAACTATTCTAATTCAGGGCTGGAGTGATAGGCAGCAAGTAGGGAACTTGCCTTGCACATGGCTGACCCACGTTCAATTCTCAGCATCCCATATGGTCCCCGACCACTGCGAGTAGTGCTAAAGGGACCATATAGGATACTCGAGATCGAACCTGGGCAGGCTACATACAAGGCAAAGACCCCAAAGAGTCAAAATTTTTCAACAAAATTATGTTCAAGGTATCTTCTAGATTGGAAGGGACTTTGAGACACATCAGGTGATCTGAGGGCTACTCCTGGCTCTATGCTCAGGAGACCTTATGATGGGTCAGGGGATCAAACCAAAGTAAGTTGTATGCAAGGCAAGCACTTTAAGCTCTGTATTATCTCTCCAGCCCATATTCCAGATTTAAATTTCTGGAATACCATATTAGGTTAAAGCTATAGCACAGCAGGTAGGGTGTTTGCCTTGCACGTGGCCGACACAGGTTCGATTCCTCTGCCCCATCAGAGAGCCCGGCAAGCTACCGAGAGTATCTCACCCACACGGCAGAGCCTGGCAAGCTACCCGTGGCATATTGGACATACCCAAAACAGTAACAAGTCTCACAATGGAGACATTACTGGTGCCCGCTCAAGCAAATCCATGAGCAATGGGATGACAGTGACAGTGACAGTGACCATATTTTTAAAAAGGGTCACATCCAGCAAGGCTTAGCCATGATATGCCTGGGATCATACACAGGGCTCTGAATATGCTAGACACATGCTCTATCATTTGGGCCATCCCCTCAGCCTTAGATTGAAATTTCTATAATTCTACATTAAGTCTGATCAGAAGAAATAGTAAGTACCCGCAAATATCTGAGGATATGTCTTAAGGGAAAAGGATAGGACTCTTTTGTGAGGCCCCAAACAAGGCACTAAGACCAAGGTAAGAGAATAGGGTGGGCAGGGAGAAAGTTTTACAGAGGGAATTATAAGTGCGTTACAACACAGTTTTACAACAATAGGAAACACTATGGGTTTGCTAGTGTTTCTGAATCAGAATGTTCATTTTAGGGGAATACCGGGGATGGAAACACAGGGCTTACAATTCCAGCTTTGATGAGAGGTTGATCAAATGACCATAAAGGTCTGGAACTGGGAGACTCAAATTTCCGTAAGTTCGAGATGTAGATAGGAGAGATCATTATAAGTGCCCAAATTCTTTGGGGTGAAGGAGCTGAAAATAAGCCTGATCCCTTGCCTGAAGGAAGCATGCTATAAGATAATGGGAGATACTGCTGGGAATATATCCCAGAGAGGCAAAAAAGTACAATCGAAACAACATCTGCACATGTATTTTCATCGCAGCACTGTTTACAATAGCCAGAATCTGGAAAAAACCCGAATGCCCCAAAACGGATGACTGGTTGAGGAAACTTTGGTACATCTATACAATGGAATACTATGCAGCTGTTAGAAAAAAGGAAGTCAAGAATTTTGTAGTTAAGTGGATGGGCATGAAAAGTTTCATGCTGAGTGAAATGAGTCAGAAAGAGAGAGACAGACATAGAAAGACTGCACTCATCTAGGGTATATAGAATATCAGAGTGGGAGACTAATACCCAAGAACTGTAGAAATAAGTACCAGGAGGTTGACCCCATGGCTTCGAGGCTGGCCTCACGTTCCGGGGAAAGGGCAACTCAGAGAAGCAATCACCAACTACATTGTAGTCGAAGGCCATGTGGGGGAAGGGAGTTGCGGGCTGAATGAGGGCTAGAGACTGAGCACAGCGGCCACTCAACACCTTTATTGCAAACCACAACAGCTAATTAGAGAGAGAGAACAGAAGGGAATGCCCTGCCACAGTGGCAGGGTGGGTTGGGGGGGAGATGGGATTGGGGAGGGTGGGAGGGACGCTGGGTTTACGGGTGGTGGAGAATGGGCACTAGTGAAGGAATGGGTTCCCGAACTTTGTATGAGGGAAGTATAAGCACAAAAGTGTATAAATCTGTAACTGTACCCTCACGGTGATTCTCTAATTAAAAATAAATAAATTATTAAAAAAAAAAAGATAATGGGAGATATCTAGAGAAAGCTCTTTTTTTGTGTGTGTGTTTTCAATTTCCCAGTTTTTCTTTTTTTTTTTTTAATTTTTTTTTTAGTTTTATTGAATCACTGTGAAATAGTTACAAGCTTTCATGTTTGGGTTACAATCTCACAATGATCAAACACCCATCCCTCCACCAGTGCACATTCCCCAACTCCAATATCCCAGGTATACCCCTCCCCCTTTTCCCACCCTCCCCTGCCTCCATGGCAGATAATATTCCCCATACTTTCTCTGCTTTTGGACATTATGGCTTGCAACACAGACACTGAGAGGTCATCATGTTTGTTCCATTAACTATTTTCGGCATGCATCTCCCATCCCAACTGGTTCCTCCAGCCATCATTTTCTTAGTGACCCCTTATCTATTCCAGCTGCCTAGAGAGAAAGCTCTTGTTGGGAACAGTCTTACCATAGTAAACTTAGGGAAAGGGGAAATGGCCTATCCTTGACTCCAAGCCTCCTATAATAACTGTTATAAATGTGAGGCTGCTGTAAAACAAGAGCACAGAATTCACACGAGTATTAGGTTCTCCCCTCCGCACAACCACCAGTTGCTGCCTTATCACTGAAGTTCCCTATATTTATGACAGAAACTCTACAGGTCAGTGTGAGAGTAAATTTAGCAAGTATCCTGTGCAACCCTACCCCCAACAGTTTACAGGTGAGAAAAAGAAGTCTCAGAAAAGGGCATTATCTAAAGTCATTCTCTTCTATCAATATTTAGTGAACAGTGACATAAGAAGTCAGCCCACTCGAAAATGTGTGAATCTGTATCTGTACCCTCATGATGACTCACTAATTAAAGAATAAAATAAATTAAAAAAAAGAAGAAGTCAGCCCAGCTACAAACACGGGTAGTTGAGTGATACAGACCATTAAATTATGCCTCAAGAGTCTCCATTTATTTACACATGTATAGCTTTGTTTGGGGGTGGGGGGCATCCCCAGCAGTGGTCAGGGATTACTCTGCACTCAGAAATTATTCCCAGTGGTGTTTGAGAGACCATATGAGATGCTGGGGATTGAACCTGGGTTCATGCATGCAAGGCAAGCACTCTACCCACTATACTATCTCTCCAGTCCCCACATTTATTGTTATAAATGTTAATAAACAACATAAAACAGGGATTATCATACATTTCATACATTTACTATCCATATTTCTTCCACCTACTTCCAAAAAGTAACTTAGCTAAATGTAAATGAAGCATATTTATTTTTATTTATAATCATGTTTAATAAAAATTACTTAATAGCCTTTAAAAAAAAGTAACAGGACTTCACAGCACTAGCCTCCTTATATCATTTTTACTAGCTTGGAGGATTCTTTATAGCATCAAGGGTCATAAAACTTGGAAAAATGTTTATTTTACCAGCAATAGTATTGCCCTCAGATAAGAGAGATAGACTTCCTTTCTCAGATGCTTCATACCCAAGCCTTCCAAAATCCTCCCTTCTACTATCTTTGAAGCCCAACCCATCTCTCTCTCTCTTTTTTTTTTTTTTTTTTTTTTTGCTTTTTGGGTCACACCCGGCGATGCACAAGTATTACTGAGGGGTTACCCCTGACTCATGCACTCATGCACTCAGGAATTACTCCTGGCGGTGCTGAGGGGGGGGCACCATATGGGATGCTGGGAATTGAACCCAGGTCAGTCGAGTGCAAGGCAAACCCAACTGACTATGCTATTGCTCCAGCCCCACCCAACCCATCTTGAGTCATTATAAAGTCGCCATAGGTTGCAACAGAACTCCTGGAAACCACTTCCTCTTCAGAAATAATATGGTTCTGATATACCAGAACTGGAAGGAACCTTTAAGATTATCTGTTGTTAACCTCCTACCATTCCCACTCTCATAAGTCCCAGAAAAAGGAAGTAAGTGGTATGAGGCCATCTTCTTTCTCAAATTAATGTTTTTTCCTTACCAAGCATATTTTAATCAGAATAAAGACTCTAATGAAACCACTAAAGAAACTGGGAAAAAATTGTCCCTTCTTCATCCATCACTGAAATGAGTGCATACACATGGACCTAGATAATTAGCATAGTCCCTAAACATGAATGCTAGGACAATATACCCCAGGGTATTGACATTTTGTGCTATCTTGACATTCTTCTTATTTGAACCTGGTCTCATCTCTTTTCCAACCATCCCTGCTCTGATATGTACATATAGACCAAAGGGATATGGAGAATTCTAAATATACTCAAGTTCATACTCGGGAATACACAGGGATTCTGAGATCAGAGATTCTGTCCTAAGATCACTTCTAAAGTCACCTGCTTCTCAGAAGTTCCAATTCCTAGGGAAGGGTTAAATTACAGTCAGAGCCCATGAAAAGACAGCAGTGACTTTAGCTAAGAATAAAGGATGAGGGGCTGAGTGATAATACAGTAGGTAGGGCATTTGCCTTTCACGTGGCTGACTTGGGTTCGATTCCCAGCATCCCATATGGTCCCCTGAGCACCGCCAGGAGTGATTCCTGAGTGCAAAGCCAGGAGTAACCCCTCAGCATCGCCAGGTATGACCCCTCGCAAAATAAAACAAGAATAAAGGATGAGGTGATATGGAGTTAATTATAACTATAGACAGCCCAAAGAAAGCAATGGAAGGAATGGACTACTGGATTTCTTTCTTTTTTTTTTTCTTTTTGGGTCACATATGGTGATGCACAGGGGTTTCTCCTGGCTCATGCAATCAGGAATTAAACCTGGAGGTGCTCGGGGGACCATATAGGATGCTAGGAATTGACACCACGAACTTACACGTGGGTGTAAGTTCGATTCCTAGCATCGAATCTAGGATGCTAGGAATCCTAGATTCCTAGCCACGTGTAAGGCAAATGCCCTACCCTCTGTGCTATCACTCCAGCCCTTGGAATACCAAATTTCTTATGCTTTGCAGACTATCTCTTCTTGAATAACTGAGAGATTGAAGAAGCAGCATAACATAATAACAGTCACCAATCACTCTTTCCCTATAAGCCCTCTCCCTATAAATCAAATCCCATACTGTCCCTTCAATTAAGTACACCCTCGCTAATTTGGGTACTCCTAATATCCCTCACTATGTCTCTCTACTAGATAATTAGAATAATGAAGTTATTACACACAGTGAAAAGAGTAGTTGAGGGCTGAGGATATAGCTTAAAGGACCATGTGGTCCCCCAAGCACTGTAGTAGGAAGTTCCCCAAGTGCTAAGCTGGGAATAACCCCTGATCACTGTATGTCGCCCCTCAAAACAAAAAAGGAGTTAAGGCTATCCCAAGAGTAGTCTAACAAGTATGTGACCCTTATACAAATCACTAAGCTTCTCTGGTTCTTAATCTATCCTTCTGTGAAAAAAGTTGACCTAAGGGGCCTAGATTGATAGTACAGTGGGTAGGGCATTTGCCTTGCATGCAGCCGACCCAGGTTCGATTCCCAGCATCCCATATGGTCCCCTGAGCACTGCCAGGAGTAATTCCTGAGTGCAGAGCCAGGAGTAACCCCTGTGTATCACCGAGTGTGACCCAAAAAGAAAAAAAAAAGTTGCCCTAAGTTCATTTTAAATAGTCACTTCAAGTTTTAATAACACTTTTATTCCATAAACATTTATAGCTTGTCAAGCCAGAGGTAAGACCAAATTCTTCATTAATATGGCTTTGTTTTTCTATTTTTTTGGGGGGAAGCCTCATCTGGAAGTGCTCAGGGTTTATTTAAGGCACTGGATTCAGGGATCACTCTTGGTAAGTTGGGGGACCATGGGGTGCCGGGGATTGAATCTGAGTTGGCCATGTGCAAGGCAAACATCCTACCCACTATACTATTGCTCTAGCCCCTGCTTTGTTATGTCTAATGAAAGTACTTTTTTAAAAACATTATTTCATTTGTGAATTATTTCATATCTCAGAGCATATATTAAGACATGTTCCAAAGCAAGGAATGTGTTGCAAATGTAGTTTGCTAATACTACCTATCTAAATTACACAATTTCAGCTGAGTAGACAATCATACTGTAGTTTCATAAAAAGTACATAAATTAGAACATATAATTAAAAAAGATGAAATTTTTAAAATTAATAAATTGCAAACATTGAGCAGAAACAAGGCGGGCTGCAAAGGAAGGACTTTGGGGGAATGGAGAACTAGAACTGCAAAAAATAAATATGATAGAGAGCTTGAACAAAATTGAGTATCTGATAAAGGCAAATAGCTCAAGAAAAACTGCAGGCAATTATTGATTTCAGAAAAAATTAAAATCTATACCAAAAAAAGTAAATTCAGGGGCCGGAGCGATAGCACAGCGGGTAGGGCGTTTGCCTTGCACGCGGCCGACCTGGGTTCGATCCCCGGCATCCCATATGGTCCCCCAAGCATCGCCAGGAGTAATTACTGAGTGCAAAGCCAGGAGTAATATACCACTTGAACATAAAATATGAATTTTTAAAATTAAAAGGCCGTTATCATTATATTGGGAAAATGAAAGGATAAATTGGAGATATGATTAAGAACTAATTTCTCTTCCATGATAGTAAATCAAGATTTTCGTTGCAAAAACTAAAGATGTAAAGATGGAGAGTGACAAAGAGCTGGAATACAAGCTTTATATGCCATAGTTTAATCCCAACAACAATATGGTCCCCCAGTCATTAACAGGTATAGCCCAAAAGAAACACAAAAAATTGTTAATAAATATTAAAATGGAGTATTATAATGGATATATAGCATTGTGTTCTGTAAACTTAGAGATGATCTACCCTAATGTTTCCCAAATTAGTATTCAATAGAACCCTGCTTGTGATGTTAATAGCATGTTATAAAAAGTGCTAGGGATCAAATTAATTTGGAAAATTTTATATCAAACAAAATTAATCTGGTGTTTTTATTGTGTGAGGCTTCTTGCAAGGCTTCTATTATATTAATGTATGTTGGGATTCCTACAAAGGCTTACTATGTAGTGTTTCTAAAGCCCATTTGTTTCATGAATTATAAAGTCCCCTCTAGAGTTTAGTAGTTGCTGGAACATTCTTTGGAACATACAATTTTTTTGGAGGGGTGCTATACCTGGATGTGCTTGGGAAACATCCAATGGTGCCAGGGATCAAATCTGGGACTCTTGCACACCAGCCTTTTAAGTCATGACTCTGGCCCAGTATAGAAAACACTGATCTTACCCACATCCTTCATTTACAAATGGGGAAATAAACAGTCTAGGCCTGCCTGGGTGTCCCTGGTACCAGAATTAGAAGAGACCTCAAGATTCTATAGCACTCCTCAATGACTGAATAACTCTGACCTGAGTTTTCTTTCATGATCTACCTGAATTTTTTTCAAACCAGAGAACAAACTCAGACACAAACAATCCCAAGTATCAATTGGAGCTTAAGTATAAAGACAGGAATATCTCAACAGAATAAACAGATTTTGAGTTTTAATGGCAAAGTGCCCCCAAATTAAGCAATGACAATACAAAAAAAAAAAACTACTCACATTTGTACACTGTTCTCTAAATAAATAAATAAATGTTTTATAATATTACCTCATTTGATTTTCATAACAATCGAATTACAAAGTCAAGGGTGGAACTATTATTCACATTTTACTGAGAAGGAAACTGACTCAGGGAGTTAAATGCCTTGCCTGTAGCATATAAAAAATTTGGAATGAGAACCTAAATTTCCTGTCCCTCTGGTTAGGGCTCTTCTTACTATATGACACAAGTGGAATAAACTGGACTAAGTTCAACTTATACAAGGAAAAATTTTACTGGTTTAAGCACTTCCCATTAAATATCCTAACTATTCCTACCAGCTGACTTAAAAAGAAATAGCTCAATTCCCAGATGCTAATGAGTAGTGCCAAAAGTGAGAGACTCCAGTTCTTCACCTTCAAGGTCCCACTTGGATTCAGTATAGTAATATTGCCAATAAGCTATGTTTCTAGGAGAAGGGGATCTTAGGGAATGCTCCCAGGGAGGCAGAATGGCCTAATGTTACAAGCAAGAAGTCAAACAGATGGGTTTGAATTCTAGCTCCACCACTTATTTACCTTATAATATTGTTTAATTGTGCAACCTTTCTTTTCTTCACATATAAAATGAAGAGAAGAATAACTATTCTGCAATGATTATTGAGAAACTAGCGTCAAGAGTTAGAGAGTTACTTCCTCTCTCTTAATCAACTCTTAGCCAAAACTTTCTGGTTAAGAGTACAAGCTCTAGAATTGGAAAGACAGTACAGCAAGTAGGGTGCTTGTCTTGAATGCAGCTGATCCCTGGCATCCCATATGGTCCCCTCTGCACACCAGGAGCAGTCAGGAGTAACCCCTAAGGATTGTCAGGTGTGATCCACCAACCCTGCCCCCCAAAATGAGTATAACACTAGAATGGGTCTGAATTTCAGGTGTGCAGATTCTTGTTGAATGCAAGACTTCAGATAAGCATTTCAAATCTCATATTTTCAGTTTTCATATATGGAAAATAAATGAAACAGTGCTTTCTTGATTATTGTGAGATTCAAATGAGATACTATGTATTAAAAAGTTGAACATAGTTATCTGGCACACAGCTCAGTGGGGGAAAAAAGGCAATGATAATAACATGATGGTGGTTAAAACAACAAAACAAAACAAAAACAAAACCCCCAAACAAATGATGATCATCTTCCCAAAGTAAGAATAGAAATAAAGCTTTTCAGTCAGTCCTGTTCTTTTTCATATACCCTCACCCCTCTTCTCTAACTGTAAGCCAAAAAAATCTAGACTCAAGTCAGGACACTTGACTTTGAATGCATATTCTGTCACATATTAATTTTGTGATTTTAGGGAAGTCATGTAAGTACCTTCAGATAATTTTCCTCAAAAAATATATTCTATATTCTATTTAGGCTTATTCTATTGGGTTATTATAAGCATCAAATGAGTCAATAAATTCTAAAATTCTTTGTGAACATGGAACATTGTATAAAACTTAATGATGATTTATTACAGGATGATTTATCTGTCACAATCTATAAAATAGATGTTTTTACCAGTAAAAAGCAACTTTATCTCCAAGTTTTTTCTCATGGACATTTCGATCCAGTACATTGTAGCAGATGTTGGTAGTTGCTCCTTTCATCCACTCAATGAAGATTTTTCCTTTAGTCACATCGAAGTTGTACTGGAGGAATGGGCCAGAGCATGGGGTCTTCCAGTAAAATTCCTTAGCAATGTCTCCCCAAAACTCTGCAACAGAAAGTAAAGCCCAGACATCACTACACTTCTCAGACATATTTACATCATATGGTTTATCAGTTTACATACAAGTTCAAGTCACTACTTCTCTGCCCAATACTCAAGAACCACTACTTCAGTCTCTCCTTACCCATTTAATCATTTTAAAAAACTGTTTCAATTGCAGTTTAGGCAACATAGTTACAATAGTCAACAGTCATGGTTTAGATATACAAAGTTACTGCACCTTCACCACCAACAAAGTACCCAAGATCTTCCACCACTCTTCTTTTTAAAAAAAAAAAACTTGTGGAGCTGCTGCACACTCTGCCCACAACAGGGTGTCAGGGTCCCTCCACCTAAGGTTCCATCCCTCTCGTCCTCCCTCCAGATATTTTTTCTTTTTGAGTTACACCCGGAGATGCATAGAGGTTACTCCTGGCTCTGCACTCAGGAATTACCTCTGGCTGAGCTCAGGGGACCATATGGAATGCTGGAAATTGAACCCAAGTTGGCCATGTGCAAAGCAAACGCCCTACCTGCTGTGCTATTGCTCCAGCCCACCTTACTCCAGATTATTAAGGGTTATTTCCATTGGAATTGTCAAATTCCTTGCTTTGTTTCTTTATACTCCATATATGAATAAGATCACCTATTACTTGTATTTTTCTTTGACTTACTTCGGTTAACATGATTTCCTCCAATTCTATCCAAGTTGCAGAAAACAGCAAAACTTAAATTTTTCTCATAATTGAGTAGTATTCCATTGTATACATAAGGCACAAATTTTTTTTGGGGGGGGACATACGTGGAGGTGCTTGGGTGCTACTCCCAATCCTGTGCTCAGGGAATGCTGCTAGGAGAGTTCATGTAGTGCCAGGCTTTGAACTGGGGTCAGTGGCACACAAGGCAGGCACCTTAATCCCTAAACTCTCTCCACTCCCCACCACACTTCTTTACTCACTCATCTATTGTTGGGTTCTTGGGTTGTTTCCACACCTTGATTATTGTAAATGAAGTGACAATATGTCCTTTCAAATTAAAGTTTTTGTCTCCATGGAGTAGATGTTCTAGTTATCTAATCTTATCATTCAACACTGTCTAGTTCCATGGACTGATTCTTGACTCATATATCTTACTTCCTCCCTCAAAACTACTACTTCAGGACCAAAGAGACAGTTCAATAGGCCTTGCATGTTAGAGGCCTATGTTCAAGCCCTGGAACAACATGGTCTCCTACACCAACAGGAGTGATCTCTAAGAACAGAGTCAGCATAGCTCCCAAACACCACCAGTTATGGTCCCCAAACCAAAGGAACCAAAACAAATTTGTTACACTATTTTTCACCATCACACAAAGGAAAACAACCTAATGCCTTTCATGACACCTAGCATTTTGTAATTATTTTTAAATGAATTAATTAGTGAAAGGAAGAAATTCTGGGGCTGGAGAGATAGTATGGAAATTAAGGCACTTGCTTTGTGGTACTTGTTTTGCATATGCGTCATCTCTTTTCAGTCCCTGGCACCACATATCATCCCTGAGCACTGCAAGGAGTGTTCCTGAACTCAGAGTCATGAGTAAGCCCAGAGCACTGCTGGGTGTGACCCAAAAATTTAAAGAAAAAAAAAAAAGAACGGAAGGAAGAAATATTTACCCCAAGGACATTTACATGAACAATTTTTTCTCTAAATTTGTCCTACAGTTTCAATTATTTACTGAGCATCTTCTTCAACTATTACTTGCCCAAGAAGTATATACTAGTTATAAAAGAAGTTGCTTTCAGAACTTTATATGTATTATCTTATTTCTGTCACTGTATCACTGTCATCCTGTTGTTCATCGATTTACTCTAGCGGGTACCAGTAACGTCTCTATTCCTCCCAGCCCTGAGATTTTAGTAGCCTCTCCTTACCCATCTTTCCCAATGATTGGAGGCTCTTTCAGGGTTAGGAGAATGAGACCTATCATTACTGTTTTTGGCATATCGAATATGCCACGGGTAGCTTGCAAGGCTCTGCCCATGTAGGCAGGATACTCTCGGTAGCTTGCCAGGCTCTCCGAGATATATGTATGTATATATATATATATGTATATATATGTATGTATTATATATATAAACACTGCCATAATATATATACTCATGAAAAACTAACAATGTTCATAACAAACTAGTCCCTGAAGTTCCATTTGCTCTCAACGGAATGAACATCTCTTATTTAGTTCTTACAATAATCCCAGAAAGTAAGCATTACTATCACTCTCACATTATAAGAATTATTTATTTTGAGATGTATATATTATATATATGTGAGACATATATATTGTTTTGGGGGCCACACCTGGCAGTGCTCAGGGTTTATTTCTGGCTCTGCACTAAGGGATCATCTCTTGTGGTGCTTAGTGGGGATTTGAATTGGGGTCATTCACATGCAAATTAAGTAACTTAGTCCCTGTACTATCTCTCTGGACCACATTCTCACACTATAGACTTGAAAACTGAGGCCCAATATTAAATTATTTGCCATAAATTATATAATTACTAGGTCAAGTTTTTAAATTATCAGAGAAAAATATCTTTCCTAAAATCTGAAAGATGAGTAGGAATTTTTCTCTACTCCTCTACCAGGAAAGCAAGTATACAGAATGAAAAATAACCAATGTGTACATCACAAACTCCTTGAGCCTAGAGCCTAGCTCAGCACAGAGTACATGAATTGCATGTGTAAGACCCTGTGTTCAATTCCAACACTGAAAAAGAAACAAAGAACACATTGAGCCAAAAGAACTGAGAATGAAAAAGAATAACAGGAAGTTGGGCTGAAGAGATAGTTGAACTGACTTGAGCACATGTTTCTCAAGCAGGAAGCCCAGGTTCAATCCCTAGTACCACAAGCACGACTTGAGTATCATCAGGAATGACCTTAAAGTATTGA
Source organism: Sorex araneus (assembly GCF_027595985.1). Classification (NCBI taxonomy): domain Eukaryota; kingdom Metazoa; phylum Chordata; class Mammalia; order Eulipotyphla; family Soricidae; genus Sorex; species Sorex araneus. The sequence goes on along the minus strand of NC_073306.1, from coordinate 118,709,219 downwards.
GCCAGGAATAGTCCCACCATGTATGTCCCACCCAAAAAAAAAAAAGAAGAAGAGCAGGAATTAATATAAGAATTGATGCACAAACTAAACAAACCAGTCCTTCTGAGGCTGATATAAAATTTTATATTGGGGATGAAGTTGAGATTCAGGGGTTAAGGTTCATTTCTGGCTGTGGTGCTCAGGGAATCATGCAGTACAAGAGATGAACCCAGGTTCCCACATGCAAAGCTTGAGCTCCAGCTATATTAGGTATCTTCCTACCCCTATTAAAGGGTTTTGTTTTTGTTCTTTTTTGGACCACACCCTGTGGTGCTCTGGGCTTACTTCTGGTTCTTTGCTAGGGATCACTCCCAGCTGGGTTCACAGGACCATATTGTAGTTCTGGGGATTGAACCCAAGCAGCTTCATGCAAGATAAGTGTCCTACCCACGCTACAATGGCTCTGGCCCTCCCATTAGAAGGTTTTAAGCAAGAGAGAGAGAGATAATCAAATTTGAAATCTTAAAATAGCTGCGGACTAGAGCAATAGCACAGCGGGTAGGGCGTTTGCCTTGCATGCAGCCGAGCCAGGTTCAATTCCTCCATCCCTCTCTGAGTCAGGCAAGCTAACGAGAGTATCCCGCTCGCATGGCAGAGCCTGGCAAGCTATCATGGTGTATTTGATATGCCAAAAACAGTAACAACAAGTCTCACAATGGAGACCAGCAGTGCTACTCTGGAATTACACCTGGCTCCACTGCTCAGGGACCATTCCTGACAATGTTCAAGGGACCATATGTGGTGCTGAGATTTGAATCATTGTTGTGATAGCAGTCACATGCAAGTTAATGCTTTAATATCAGTATATTTCTCCAGCCCAGCATAAAATTATTTTATGTTGCTGTTTTGGGGCCACAACAGACATTTCCATGGACTATTCCTAGCTTGATGCTCAAAAGTCACTCCTGATGTGTTTGGGGGACTACGAAGTATTAGCAATTAAACCTTGGGACCCCAGCATGAAAAGCATATGCTCCAGTCTTTTGAGCTATCTCCTTTGCCCAGAACTTTTTTTAATGCCCTTTCATCTATTAACTCAATTTTGGGAAGTACAATTAAACAACCCAAAATAATGAAAACTAGTAACACTAGTAGTAAGAAAATACAATAGTAAATGGTTATTAAGAAAAGAAAGTAAATAGGGCTGGAGCAATAGCACAGCGGGTAGGGCATTTGCCTTGCACGCAGCCGACCCGGGTTCAATTCCCAGCATCCCATATGGTCTCCTGAGCACCGCCAGGGGTAATTCCTGAGTGCAGAGTCAGGAGTAACCCCTGTGCATCGCCAGGTATGACCCAAAAAGAAAAAAAAAGAAAAGAAAGCAAATAAAAACTGGCACATTAGTGACTTAATTTATGTACTAGGGACTAAAATAATCTTATTTAAATTTTGTATTAATATGACCCTATAAGGCATATATCAATTATCCTGATTTTCTAAATGAGAAAACAAAATCAGGAAGTATAGGCTACTCTTTCAAAGACAACACAATAACAGAATATAAAATCAGGAGCCAGAGTGAGAGTACAGTGGATAGGGATCTTGCCTTGCAGGTTTGATCCCTGCAACCCATATAGTCCCCCAAGTCCAGTAGCAGTGATCCCTGAGCACACAGCCAGGAGTAAGCCCCAAGCAAAACTGGGTGTGACCCCAAAACAAACAAAAAATCATATCTGATTCTAAAAGTCTATGCTGTCACAACTACTCTAAATAAGTGTAGATGCTAAAATAATTTGTGATAGGACTGAACCCAGTCATACATGGTATATTCTCTACTACTGAACCATATCCTCAGATTCTTTAAAAAAATCTAAGTGATAATAGTTGGCATATATAATGTAAAACTATTTATTTATTTTGGTTTTGGGGCCACATCTGGTCTTGACCAGGGTTCCACACTCAAGGATTACTTCTAGTGGTGCCAGGGACCAAAATGGGATCAGTCAAGGGCAAGCCAAGTGTCTTACCTACTGTACTATCTTTCCAGCCCCATAAAACTACTCATTAATCACATCCATGACCATCAACAAGGAGTAAACCACTAAGTTTTACTACCACTAAATTTGGGGTTTTGTTTTGTGTTTGGAAGGGGATAAGTATTGAAATTTGTTTATTTCACTGGCATAAGCACAAGAGGGATTACATGACCATGGATGGGAATTCTCTGTGGAATTGGTGAGTGGAATTTTACCTAGGTAGAGAAGAGTAGAAGGAAATAAGCAAGGGCAAGGAGGTTGAGAAAGGGACTTTTGCATAGCAGGCTTAAATGAGAATAACCTGTCTAGAATAAAGGGTGTGGCTGAAAATTATAAAACATAAAGACAGAGAGGTGTGGGTAAGTCTAGATTATCCAGAGATTTTAAAAGAAAGGCAGAAGTTTAAATAGAAACTGCAAGAAATATGAAAATATCAAAATTTTTGAAGACACTTGTTTTTAAAAAGGTGTTTTCAAAATATCGTTCTAAGCTAGAGCATATGCTTTGCATACAGGAGGCCCAGGATTGAGTCCGTGCATCACATATGGTCACCTGAGTAATCCCCGGGCACAAAGATGGGAGAATCCCCTGAGAACTACCCAGTATAATCCCCCCTAAAACAAAATTTAAAACAAAAATAAGGGCCTGAGAGATAGAATAATGGCTAAGGAGCTTGCCTTGCACATGGCTAACCTGGGTTTGATCCCTGCACCCTATGTGGTCCCCTGAGCATAGCCATCTGACCTCAAAACCAACATATAAATACTACATGTATGTGTGTATATAGATAGATAGATAGATAGATAGATAGCATCTATATATGATAGATCATAATAGAAGAAGCTATGGGACCAGGGATGTAGCTCAATAATAGTGTACTTACCTTAAATATCTGATAATTAATTCCAGGCACTATATGGTCCCCCAAACACTGAGGTAGAATTAGTCCCTAAGAACCACCAGGTGTGACATAAAAAGCAAAAAGAATTAAATAAACATACTGGGGCTGGAGCAATGGCACAGTTGGTAGGGCATTTGCCTTACCCACAGTTAGATCTCTGACATCCCATATGGTCCTCCAAACCTGTCACAAGTGATCCATGGGTGCAAATCTAGAAATAAGCCCCCAGCACTTACAGGTGTGTCCCCCAAATCAAATACATATACATATAAAATAAATGAATAAAAAAGAGACAATTTCTATCATCATAGAGAGTTACTGTTTGGGATAATGCCGTTGAACGGGTTTGGAAATTAGGAAGACCAAGTTTGGGGGGAAATCTGGTAAATTTCTTAGTCATTTTGAATATGATAAAACATCAAGGTATGTAAAAACAACATTGGAGAGAGTTTTAAATTTGGGACTAGATCATAAGTAAGAGATCCTGGGTACAAAGCAAAATATATCAAAGTTATTGTGGCAGTAACACTAGCACACCCTGGGAAAACAGAATTCATAATAGGAGAAAATGCAGGAGAAAGGAAATAAAGAGGTTTGAGGACTCAAGCTCAGCCACCACCTGAAGCAATCAACGATTCTACACTTGATTCATCTTTGTATTATTCAATGATTGCTTTAATCCATACTGTTCTTATTATCAAACTCACTAGCATTTACTGAATGCCAACTATTCTCTGGGAACTTAATATTTGGGGATTTTTGCTTGGAGAAGAGGGACTGGGAGCCACACCCAGATGTGCTCCAAGTTAATTCCTGACTCTGGGCTCAGGAATCACTTCTGGCAGTACTAGGAGTAACATTTAGTGCCAGGGATAGAATCAGGGTAAGTGCCTTATTCACTGTTCTAGATCTGATCCCACACCTTAGTTTTGTGTTTTGTTTTGGTTTGAGGGCAACCCCAGGCTATTGGGCGGGGGATTGACGGGGAGACCTCCCAGCAGTGCTCATGGGTTACTCCTGGCTCTGTGCTCTGGAATTCACCCTGGCGTGCTCAGGGGTCCATATGGGGTGCTGAATCCAGCCCAGGTTGGCTGTATGAAAGGCAAACACCCTCCCTGCTATACTATCCCTCTGGCCACACACCAGGCTATGTTTATGGGATATTTCCAGCTTGATATGTGGTGATCTCTCCTGACAGTGCCTAGAGGACTGTGCAGGGCCAGGAATCAATCAATACCTTATTATCGGTACCTCACTATTAAGGCAAGTGCAACACCACCAAGCCACATTCCTGGCCCAATATCATGCACTTTACACCTCGCACAAACCTATAAGGCAAGTTATTATCCCTATCTTAGAGGCAAAGGAAAGGAATCTCAGGTGTAAAACTCTACCTATCTGGGGCTGGAGTGATAGCACAGTGGGTAGGGCATTTGCCCTGCACGCAGCCAACCCGGGTTCAATTCCCAACATCCCATATGGTCCCCCGAGCACCGCCAGGAGTAATTCCTGAGTACAAAGCCAGGAGTAACCCCTGTGCATCGCCGGGTGTGACCCAAAAAGGAAAAAAAAAAAAAAACTCTGCCTATCAGGGGCACAGGATAGTACAGGATATAAAGGACACTATAGCCCAGCGGTAGGGCGTTGGTCTTTCACACAGCCGACCCATGTTCGATTTCTCCATCCCTCTCGGAGAGCCCGGCAAGCTACCGAGAGTATCCTGCCTGCACGGCAGAGCCTGGCAAGCTACCCGTGGAGTATTGGATATGCCAAAAACAGTAACAATAAGTCTCACAATGAGACGTTACTGGTGCCCGCTCGAACAAATCAATGAGCAACGGGATGACAGTGATACTATCCCTGGTACCGCTGGAAGTGATCCCCAAACACAGTGGGCTGTAACCAACCCTGACACTTCCAAATAAAACTCGGCCTGCAATTATTGCACAATAACCGAATGGTAGTGCCAGAATGAAATCTTGATTTTTCAGGGTTTGACCAGGCAGGGCTGGACTCTTCCTCACTCACCACCTGCCCCCTTCGGACGCTGTCGAACCACACCTGGAGGTCCCGGGGCGGCAGGCAGGACTTGCGTCCGGGGCTCACACGTACAGGACATGTGCCCTGACTCCTGCTTAGCCCCTGACCATTGCCCGAGTTCCGAGGGTCTCAATGTCAGTCCAGATCCCAAGGATGAAACTGCGACCCTCGGCGAGTCCTGCTCAGTCGCAAGGACCAGGCCCTCCGCGCCGCCTTGGAGACCCCAGAGTGGGCGCCGGGCGGGCTGACTGCACCTCCCCAGGGGACACGAATAGCCACTAACGCAGTAGCCAAGTCTGAGCTGGTGTGAACAGAGGCAAAGAAAGTTCTCGTGGCCGGCCCCTCGGGGCACCGCGCCGCTCCTGACTGAGAACCTCGCTTTTGCCACAGAGCCCTCCAAAATTTTCTGAGGAAACGGACTCGCCTCACAGCAATAATAATTAAAAAAAAAAAAAAAAAAAAAAACACATCTCTCCCTCCTCCCCAAGTCGCCAGGCAACTCCCCAACTCCTAAGAAGCCCTTCCCTGCGCACAGAATCCTGCTTCTCCTCATAGAACCTCGGCGTCTTCCCGGAACCGCTTGCCCATCGCCTCAGAAAACGGCAGTTCTTCCCTCACAAATTCTCCATCTCCTCACGGATCCCTCAACTTCCCAAGGGCAGCCCCAACTCCTCCCGGCAGGCCCTGTCTCCCTCGCGGAACGAACCCCAGTTTCCCTCCCAGGACACCCCCAAGTCCTCGCTCCTCTGCTCCCGGACACCACCCTCCCGTGCCCACTCGGGCGTGGCCTCACCGCGAGGCTCCTCCACAGAGCGCCGGTGCAGCTCGCGGTAGCGCTGCAGAGAGGAAACATGCGCGGAACGGCTGATCTCCGGCGGCGGAGTCCAAGTGCGGGGCCGATTCCCGGCTCCGGGCTCTTCCCGGCCCCCAGCGCCCCGGCCGCCGCGACCCCGCTCCTCCGGAAGCCCCATGCCGTCAAGTTCACTGGCAGTGTGTGCGGTGGCGCCCGGGCGCGGAAAAACAGGCCGGCCGAGGGGCGGGGCCTCTGCCGAGGGGCGGGGCCTGGCTGCGGTGGGGGCGGGGCTTAGACAGACAGGAGGGCGGGCGGGAGAGGGGCGACTCTTGGACTGGAAACTTTTGTACCACGCGGGGGACTAGGGGAGGGGCTGATTTGAGGAAGGGGTGTGGTCTTATAGTAAAAGCAGAAGGGGTGGGGCTTGGAGTGACAAGAAAAGGCCGGACTTCTTGCGGGCAGGAGAGAGCAGTGGGTAGGGGCGTTTGCCTTGCACGCGATCCACCTGGCTTCAATTCCTGGCATCCCATATAGTCCCCCGCAGCCCACCAGGAGTAATTCCTGAGTACAGAGCCGGGAGTAACCCCTGAGCATCGCCGGATATGGCCTCACCCCACTTCTCCCCCCCTCAAAAAAAAGGGAAGGCCAGACTTTTAGATGTAGAAGCTGAGTTGGGGCGGGGCTCTTGCTGAAATTAGTCAAGCTCTGTTGGAGCTGCCCTATAACCTGATTGCACAAATGTAACTGTCACCCAACTAAGTCAGAAAGTCAATTGAGCTCTGATTCCTCTGTGGGAATTATTCTCTCACTCCCAGTGACTCCCTCCTCTTTGTGCTGGGGTAGGAAGCTTCCAATGAGGGCAATGTCTGGGCTCCAGACTCATCTAGCCCTGGAGTCACCTCAGATTATCTCCCATCCCTGAGGATTTATCTTCACTCTCTTCTCTTCACCAAATTTCCACCCAAATCTAAAGTACAGGTCTCTTTAAATGAAGACTAGACGGGCCTTCCGGTGTTTGTTAATAAACTCTCCTCACTGCACACAAATGGTAAACTCAAGGAGGGGATGGAATATGCACACGGTCACAGAGCAAATGGTGATCAAAGTTAGAATCAAGTGTAGGTCCCCTGACTTCCTGATTTAGGGTCATCTTTTTCTTTTTTAACTGTCCATGTGGTTGAACGAGGCTTATAAATACTAGAATCTATGCACATAGGAGGAATGACTCATTACCGCCACCCCATCCCCAGCACAGTGACAGAATCAAACCCCCCATGCTTTATACCTGCAGGGTGTTTGCTTTACCATTCTCTTATTTCAAGCTGTTATTTCCCAGAAACCCCACACCACAACTGCCAACCCTTGGCTCACTCGTCTATGGCTTCCTTCTATCCCTTCTACCCCAGAAGCAAGAAACCAGCAGGCCTCCATTTTCCCTTCAAGAACGCCATCAATAAAGGCCCAACCCACCCTTCACATCACAGAATACCTACCAAGGCAGGAAGAACTCTAATACCCAACTTCAAGAGTGATTCTGAGACCTGAAGCAAACAGTGCACATCCCTCCACAGAGGGCTTGGACCCTACCTAGCCAGCCTCTCTTCCCATCTGCTCCTTTTCCTTATCTGACTAATCACAGGACCATCTCAGTCTTAGTGAAAAATATCCCTCCATGGGTCAGAGTATGGTCAGAGTCACCTAATCTTGAAGAGGAGGATCTCAGAGTTTCTTTGAAAGGGTACAGATCTTGGGGCGGCAGAATGGACCCCATTGAAGAGACAGTAGCTACGCTGAAGAGGCTAATACTTCAATGAAGGTACACAGATTCCACAGGGACCACAGATCTTTCTGAGGGTTCTCAGATGCTGCCAATGGACCATGGGCCCTGTTAATAGAAACAGGGGCATTAAAGATCACTGAACCTACTGAGGATCACAGATTTCTTCCTAGGAGAGAAAGAAGATATGTATTTTACTAAAGAGACTGTAGTGATAGCAAAGCGGGTAGGGCGTTTGCCTTGCACATGACTGACCCGGGTTCGATTCCTCCGTCCCTCTCAGAGAGCCCGGCAAGCTACTGACTGAGAATATCCTGCCTGCATGGCAGAGCCTGGCAAGCTACCCATCGTGTATTCGATATGCCAAAAACAGTAACAAGTCTCACAATGGAGATGTTACTGGTGCCCACTCAAGTAAATCGATGAACAACGGGACAACAGTGCTACAGTGCTACTAAAGAGACATAAACCCACTAAGAGAACTTAACCCGTCCAGGGGTGTCTACTACCCTAAGGGAATGCATGTAATTGAGGGGCACAGATCTCATTTATTGTGGACAGAGAGGCTTAGCTGTCACCTTCTGAGGAGTAAGAAGCCCCCACTGCTCAGAGGAAGGCACAGGGAAATGAAACACAATTCTACCCATAGGGGCATCCCTGCGCCACACCTGGCCCACAGCTCCTGACAGCACTGGGTACAGCTCTTGTACCCAGTGGGGCTACCAAACTGTTTCTGACATACTGCTGCCCTCTCCTGTCTGCAGATGGCACTGCAGATCTGGGCCTCTAATAGTTGCCTGCCAGCCAGCGAGCCTGCCTGCCTGCCTTCCTTCCTTCCTTCCTTCCTTCCTTCCTTCCTTCCTTCCTTCCTTCCTTCCTTCCTTCCTATCTTTTCCTTTCCCTTTTTTCTTTTTCCTTCTTTCTGTTATCTCTCTTCTTTCCTCTCTTTCTTTCTTTCCTCCTTCCAGCTTTGGGTACCTCACCCAGTGGTATTCAAGCTTACTCCTGGCTTTACGGTCAGGGATCTCTTCTAGAAAGGGTCAGAGACCATATGTGATGACAGGGATTGAAAACCAAGGCAGACCACATTCAAGGTCTTAACCCTTGTACTATCTATCTGTCCCCGCCCCTGAATACCCCCACTATTACATTTTTTTAAGCAGTTCTAGTTTTGTGACCAATGCCTCTCTCCAGTCTCATTGTATCCAGGGCTCCTTCTGGCTCCTCTTGGGTGTAGTGCGCAGGTCATAACAAAAACCCTTAAAGTGCTGGTGAATATTCATGTTCAAGACTCTATTCATGGGCCTGGAGTAATAGCACAGCAGGGAGGGCATTTGCCTTGCACACGGCCAACCTGGGTCGATTCCCAGCATCCCATATAGTCTCCTGAGCACCGCCAGTAGTAATTCCTGAGTGCAGAGTCAGGAGTAACCCCTGTGCTTCGCCAGGTGTGATCCAAAAAGAAAAAAGAAAAAAAAAAGACTCTATTCAAGCCTATTGAAATTATGGTGAATAGTGAATGTGCTCTTGGGGTGGGGGAGGGGGCAGTCACATGCAGGGTACCAGGGATCCTGCACCTATGAGAGGCTAAGGGCCTCAGATATGAGAGGCATGCACTCTATCACAGAGCTACATATCTGATCTCTGGGACTCAGCATTTCTGGGGTGGGGGGCTCAGCCAGCAGGTGCTTAGGGGTTACTCCTCGCTCTGTGCTCAGGAGTGACCCCTGGTTTTGCTCAGGGGACCTTGTGGTGCTGGGGATTGAATTGGACTGGTGGGCTGCACACAAGGTAAGTGCCTTAACCCCCACACTATCTCTCCAACACAAGCTTCCAAGTGTCACTCTGTCACTGTCATCCCGTTGCTCATCATTGCTCATCGATTTGCTTGAGCGGGCACCAGTAACATCTCCATTGTGAAACTTGATATTACTGTTTTTGGCATATCGAATACGCCACGGGTAGCTTGCCAGGCTCTTCCGTGTGGGCGAGATACTCTTGGTAACTTGCCTGGCTCTCCGAGAGGGGCGGAGGAATCGAACGCGGGTCGGCCGCGTGCAAGGCGAATGCCCTACCCGCACACACTCAAATTTTGGTTTCACGGCCCCATGGTGATGGAGCAGGGATCCCAGAAGAGCTTGCGATTGAAAGAGGACTCTGAGAAGAGGGATCTAACATCCACGGAGGGGAGGCATCCAAGGAGAGGATCACCGAGTGCAAAAGCAGCGGGAGCGGGGGGAGCAGAGACTGGGGTTTCAAAGGACCGAGTGGGGGTGGCGCCGTGGGAGGAGTGGAGAGGGATGGTGGAGTCTGAAGCCAAAAGACAGGTCTGGGGTCCGAGGCTTCGGAGATCTGAAACCAGGAGTCCAACGAGGCGGCTCTGGGGCCGGAGATACTTGAAATCAAAACTAAAGTCAAGGAAAGGCTCGCAGCCAGGGCGAGGGTCTGTGGGCCGCGGAGGCAGCCTGGGATTAGAGGAGGATGCTCAGCGACACTGCAAGGAGGAAAGTGTTGGGGCCCCGGGCTGCGTAAGGCTCCCCATCATCCCGGTGGCGCCTGCAGCGCGCTCTTGCCCCTCTGTAGCCCCCCTGCGCGATCCTCACCTGCACCCCTACGCAGCGCAGGTTCGCCTCTGGCGGCCGCTGCGGGCGCGGCCCCTGGGCCCCCGACACCCTCTGGGCCCCGGCGGAGGCGCCCCCACCCGGCCGCCCCGGGGCGCACGCCCCGCCCTCGCTCTCGCCCCCGCCGCACCACTTCCGGCAGGCGCCTAGCTGCTGGGGGGCGCGGGCGAGCATGGCGGCGGCGGAGAACCAGGCCAGCCAGGAGAGCGCCCTGGGCGCCTACTCGCCGGTGGACTACATGAGCATCACCAGCTTCCCGCGGCTGCCGGAGGACGAGCCGGCGCCTGCGGCGGCCCCTCTCAGGGGCCGCAAGGACGAGGACGCCTTCCTGGGAGACCCCGAGACCGGTGAGGCCCGCTGGCCGCGTCCCTGCCCATCCCCCGGGACGTCCCCCAGGCTTCCTCCATCCGTGCGGAGCAGCCCCTCCGCTCTGCATTGCCCCGCATCACCCGCTTCGCGGACCTCTGCCTCTTGCCTGCCCTCTGTGCGTGGTCTGCCGGGGCTGGGGCTGCAGTTCTGCCCGGGATGCGACAAGGAGCACCATGCCAGGGACTGCAGTAGGAGGGATGGGGGTTCCCTCTGGGGAAGGACCAACTAATAATAATGGAAGGATTGTTGGAAGGGAGATCCCGAGGAGCAGCCGAGATCGCCCCTCGGGGGCTTTCTGGAGACCTGGGGAGTAGGGGAGGAGAAACCAACGCAGGCACTGCCGCAGAATGGACAGAGACAGGTGCGGGTCCGAGACCAACTTCCCCACAGCCAGGGATGTGGGAAGAAGAGAGCTTGGGGAGAAGCTGAGCATCTTTTCATATCCAGGATGGGGGTCAAAAGAATCTGATTCCGGTCTTCTGACAGCGCAGGGATTTGGGAGATGGGGGCTGGCGGCAGTGTGACCTCTCAAAGTCCTTGGGGACCAGACACTCCGTGGCTGCCCTGTGGATTACCTCACTCCTCCCTGAGCCTTGGGTCAGCCAGGACCTTAGTAAGGTACCCTGCCCCCTAGCCAGCTGCCAGAATGTTCTAGTTCCCTTCCATTCTTGCAGGGCCTGCGAGGGGTGGGAATAGGGTGGGAGGGGACCAGGCTTGGTGGTGGTCTGGGCCCAGGATCTCTGAGCACTTCTTTCCTGTGCTGGTTCCCATGCATGTGGCCCAGCGCTATCCTCCCCTTCGTTCTTCATCCTCCATCCCCCATCCCTCTTACCCTTCACGTCACTTCCTGGCATTAGAGCATCCTTCTGTTCTGTTCTCTTTTACCCAGTGCCTGTGCTTTAGTGCACCCAAGCCGATTCTGAGTCAAATTCGCCTCTTCCTCATCCACCCCTGCCAGCCTGGTGGATCTTGCTTCCCTGACCCTTTCCTCTCTTTACCTGACCCTGCCCTCACCTGACAGCCTCCAATTCTCTCCCCTTCCCTGACCTTCTGGCCAACCGGCCCGACCAGCAGCCCCTGCCAGCCTTTGTTGTACACTACCTGGAGGGGGCAAAGAGGACAGGATGTAGTGGCTTATGGGCAGCAAATGTCAGGGCAACAGACTGAAACTTCTTTTCCGGAGCAGGTAGCCTGGGATCAGAAAGCAGCAGGGAGAAGAGAGGATGGTGTGTCCTGATGGAGACTGGCCGAAAACCAGGTCCTTTATTCAGGAGTCAAGCGTGTTGTTTCTGGCCCCAGCATTGCCTGACTCTCTGTCTCAGCGGACACACCTGTCCTGACCTTAGCTTCTGGCTCAACTGAAAATGTCAAGCTTACTCAACCTAAAGATTAGAAGCCCCTGATATGATTACTCCTGACCCCTGATTAATGCCTTAGCTCTGATTACAATCTGTGAGTATTTGAGTGATCCTGTGGTTACTTTAAGAAGATGGGATCATGACAGTGTTGTTTACCATCTTTTCTCCAAATCCAGCGTCTACTGTACTCTACTAAATACAGTAGAAATGCTAAAATTAGTAAGTGAATGCTAGGGGGCTAGAGAGATAGTGCAGAAGTCAGGGCGCTTGCTCTGCATGTGGCCGATCGGGGTTTGATTCCCCAGCACCCCGTATGCTTCCCCAAGCACTGCCAGGAATAATTCCTGAATGCAGAGTCAGGAGTAACCCCTGAGCATCGGCGGGCGTGTCCCCCTAAAATAAATAAATAGATAAATAAATGCTATATCTGTTGCAGTGTAATAATTGCAGGGGGGGAGACCTTCTCAAGCCTTAGGGAGTTTTGGGGGTTCAATATATGCGCTGCCCTTACTTGTACAAAAATTTAGCAGCCCCGCTGTCACCTGAGCTTCTGGGAACCTGCACCATATGCCAGTGTTGAGCACTGTGGTTCCAAGGATCTTGCGTCTTTGCTTCATAATCACCCCAGTGTCGTGTCTGCTATCCTCCGAATCCCAAGGTTCCTGTGACCCAAGTATACCTACATGCAGGCTGACTTATAACTCCTTCTCAACCCAATGGTGCCCTCTAGTGGCGCTATCCTTTCCTCTTCTCCGGGACCTTGGTTGTGCCCAACTAACCCGTTAAGTCTTCCAGAACCAAATGTCAGGCACTCCACAGGAGGCCCTGTAGAAAACAAAGCTTGAGGGTGACCCTCAGACCCCTGTGTCCCTCCAACTTCCCAGTTTCTTTCTCTCGGGGTTATGCAAGCATCCCTCACATTCAGCTTACTCTGTTAAACTTATGTCATCTCTATAAACCCGTTCTCCCCCTAAGGTTAAGGATGGGGGGGCCGGGGGACCACCCCTTATGGTGTCTAGGAGATTTACCCAGTGCTGTACTCAGGGTTCACTCTTGGCAGTGCTCAGGGGACCATATACAATGCTGGAGATCAAACCAGGGTTGGCTGTGCAAGGCAAGCGCCTTATCCGTTGTATTATCTCTCCAACCCAAGGTCATTTTTTTTTACAAATAAAAGTTTATTCTTAAATGTGTATCAGGTTCTCAGACACTTTATTTTGTACATTGGTGGCAGCAGATGTTAAGGGAGGAATGTCAAATGTTCCAACAGCAAGGGAATTAAGGACCACCATGCCGAAGGCCCAGGACCAGCGAACTTTTGGCCAGATTTCCTAAGCCCATCCCCGGAGCCTTGACTTTTCCTGCCTTGGAATTCCTTCTGCTCCTCTTCCTGTTTCTGCTTCAGTGTCTTATCTGCCCTACTCATCTTCATAGCCTGCTTTTTGGGCTGCTTCCAGGGTGTCTTTTGACATCTTCACCGCAAGGCATGGCACCTGCTACTCCTCCCACCATGTCATAATTTTGTTTTAGGGTCATACCTGCTGGCACTGGGGATGAGAAGGGCTAGTCCCTGCTTGGGTACTGGGGAGCATTAAATGCCAAGGATTGGAGCCAGAGTTCCAGCCCTTTGAGCTATTTTCTTCATCTTTTCATTCCCTGTAGGCCCATTATTCTTCCTCTTTTAATTTTTTTTTTTTTTGCCATACCCATTGATGCTTAAGAACTATTCTCATCTCGGGAGTAACCCCTGGCTGTGCTTAGGGACCCTTATGTGATAACCTCCGCCGCATGAAAGGCAAGCACCTTACCTGCTGTACTATCTCTCCAGCCCCATACCCATCCTTTCGAAAGTAAAGTAGGTTTTGCTTGTTTGCTTATATTTTGGACTGGCAGTGCTCAAGGAGATTTGTGCCCAGGGATCACTCTCAGGCATGCTCAGGGGACCATGTGCTGATGGTGCTTCAACCTTGGCATCTTTTTTTGTTTTGTTTTTTGGTTTTGGGGTTTTTTTTTTTTTTTTCTTTTGGAGGTCACACCAAGTGATGCTCAGGGCTTACTCCTGGCTCTGCATTCAGGAACTACTCCTGGTGGTGCTCAGGGGGCCATATGAGATGCTGGGGATTGAACTCAGGTCAGCCACGTGCAAAGCAAATGCCCTTCCCGCTCTACTATCATTCTGAACCCCTATGAACCTGGCCTTTTGTATGAAAAGCATAAGCTCAGTCCATTAAGCTCTCTCTTAAGAATTAAGATGATATTTCATTGTTGGAAGATACTAATTTTAAGGAAAATATGAGATGAGAGAGAGAGAGAGAGAGAGAGAGAGAGAGAGAGAGAGAAGGAGAAGAAGGAGAAAGAGAAAGACTAAAAGATAAAATTCATGCCCTAGGGGCTGGAGTGATAGCACAGCGGGTAGGGCATTTGCCTTGCACACGGCTGACCCGGGTTCAATTCCCAGCATCCCCTATGGTCCCCTGAGCACCTCCAGGAGTAATTCCTGAGTGCAGAGCCAGGAGTAACCCCTGTGCATTGCCAGATGTGATCCCCCCAAGAAAAAGAAAAAAAAATGTGCCCTAAAAGAGAACAGGAGCAACCCCAGGGTAAAGTGCTATAAGGGAGAGGTTACATACCCAGAACTGGGATGCCCACAATTCTAGAACAGAGTGTACCTCATGTCATTTTTCTGTCTTTTCTTGTTTGGGGGCCACACCCAGTGGTGCTCAGGACTATTCTAGTTCTCTGCGAAGGATGCCACCTGGAGTGCTGGGGATCAAATTGGACTAGCACATCAAGGCCTACTTCCTGTATTCTTTCTTTAGCTCCACTGTGTCATTCTTTTGTGATGGGTAGGGGTGCACCTAGCGATGCTCAGGGATTACTTCTGGCTTTGCACTCAGGGATCACTCTTAGCAGTACTCAGGGAACTGTATATGGTGCTAGGGATCAAACATGGATTGACTGTGTGCCAGGCAGACACTTTACCTGCTGTACTCTCTCTCGGCCCCTCCACCAATATGTCATATCATTCTTTTATTGTTTGCTTTTTTTATTTGGGGGACCACACCTGGTGTTGCTTAGGGTTTACTCCTGGCTCTGCACTCTGTTCCTGACAGGGCTCAGGGGACATATTGGGTGCCAGGGATTGAACCCAGGTCGGCCATGTGCAAGGCAAGTGCTCGCAACCCACTGTACTATCGCTCCAGACCCCACATCATGTCATTCTTAATGATGCTGTCATTCGTTCAGTCTTCAAGGTTGAAGGCCAGAAGCTACTCACAGTTCCCCTCTTTCTCTTACTTCTAAAATGCTAATCACAAGTTGTCTCCTTCCTAAATACTTTCCAAAAGCCATCTCCCTATTCCTGACATCACTACTTTTTTTTTCCTTTTTCTTTTTTGGGTCACACCCAGCGATGCACAGGGGTTACTCCTGGCTCTGCGCTCAGGAATTAACCCTGGTGGTGCTCAGGGGACCATATGGATGCTGAGAATCTAACCCGGATCGGCCACGTGCAAGGCAAACGTCCAACCCACTGTGCTATTGCTCCAGCCCCCACAATCTCTCTTTAAAACTCTAGACTTACCAAGTTACTTTATTCTAGGTTCATTATCCTAAAGTCAACTGAAAAGTTCCAGGATATGGGGCTCTGGGCATAGCTAGATGAGGTGTCTTAAAAGGAGTGGGCGCTTCCCTGTCTTTTCTTTCGCTTTGCCTTCCTTTTCAGGGTCTTGCTCTTCAGAAAGCTTCTGTCGTGTGAGGGCTGCTTCTAGCAGCAGTGGGCTCATATCTTCCATCTTAGCAATTTAGAAAGAAAGCCTTTCTCTTTCTCAATAGCTTCAGCAAAAGAACCAGGTGTGAGTTTCATGGGTCTGGGTTTTGGTCATCTCCACCTGTTCCATAAGCAATCACTGTTCAGAGGTACCTGTTTTCATTTAATGGCCCGGGGATGAGGGAATAAGGAACAAAATAGTAAAGTTCACAAATATGTAAGAACAATAGCGGGATATTGCGAAAAGGTTCATTTGAGATCAAATCTTTGTGGGGGAAAGTTGATGACTTTAACTTGGCTATTCTGAATTTGTTGTATGCCTAAAAGAATTATCTGGAGACAGCGCTCTAGAAGGCCTTTATTTTTTTATCTGTTTAGACACCTTTCCCCATTAATTTTGTTGTTGTTGTTTGTACTCGCCTGGCACTGTTCAGGGGCTATTTCCAGCTTGGAAATGGTGTTAGGGAGGTAGAGAGGAGTCTCAAAAGACCGTGTGGTATCAAGACTCCTACAGGAGTCTCAGCATACACTCAAAATTCTTTGAACTGTTTCCCTGGTTTCAATTTTCTTTTAGAGAACCTAAGGACTGGAGTGAGTGCTTTGCCTATAGTAGGCCTATGTTCAATCCTTGGCACTTTGTGATCCCTGAGAATATCCAGGTGTGGCCCAAAGACAAATATAAAAAAAAAAAAAGAAAAAGAATAAAATAAAAAATAATAATAAGACAAGTAGTTGGAAATAACAAGTATAAACTACAATTAGCTTCTAAGGTTGGGAGTAGTTTTGGTTTTGGGGCCACACCCAGTGGTGCTCAGGGCTTACTTCTGGCTCTGCGCTTAGGAATCACTCCTGACAGTGCTCAGGGGACCATCTGGTACTAGGGATTAAACCTGAGCAAGCACCTCAACCCCTGTAACTATCTCAAGCTCCTAAGATTGGTTTTTGAGGAGGGGCGAGTGCTATGACACCTGAAAGGGCTCGGAGCTTACTTCTGGCTTTGCACTCAGGGATCACTTCTGGTGGTGCAGGGGAGGCACTCCTGAACAGTGCCAGGCGAAGGGGACCATATGGAATACCGGGGATTAAACCCTGGTCAGCTGTGTGCAAGGTATATGTCTGCACACTATACTGGAGCTCTGGCCCCTAAGCTTTGGAAAGGACTCCTTCTGCCAGATGGAGCAATAAAAAGAGGCTTTTTCTAACCAAGCTCTTTATTTCTGGGTTCTTTGTTGGATTTGCAGTGTTGGGGATGAAACCCAGGGCCTCACACATGCAAGGCAAGTGTTCAACCTCTGAGCCACATCCCTGGCCCCTTGCTATTTGTTTTGTTTTTTTTTACCCACTGTGAAATAAAGTAGGCAATATGACCTTTTACATCTATGTAAAATAGAGAGAGTCTATCTCATAAAGTTATGGGAATACAAAAAAATCAGTGAGAAAAAGTAAATAAGGGAATATATGTAAAGTGTCCAATATATAGTCAACATCTATGAATGTAAGTTCAAAGTCATTTCTTTTTGCACTTTTTTGGGAATCTATAGGAGCAAAGGAGAGTTTATTGTCCACAATTAGGATCAAGTATGTTTGTTGAGTGAATTCCAATACTTTTTACAGACTAGTAGTGCTGGTAGTGTCTGACCAAGTGGCAAGCCTGATCATTGAGGAAGATTTTCAAAAATCAGATTTCTTTAAATAAAAATTTCAAACAAATTTTTTAGGGGTTTTGTGGCTATACCAAGTGGTGCTCAAGGAACACTGGTCAGAGGTCATTCCTGACAGTGCTCAGGGGACCATATGCAGTGCTAGAAATCGAACCAGACTTGTCTGTATGCAAGGCAAGTGTCTTTTTTTTTTCCTTTTTGGGTCACACCCAGCAATGCACAGGGGTTACTCCTGGCTCTGCACTCAGGAATTACTCCTGGTGGTGCTCAGGGGACCATGTGGGATGCTGGGAATCGAACCCGGGTCTGCTGGGTGCAAGGCAAATGCCCTACCCGCTGTGCTATCGCTCCAGCCCCAAGGCAAGTGTCTTAAACTTGCTGTGCGCTCTCTCTCTCTCTCTCTCTCTCTCTCTCTCTCTCTCTCTCTCTCTCTCTCCTCTTAAAACAATTGATTTTGTTGGGGCTGGAGTGATAGCACAGCGGGTAGGGTGTTTGCCTTGCACGCGGCCAACCCGGGTTAGATTCCCAGCATCCCATATGGTCCTCTGAGCACTGCCAGGGGTGATTCCTGAGTGCAGAGCCAGGAGTAACCCCTGTGCATTGCCAGGTGTGACCCAAAAAGCAAAAAACAAAAACAAAAAAAACCCAATCGATTTTGTTTAAGGCTCTTTTTTGCACATGATCATGTGGCTGTATAATTGTCCTATTAGGGATGAATTATGTGGACAGATATTTAATATTGCTGTGACAAAACTCAGTTGACTTATATAGAGGTGGATTTGACATGTAAGTTCAAAAGCAGCAGGATGTATATTTCAAAATAAAATAATTTTAAACCGATAACCTTTCATTATTGAGAAAAATATATGCTTTTCACAAGTGAAAGTCTCTTAAAAACAAAACAAGACAAATTCAAACATTTTCATAAGATAAATGTATTTTTGCAAAGCTCTATAGTAAATTATATGTTTAACAGCAATTATAGTTTGCATATTCAATCCAGAATAAACACATTGTCGAGAAGGGAAGAAAATAATTTTTCAAAAGGGAAATTGGGAGCTGGAGAGTTAGTACTGGGGATAAGGCATTTGCCTTGCCTGCAGCCAAGGTTCAATATCCAGCACCACATATGGTTCCCTAAGCCCAGCCAGAACCAGGAGGAAGCCCTGGACACAGCCAGGTATGGCCCACAAACCAAAAAATTAGAAAATTAAGGCTCCCTTCTCCATTCCCATTTCTTCACAATTCATCCTTTTCATTTAAAAATATATGCACTTGGACTATATTTTTGGACTAGGTTAGAGATTTTGGACTAGGTAAGACTATATTTTTGGACTAGGTAAGAGATAAAAAAAAACTGGAGCACAGCATGAGAGAGCCCCAGGTTTGATCCCTGGGATATGTGAACCTCCAAGCATTGCTAGATGTGGCCCCCCAAAGCAAACCTGCTTATATGCATTGACTTTTAAATATATATAGTGAAGATTCAAAACAAAACATTTTCCTCCTTGGGGGCTAGAGTGATAGTACAGCGGGCAGGGCGTTTGCCTAGCACTCGGCCAACCTGGGTTCAATTCCCAGCATCCCATATGGTCCCCTGAGCACGACCAGGGGTAATTCCTGAGTGCAGAGCCAGGAGTAACCCCTGTACATTGCCGGGTGTGACCCAAAAAGAAAAAAAATTTCCCTCCTTATCTCTTTACTACCTTCATTATCTTTTCTCACAAGATACCACCATGATCTTTTTATTGGGAAGTCTCCAAGCAGTGATCCAAGGGTCACTCCCAGCAATTTTTAGCCAGCTGGTTAGCAGGGCTCGAGGATGCAGTGCTTCTCGGGCCAGGCAGTGACCGACTGGGCCACACTGGCAGTGCTTGGGGTTCTCCAGGGCCACATAGCAATGCAGGGGAGGTCAAGTGGTGCTAAGGATCAAAACCCCCTGAGGCTGGAGGGATAGTACAGTGGGTACTTGTACTGGTATTTGCCTGGCATGAGTCTCACCTGACTCCATACCTGGCACCACATACAGTCCCCCGAACCCGTCCAGGACTCATCCCTCAGCACAAAGCCAGGAGTAAGCCATGAGCACTGCTGGGTGTGGGACCCCCTCCCAAAAAACAAAATAACCCCATCCCCTGAACTAAATTCTTGACCCCACCGCCATAATTTATAAAAAAAGGAAGAAAGAAAGAAAGAAAGAAAGAAAGAAAGAAAGAAAGAAAGAAAGAAAGAAAGAAAGAAAGAGAGAAAGAAAGATTCTAAAGAAATTTCAAAAAATGTCTTGCATGTCTCAGCATTTTTTTCTATATTTGTATGGGACATTCTATTTCCACAAAAGGAGATGTGGATTATAGGAGGCTTTGAATGCTGGTTGGGGAATTTGGATTTTCATCATACTGACGTCAGTGAATCTTGATAGTATTTTTTTATGTGTGTGTTTTGGTTTAGGGGTTCCATCTGGCAGTTCTGGGGGGCTACTGACAGCTCACTGCTCAGGGGTTGCCTAGGAAACCATGTGGGCCAGGGATTGAATGGGGTTCCTGCATGTAAAGCATAGAATCCTGCTCATTGGACCACTTAGAATGCCAATATATCCATCGTTTTTAATAGTATCCCACAGGCATTTATTTATTTTTTATTTTAAAAATTGGGTCATGCCAGGGTTTGAAACCAGGCCTTCTGCGTGCAAAGCATGTGCTCTATCTAGCCTGTTGTGTCATCTCCAGTTCACGAAGACTTTTTTTGTTTTGTTTTGTTGATTTTTGTTTGTCTTGGTGGAGCTACCCAGGCCTTAGTGTTTTGAGGCTCTTTGTGTATGTGTATGGTTTTGGGCATCTCCTACGTGCTCAGGAAGCTTTGGAGCCCTCAGGGATTCTCAGCCAGTTGGGTCAGTGGTCAATTCTGGGCCGAGGATGCGATGCTGCTCAGGTTGTACAGGAATGGGGGTTACCGGGATCATCCCAGTGGTTCTCAGGGACCTCAGGACATACCTGGTGGTGCTCCACTTCTGCTTCTGCACTCAGCGATGCTCAGGGGACCACATCTTTTTCCCTAGCAGTGATTCAAGGGTCACTCCCGGCTGATCTTCAGGGGATGTTTTTCTGGGGAGAAAGTTTGTTTGGGGGTCACACCCACTGCGTTCAGGACTTACTCCTGGTTCTGTGCTCAGAATCACTCCTGGAGGGGGCCAGGCGACCATGTGGGGTGCTGGGGATAGATAGGTGTGCAAGCCAAGCACCCTACCCACTGTACTCTCTCACCAGCCCTTGAAGAGACCATGTGGTGCCAGGGATCAAACAAGGGTTTGCCACATGCAAGGCATAGATCTTAGCCTCAATACTATTTCTCCAGCCCCAGATACTATCTCTCCAGCCCCAGTTGTTTTCTTCTTTTCGTTTTTTGGTTTTTGGGGATCACACCCCACAATATTCATGGGTTACTCAGGAATTACTCCTGGTGTTGCTCAGGGGACTGTATGGGATGCCAGGCTGGAACCCTTGTCTGCCATGTGCAAAACAAACACCCTCCCTCTATACTATCACTCCAACCCCTCCCCCATTGTTGTTGTTGTTTCTGATGTGCTACCTTAGGGCCTTTGCACCTTTTATTCCTTTTTTTCCTGGAACACTCAGGCAGCCAGCCTTGCTCTATATGTAGGTCTCAGCTGAGTGTGTGTGTGTGTGTGTGTGTGTGTGTGTGTGTCTGTGTGTGTGTGTTTGTGTGTGCGCGCACGTTTTTCCCTCAGCTAAGAAGCTCCTGACACACACCACTATTCTCTCATTTCATCATTTTTCTTCATGGTACCTGCCACTGCTTGTTATTCTACACTCCTTTTCTTGTTTATTGTCTTTGCCTTCTCTGGTCTGTGAATCTCACCAGGGCAGGAACAATTGGGACCTTTTCCTGACATCCAGCATAGGGCCAGAGCCATGGCGGGCGGGGGCTGGGAGCTGGTGAATGCAGGATTGGCTCACAGGCCCCCGTCTGTGCTCAGGGTAGGGAACTGCCTGCCTGCTCCGAAGACAACCAGGTCCCAGCTGGGGCAGGATCTGGTTTCCAGGGAGGGTCCAACCCCCGCCTCTCCAGGAAGTGTTCCCAGCCCTGGGTACTGGGTCCCAGTAAATTTGACCCAGGGGTTGGAATCCAGTCTCCCTGTTGCCTTGCTGGGGGTCCCTGTTTCTTCCCACCCAGGGCTGCCCCCCAAGCCGTCTGGAGGTATGTGGGGGGTGGGGGTGGGGAGGAAGGTGTGCGCCTGGCTGGGGGACGCGGAAAGGTGAGCCCCGCTCTCAGTGGGCTTTGTTCCGCCTGGGCCGGGAGAGGGCGGGGAGGGCCCCCGGAGAGGCTCTCAGACCCACCCCCACGCCCCCACCCCAGACCCCGACTCGTTCCTGAAGTCTGCGCGGCTGCAGCGGCTGCCCTCGTCGTCGTCGGAGATGGGCAGCCAGGACGGGTCCCCGCTGCGGGAGACGCGCAAGGACCCCTTCTCGGCCGCCGCGTCCGAGTGCTCCTGCCGCCAGGACGGGCTCACGGTCATCGTCACGGCCTGCCTCACCTTCGCCACGGGCGTCACGGTGGCGCTCGTCATGCAGATCTACTTCGGGGACCCCCAGGTGAGGAGCAGGAGCGGGGAGCCGTGGGGGCGGGGGTGGGGTGAAGCCCTGGTGGGAGCTGGGAGTGGGGTGGGGTGGAAGGAGAGGAAGGTCCCGAGGGGAGGGACTGGGAGGGGACGTGAGGGGTACAGAGGGAGTATGGGGGCTCCCCGGGGCCCCGGGGGACTTCTGAGGTTAGTGGAGGTGACTCCAGGAGGCAGCGGGCCCCCACTTTCCTGGCTTATCAGTCCGTTTACCCCCCACACCCCAGATCTTCCACCAGGGCGCCGTGGTGACAGACGCCGCCCAGTGCTCGGCGCTGGGCATTGAGGTGCTCAGGAAACAGGGATCTTCCGTGGACGCGGCTGTGGCGGCAGCTCTGTGTTTGGGGATCGTGGCCCCACACAGTTCTGGCCTGGGCGGGTAAGGAGCAAACAGCTGGGGAACTTGGGGTCCCCAGGGCAGCCTTCTGTGGCTTGGTCTGTGTGCTTCCTCTGGGGGTGCCCCAAATGTTTAGGGGGCCGCTGAGCCTACACACCTCCCCTCCCCTCTTTTTTTTTCCCATTTTGTCTTTTGTCCCCAATTTCATTCGTGTCTCCTGTTCTGGAATTGGTAGAAGAGTCTTCAGATTTGATTTGGTTCAGCTTTTGTCTTTTCAACCGGAAAAAAAGGAATGTACACGGCCACGAGTTCGATCCCTGACACAGAAAATAAATGGGGAGAGGATTTTGTAAACTATAAACTCAGGTGCTAATTAAGGCAGCTTTGACTTTGGGGATTTAAAACGACCTTGAAAAAAATCAGATCTGGTGAGTCTTAGCGTCCTGAAATACAGCCCAGCCTAGAACTTTTAAAACACTCCTTTTAAGTTGCCCACTCATGGGCCCTACCCAGCACACAGACCGACTTGGCCTATACATGAACATTTTTCTTTCATAGACTTAAATTTGTTTTAAGTTTCAAATTCAAAGTTGAAAATGGTCATCACAGTCCAGATTTTTGGAACAACTAGGAGACCTGGGAACCCTGGGCCCACATTTTTTCTGGATAATGACCAGTTATCCGGAGCTGATCGGAAGCTGGGCCCCACCCACCATGGTGCTTGTGGTGCCCACGTGGTCGGAGTCCCAACCACCATTGTTGGTCCCGTTCTGCTGTAGGCCAACCATCTCAAATGTAACCCATGCCAGGTGGAAACATGTCACCATAAAGGACAACCTGACAAAGTTCCTATCTTGGCTCCGGCCCCTCCAGGCTCTCCTACGAAATCAACTCCCCTTTCTACAGTGTGACCTTCTATAATTCAGTCTTGGGAAGGGGAGGGGGGCACTCAGGAGGCAGATGCAGGAAGCTGGCAGGGGTCCAGCAGTGATGGGGGGTTGGAAGGGGAGGGGCGGGCAGGGGCAGAATGTCCTGTTCTCCCAGTCTCTGGGGTTTCCCTAAAGAGAGATTAAAGTGTCAAGTGACAGGCTGGAAGAGGTCCACACACTCTAGGCTCCCAGTCCCTCCATTTCACTGCCCACCCCATGGCTGGGTCGCTGGGTCCCTGCAAGGGAAGGGTCTCAGTTTGTGCTCAGACCCCAGACTCCTGAGCACAAACTGAGCCAGCATCCCTGGGACAGTGGGGCAGCTCACTCTTCCCCACTCTGTGTTTCTCCCAGGGGAGGCGTGATGCTGGTACACGACATCCGGCGCAACGAGAGCCATCTGATCAATTTCCGGGAGTCTGCACCAGGGGCCCTCAGGGAAGAGGCCTTGCAGAGATCCTGGGAGACCAAGGTGGGGACCCTGGTTAGAAGAGACAGTCGCAGGGGTGGGGACAATTTCATTTCATTGCCCTTGATAACCCATTCATCGGTATTCCCGTTGCTGTGTATCTGCCCTGGGGGTGAGAAAAAGAATTGAGCCAGGAGGGGAGCTGCACAACCCCCTTCCCTACCCTCCATGGAATAATGGAATAATCACTAGCAGACGATGCAGTGACGCTGTGTTTCTCTGGTGACCTCGCAGATCTGGCACATAGGAAGGAATGAGGCAGGGCATTGAGGGGCCCAGGAGATACCTCAGAGGATGGGTGCCCATGTTTGCACGTGGGAGGGATTTTGGGCATTGCATGGCCTCCCCAGCACCTGCCCCAGAAATGGGGACACGATCAGGAAAAGGTGAAGGGAAGGCCCCTGTCCCCTCTTTCAAAGACAAATGCAGAAATTTTTCCCGGGCTCTTCCAATGGGTGGACTCACTTAGAAGCCCGTCAGCTTCCGGGAGAAAGCATTTCTGCATTTGCTGAGAGGAAGTTGGAGAGACGGAGGGACGGATGCCCACTTGGGAGAGTCTGCCCTTCCTCTTGGACCCTTGGCCTGTGTGTCTCCCCTGTGCCAGCCCCCCATCCCCGGCTTGGGGCTCTGCGGAGTTCAGCCCAGCCCCCCCCCTTCCAGTGACCTGGTCTCCTCTCTCCCTCGCCTGCCGGCCTCGCCCAGCCCGGGCTCTTGGTGGGGGTCCCTGGAATGGTGAAGGGACTACATGAAGCACACCAGCTCTATGGCAGGTAAAGACACCCCCCCCCCGGGGACTGGGGACCCCTGCCTGCTCTTCTCTTTGGGTGGCCTTCTCCTCCCTTCCTGATGCTCCCAGTCCCAACGCCCCCTCCTCATATCCCCTTCCCTTGCCAGGACTCTCCTTCCCAGGAACCCCCCTCCCCCCAGGACCCCTCCTCCTCCCCCCAGGACCTCCACCACCCCCTGCTCTCCGGCCCCCCTCCAGGCTGCCATGGTCCCAAGTCCTGTCCTTCGCAGCAGCGGTGGCCCAAGACGGCTTCAACGTGACCCATGAACTAGGTCAGTGGGTCTTGGGGGGGGGGCGCGTGGGGGAGCCAGTAGGCTGAGGGAAAGGGAGGGGACCTCTGAGGTGCGGGGCCCAAATCAGAAGGTACCTCCTCTTACAGAAACTTCCAGAAACTTCCCCTTCATCCCACCCACCCCACCTGGAGGAAGTCTCTCAAGTGCAGGCCGCTGGCTGAGTGCCAGATCCCCCCCCTTCCACCTTTGTCCACTCCCGCCTTACACCTCAGTCCTCAGTCCAGCCCCGACTTTCACCCCTGTCCGCAGCCCGAGCCCTGGCGGAGCAGCCCCCGCCCAATATGTCCGAGCGCTTCCGAGAGACGTTCCTGCACGCGGGCCGCCCGCCACTCCCCGGGGCCCTGCTGCAGCGGCCCGACCTGGCGGCTGTGCTGGAGGCACTGGGCACCCTCGGGCCCGCAGCCTTCTACAACGGAGGCAACCTCACGCTCGAAATGGTGGCAGAGGTGAGTGCGGAGGGTCATCCGTCCTCCCTTCCTTCTTCTCTTCCTTCCTCTGTCCCTCACTCCTTTCCTTCCTCCTTTCTCCCTCTCTTCCTTCCTTCATAACTTCTCTTGTCCTTCCTTTCTTCTTTGCCCTTCCTTCTGTCCATTGTTCTTCTTTCCTTCCTTCTTTTCTTTGCCCTTCCTTCCTTCCTTCCTTCCTTCCTTCCTTCCTTCCTTCCTTCCTTCCTTCCTTCCCTCCTTCCCTCCTTCAATCCTTCCCTCCTTCCTTCCTTCTTTTCTTCCTTCCTTCCTTCCTTCCTTCCTTCCTTCCTTCCTTCCTTCCTTCCTTCCTTCCTTCCTTCCTTCCTTCCTTCCCCCTTTCTTCTGTCCTGTCCTTCTTTCCTTCCTTCCTTTCTTTGCCTTTCCTTCCTTCCTTCCTTCCTTTCTTCCTTCCTTCCTTCCTTCCTTCCTTTTCCTTTCCTTTCTTCCTTCTTCCTTCCTTCCTTCCTTTTCCTTTCCTTTCTTCCTTCTTTCTTCCTTCCTTCGCTATCACCCTCCCTTCCTTTCTTGCTTCCTTCCTCCCTCCTTTCCTCTCTCCCACCCTCGTGTCCTTTCTTCCTTCCTTCCTTCCTCTTTTCCTTTTTTCCCTCCCTTCCCTTCTCCAGCCCTAGTGATGGAAATGCTCTGTCTTGATTTCAAGAGGTAGAGCTGGAGATATGTGCTGAAAGTAAACTATAGACTGAACATGTTGGCCACTTAATACCTGTATTGCAAACCGTAACACCCCAAAGGAGAGAGAGAATAAAAGGGAATGCACCTACCACAGAGGACAGGGGCGGGGAGGGGGGGGCCGGCTACTGGGAACATTGGTGGTGGAGAATGGGCACTGGTGAAGGGATGGGTACTCGATCATTATATGTTGAAACATAAGCATGAAAATTTGTAAGTCAGTAACTGTACCTCATAACGATTTATTAAAAATTTTTTTAAAAATTGGGGCTGGAGTGATAGCACAGTGAGTAGGGTGTTTGCCTTGCACGCAGTCAACCCGGGTTCGATTCCCAGTATCCCATATGGTCCTCTGAGCACTGCCAGGAGTGATTCCTGAGTGCATGAGCCAGGAGTAACCCCTGTGCATCACCAGGTGTGACCCAAAAAGCAAAAAAAAATAATAAAATAACCAGATTCTTTAAAAAAATTTTTTTTTAAATTTTAAAAAAATATGTAGAGGGGCTGGAGAGATAGCACAGCGGGTAGGGCGTTTGCCTTGCACCCAGCAGACCCGGGTTCGAATCCCAGCATCCCATATGGTCCCCTGAGCACCGCCAGGGGTGATTCCTGAGTGCAGAGCCAGGAGTGACCCCTGTGCATCGCCGGGTGTGACCCAAAAAGCAAAAAAAAAAAAAAAAATATGTAGAGCTGGATCAATAGTCCAATGGGCAGGGCATTTGCCCTGCATGAGACTGATCCAGGTCTGATCCCTGCCATCCCATATGGTCCCTTGAGCCTTTCCAGGAGTGATCTCTGAAGCAAGTCAGGAGTAAGTCTAATGCACTGCCAGGTGTGGCCCCCAAACAATGAGTAAATAAATAAATAAACTTGGGTTCCCTAGGCCTGGTGTCAACCAATAGACAGTTCTAACCTGGCCTTCCTAAACCTGGTAGAAATCAGAGATCCGCCTCAACTTTTCTGAGCCAACAATTCTAACCCCCTTGGGTTTGTTAAGGAACTAGTGAAAAGCCTCCTTTCCAATGACTTTTAGGTTCTGGGAAGTAGGTGGGGACAGCCGGACACTTGGTCTTACCAAGTTTAGTGCAAGGTTAGTCTGAGTCAGGGGCAAATTATGACATAGTTCAAAACTCCTATTGAAAAATGTCATCCAGGGTAAGACTGCAGACCAATGCAGTGGTTCTCTGACCTGTACAATATGATTGTCTGCCTCTGCCACACAGTTCCAAGAAATCAAGTGGCTTCTCACTTGTTCTGCTTTCTCCAAGCACCTGCTCTGGGCCGGACCCAACACTGGGCGTTGAAGGTGTAGTGTGAGAGAAGGTCACCCAGATGGCCTTCCCTGGGAAGACCAGCAGAGACCCAGCTTGAGTGCTGAATCCTGCTGGGTCCAGAGGCTCCCCCCATACTTAAGCCTTGGTCGGCTTCTCTCATACTTGTCTCATGACCACTTTTCTGCATCTGAATTCACTGTCACAGCTGCTCCCGGCAGCCAGCCTCCCAGCAGACTAGTCCTCATCTCTACAGTTCCAAGAGTTCTCAAGGTTATGCCTCATCATCCACTCAGTGGCCTGGTGGCTATTCCCACTCTGGCACCAAAAAGAAACACTGCGATTAGCCACATCTAAGTTCAGCATCTCCCTGGTGGGATGGGGAAAAAGGAGAGATTCTGTGCCAGAGAGTTAGTGCAGTGGATGAAAGTGCTTGCATTGCATGCAGCCCACTGATTTGAGTCCCCAGACACGACATATGGCCCCCAAATGCTGCCACGAGTCACTCCTGAGCACAGATCCAAGAATGGCCCCTACCAGGTGTGCCTCCCCAAATCCCCCAAAAGGATATTCTGACCAAGACTAGTGGAGCTTTGAAAAGGAAAAAACAACCCTCAAAGTTGAGTTTGTTAATATGAACAACAAAGGAACTCACACCAAAAAAGTTCCATGCATAATTTGCTAAGAGTGGATTAGAAGTCAGAGGTTTCAAGTAGTAAAAAGAACTAAAAACGAGAGCCTTCCTAGTGTTTAAATTAATTTAAAATGGAAAATTAGCATGCTATATAGGATAGCATGTACCCATTGGTTTGTTCAAGGGGGTCTGGTAGGGTCATTGCTGCTGAGCTGACCCTGCCAGAGTTCATGGTTTTGTCATGCCTTTTGTTGGTTGTAGTAGAATGCAGAAGTCAGTTTTGCTCTCTCCGAGCCAAGCAGATTATTTTCCTCTTTCACAAGCCAGTCCTTGTCCATGCAAGGCCATTCCACTAGTGCACGCAAGGCCATGGAGTCCTGAGCTCAGGAACCATGGATCATTGGGGAACAGCAAAACCTGAGATAAAAGAGCCAGACAGGGGCCAGATCACAAAGAGCCTGGAATATTCGGCTATTAAAGCACTGTAGCTGGCCCAGAGAAGACGCCCAATACTACTGCTTTTCCTCTTTACCATTTTCTGGGGTACCCAAGCGATAGCACAGCAGGTCGGGCATTTGCCTTGCTCATGGCTGACCCGGGTTTGATTACTCCGTCCCTTTCAGAGAGCCCGGCAAGCTACCGAGAGTATCCCACCCACACAGCAGAGCCTGGCAAACTACCCGTGGCGTACTCAATATGCCAAAAACAGTAACAACAAATCTCACAATGGAGACGTTACTGGTGCCCACTCGAATGAATCGATGAACAGCGGGACGACAGTGCTACAGTGCTACCCTAGACAAAATGGAGCCCCTAAGGTCCATGATGGCATTTTAGGAGGCATGAAGGTTATGAACACTGCATCTGTCTATGGTCCAAGCGTATAACTCGAGACTACGTGTTTACAATATTCCTCCTCTTTTTCTCCTATGCAGGCCCAGCATGCGGGGGGTGTCATAACCGAAGAGGACTTCAGCAACTATAGCGCCCTTGTGGAGAAGCCTGTGGGTGGCATATACAGAGGTGACCTCTCCCCCAGCTCCCAAGGTCCCCACTCAAGACAAGTCTCCTAGTCATGGCTATATCCTTTTGACCTGGAGACTTCCCCATATCACAGGGCAGACAGTGCGGCATTGATCTGCTTGTGCAGGTCGCCCCCAAAGCAGGCTAGGGCCAGCCTACATTCTGAAGTAGTCCTGGGTTCCATGACCCCAGTATTAAGGACCTGAAGGACTTTCTTGATTTGAGCTCTGTGTTGTGTCACCTGCCCCCCAGTGCCCTCTTGTCACTGCTCAGTGCTTCCGAAGAAGACTGTAAGTCCATCAAGCTCCAGGTTAGAATAAACCTGCTAAGACAATCATAGAGATGATACAGTGGGTAAGGCACTTACCTGGCACGCAGCCAACCCCTGCCACTGCATAGGGTTCCTGAGTAATTCCAGGAATAACTCCTGAGCACCACCAGGCCATAACTCCAACACCCCTCCCAAAAAATGACAGCCATTGACCTGCCCCCTTCATTATGCCAAAGGGAAGCTTGAGGTGCAGAAAGGAGATAGAACTTAAACCCACTAAACTAAAAACCAGTGAGGAAACCAGAAGGCCAAATTGACAACATAAAGGAAGTTTTGGATTCATGCTGAACCCAAAGTGAAGAGTCCACCCGAGAGGATTCTCAGGTTCTCTAGCCTCAGGAGAACAAATTATCAAGTCTCAAAACAATCTGTCTCTGTGTCCAGGTTTCTTAGTCTTAATTTCCAACCTGATTCCCCTGCACATGTGAACATGAAATAGAGGAGAGACCACAGCTTTGGAGCTAAAAGGGACCAAGGTTTTTGGTTTTGGTTTTTTGGCTCTATCAAGTAATGCTCAGGTTCAGAGGTGACTCCTGGTTTTGCGCTCAGAAATTACTCTTGATGGTGCTCAGGGATGGGTGCTCAGGATATGGGATCGAATCCAAGTCAGTTGCATGCAAGGCAAATGCCCTACCCACTGGACTTTTACTCCAGACCCAGGACCTAGGTTTAAATGCTAACTATGCCATTTTTTTTCTTGAACAAGTCACTTTAACTCTGATGCCTCCTTAAAATGGAGAAGAAAGTGATGTTTCTGGTTTACCTCTGATCCAGAGATATAGTATGGGAGTTAAAGAATTTGCCTTACATCTTGTCCATTCAGGTTCGAATCCCATATATTGTCCCTCAACTACCACCAGAGGGTCACTCCTGAGCACAGAGCCAGAAATAGCTCCTGAGCATCAGTGGATCTGACCCAAACACACACACACACACACACACACACACACACACACACATCTGTCTCCAGACTTCCCATGAGCCTTTGATGAGGTGATATTGGAAGTTGTCTTGATCAGAGCAGGCACTGAATATGTTTTGGTTTTCCGTTTCCTGTCTCAGACCTGGATTCTGCTGTCAGTGTCAGCACCTTGAGTGACGTTCTCCTTGTCTTCTTGTAATCTTCTTGCATCCCTGGAATTGTTTTCTCATGTATACGGTGGGGGTGGGAGCCAGGTCCATTGTGAGGATTAGTTGGTATTACGTGTTAGGTATCGTTCCTCAGGTGTTCAGACATCTAATACCAGGGGCCTCCAGTAGGAAGAGGAAGTTACTGATCCCATCAGGCCTCTAACTAGCATTCTGTCCTGTGGGAGGAACCGAAAGAACCCTGGTCCACTAGGAATCTGAAGCAAGGAATGCTTGTCCCTGCTCTGCCAAAGGCCTATAAATGACTCTAGGAAATCCCAGTCTTCTGGAGAATTAGTATCCTTTGTAAAAGAGAAAACTAAACACCTGTGTTCTGAGTCAGAATCTCGGCCCTGATCTCAACCTGCCACGTGACCACGAGTGGGTTCTTTTGCCTCTCCATGGAGTTTTCCTACTGTTGAATAGTTCAGAGTAACCGTCACAGGGGGCCAGAGCAAGAGTGTAGCAGATAAGAGTGCTTGCCTTGTACCAGGCCGAGCAGGTTCAATCCCTAGCACTTCACATGGTCCCCCGAACCTTCCAGAAGTGATCCCTGATCCCTGAGTGTAGAACCAGGAATAAGCCCTGAATACCACTGAGTGAGGTTCCCCTCCCCCCTGAAAAAAAATACCCACCAGAGTCACTGTCACAGTGGGGTGATGGTAGGATCTAGGGAGCTCTTGACCTTTCCCCTGCCACCTGCTCATTTCCTGTCCTTTCAGGCCACCTGGTTCTCAGCTCTCCACCTCCGCACACAGGCCCTGCCCTTATCAGTGCTCTCAACATCCTCGAGGGTTTCAACCTCACCAATCTGGTGGCCCGGGAACAGGCCCTGCACTGGGTGGCAGAGGTGAGGAAAGCTGAGCCTTCTGGGGGCGGGTGAATGGGGGACCGCCTGGGGGAACGGGACTTAATCACCTCCAAGTTGCCTCACACCTGAGCATCCTAGATGTGGGGCCCAGGAGGGTTAGGGTAATCTCGTCCACACCTCTGCTCTGTTTTCAGACCCTAAAGATCGCGTTAGCTCTGGCCAGCAGACTGGGAGATCCGAGCTATGACTCTACCATCACTGAGAGTATGGATGACATGCTCAGGTGGGTCTTGCGGAGGACCAGGGTCTTGGGGGCTGTGGGAATTGTGATGAAGGCGCAGGATCAGGTGAAAAGCAGCTAGTGAGACCATCCGGCCTGAGATTCCAGGCCAGTATCAGTTCATTCTCAGCCCACTGTGGGTCACTGGGTGCCTCCCTCTTCTGTCGCCTATTCTATTTTTCTATTCCCAGATTCTGTACAGGTTTTTGTTTTGTTTTGTGTTTTGGTCAACCTGGCAGGGCACCTCTGTGAGCCCATCTTCTCCCCTTCTTGAGTAGGGAAAAAAAAAAGCCTAAGAGTTCTGAAGCAGTAAATACTGGAGGTGGTATGGATTTGATTATAATGTATTCACATATGCAGCGTCCCCGGATAAGACCCTGGGCTCTTAGACAAAACGTTAGTTACAGGGTGAGGCGATCCAATTTTAGTGTCAGGGATCCATTGCAGGGCTTTCCATATTCCAAGTGGGAGATGAATCGTATCCCTGGTCTCTCAAGAAAATATTTTTGAGCATTCGCTATGCCCTGCGTACTTTTATAGAAGAAGATGGAAGTGAGTCTGATCAAGTAACTGAAAACTCACTTTAAATACTAAATAGATCAAGACTGTACTCTAGAAGAGAAATTGAATGATACCCGAATAACTTTATCCTAATCAACCTCTATCCTGAAGTGAGTGAGATGCTGCTTTCCTAGCCCATGGTGAGCCAGGAGGGGAGGAGAGAGGTTAATCAAACAGTCACACACACAAATCACAAGCATAATAGGTGGAATGTGACGAGTTCCTGCCCCCTGTTCATCTCCTACCCCTTGACTTTTCAGCAAGGTGGAGGCTGCCTACCTCCGGGGCCACATCAATGACTCCCAGGCAGCCCCGACCCCGCTCCTGCCCGTCTATGAACTGGACGGGGCACCCACGGCTGCCCAGGTGCTCATCATGGGCCCTGATGACTTCATTGTGGCCATGGTCAGGTATGCCAGCTCACATGCAGAACCCAGCAGGAGAGACCACCTGGACCAGGAGGAGAGGAGGGCTGGGGGGAAGGAGAAAGGGCTCAGGGCTCACCTGGCCCCCACCTCAACCCTCCACCCCCACCCCCAGCTCCCTGAACCGGCCCTTTGGCAGCGGCCTTATCACTCCCTCTGGGATCCTGCTCAACAGTCAGATGCTGGACTTCTCTTGGCCCAACAGGACTGCGAACCACTCAGCACCCAGCCTGGTAGGGCCCTGTTTCCCTCCTCCCCCAGGGGCCCTGAAACCGGGTCGAGGCTTATTCTTGAAACTTCTATGACAAAGCAGAGGGAGCTGGCAGAGAGGTAGCACACAGGGTAAAGTGCTTGCCTTGCATGCAACCAATCCCAGCTTGAACCCTGCACTGCCAAGAGAACCCCCAAGCCTAGAACCAAGCACTGCTGGGTGTAGCCCCAAATCCCCTTCACCCCTAGCCTGAGTCTGAGGCTTGGAGCTTGGTGGTTCTCAAGCGCCTTCTGACCATCTTCAGCCAGATCTGGGAAAAGCCTGATTCACCCTCTAGGACTCAGTTTCTCTGGGCACTTTCCAGCACGAGTGGTGTGTGAGTAGGTGATGCCGAGCAGATGCTCAGTCCTACTGTCGGGGCTCCAAGGGGGAAGGAGCTAAAATGACTTCACCATGCGTGGTCTGGGAAAGGCCAGTCTCCCTTGAGAACTGAACCTGGGGGAGATGCAAGAGATGGGAGAGAAGGTGGCAAAACAGTGGGGTCACCCTTGCCCTTCTGGTTCCATCTCTTCTCCGCCTGGCGGTTTGGGTCCTCGGACAACAGGAGAACTCGGTGCAGCCGGGGAAGAGGCCTCTGTCCTTCCTGCTCCCCACTGTGGTCCGGCCAGCAGAGGGGCTCTGTGGGACCTACCTCGCCCTGGGGGCCAATGGAGCTGCGCGGGGCCTCAGTGGCCTGACCCAGGTGAGGTTCCCCCAAGGATGGGCCTTTTGGGACCCTCGGTCAAGCTGTGACCCCAGCCAGAAATGCCCTTCATGTCTCCAGTCTGTTTTTTCTCCCAGTTCAAACACTGTATATGGCTGAGTCTGCTTTGTGTCTGGCTTGTCCTGGGCAAGTGGACCATAGGCAGTGCAGTTTATTGGTGACAGGAGTTGGAGAGGGTGAGGGGGGGCAAGTGGGAGGGGAGGGGCAGCTCTGATGCTGTCTGGCAATCCAGGTGGCAGGGGCAGTTATGGGGCCAGTAGCCCTGAGAAGTGAGATTGCATGGGAGCCGCTGGGGTGCTGCCACCCTCCAGCTCAGGGTCTGAAATAGATTAGCAGCCCTCTTTGGGGTCTGATGTGGGGAAGAAGGGCTTGATACCCCCAGACTGCCCCATAACTGTCCCACGAATATCCCGAGCTCCAGGTCTAAGGGTCCGACACTTGCTTGGGCAGGTGGGAAGTTACCAAAGCTGAGTCTTGTCATACACTTCTGGGTCCCAGCCCGACTTCTTCCAGTTTCCAATTGTGTGAAGTGGGAATCTCGGGCTCCTCATCTGCCAAATAGAGAGAGTACTGTCAGCTAACATATAGGGGACTTTGACTGAGTGCTGTGTGGCCCTTTTAAATGTGCTGACACTGGGCCGGAGCACTAGTACAGCAGGTATGGCACTTGTCTTGCACACAGCCAACCTGGGTTCAATCCCTGACACCCCCTATGGTCCCCTGAGCCTCCCAAGAGTGGTCCCTGAATGCAGAACCAGGAGTAAAGCCTGAGCACTGCTGAGTGTGGCCCCAAAACAAAGCCATAAAAATCTTTAAATAAACAAATATCTCAACATTGAGAATAATCCTTATTTCTTTTTACGGATGAGGAAACTGAGGCCCAAAGAGATTAAGTAAACTGGAACTAGTTGGGACTGAGGATGTAGCTTAAAGGTAGAGAATGTGCCTTGCCAGTGTGAGGCTCTGGATTCAATCCCTGGCATGGGGCGGCGGGGGGGTGGAGGGGTGCATAATTTTTTTTTTTAATTTTCAAAAGTTAAGGCCAGTTTAGTAAGGAGGAGCAAACGTTTTGGTTCTGAGCCTGCCCATGCTCTAAGCCACTACGCTTAAAATACTTGTATAGACTAGCCCTAGCTATTAATCCTGTCTGGGCCAGGATTCGATGAAAGTGTTTATTGCGCTTCTTCCCTGGCTCTCCCTACTCTCTGGGAGGAATCTCTTTCCTTCACTGGGTTTGCCCACTCTGAAAAGGGACAGTGTCACAAGACTTGCCTGTGTTCTGAGGCTTTCGAGAGATTCAGATGACACTCCTGGTTATAAGGGTTCTAAAGACTATGGGGACTGAGGTCAGAGAGAGACAGTGTAACCGGCTTTGCATACAGTGGGCTGATTTCAATCCCCTGCATCACAGATCTGCTAGAGCCACTGGGAGTGACCCCCAAGTACAGAGCTTGGAGTAGCTCCCATGCACTGCCAGGTATAACCCCCCAACGAACACAAACAAAAAAGTCTAAGGAGTCTGGGCCAGAGGTGAGAGCTGTGGAGTTATTTTGAACCTCTCTGGGATAACTCTAACTTCTGTGCCTTGGCTGCCTGCAGGTTCTGCTGAATGTCCTGACCTTGAACCGGAACCTGAGTGACAGCTTGGCCCGTGGCCGCCTGCACCCGGACCTGCAGTCCAACCTTCTGCAGGTGGACAGTGAGTGCAGAGCCAAGCTCCAGGGGGTGGGCACAGGGGCTGGTGGAGAGCGGGACTCCTCCTGGGGTCCGCCCGCCTCCTCCTGCCAGTGGAAATTTGGTTTCTTTCAAACAACTCCCATTGGAGTGAGTTTGTTGGGCTTTGGAGTCTGCCATTTCCTGGCTCTGTGGTCTTGGGGCGCATGTTTCCACTCTGAGCCTCAGTTTTCTCCTTTGGCAAAAGAAGACGCCATTGTTCATTCTGCAAACCCTTTATTCAACAGTTGGCAATGAACACCTGCTACGCCAGGCATCGTTCTAGGCTGTGGAGATCACATTGACAAGGAGATGGGAAAGGAAATAATCAGAATCAAGTGAGAGAGCAAAGCAGATGTGCTGCAGGACATGCTAGCTAGGAGAGATAGCTATGACTGACTGTAGTTGGGGCAGGCTCCTTGCCGCCACATTAAGTGAGATCGGAAGGGTAAGGAGGAGCCAGTCACATACAGAACTGAGAGGGAACTTTATAGGCCAAGGGAGTAAACGCAGAAAATTCAGGGAAGACATGGGCCTGTTATGTTTTGGGGGAAGAAAGATTAGGATGAGTGAGCCTCAGATGAGATCAAAAGGGCATATTGGGGCCAGATCATGGCATTTATCAGTTTGGGTGGGACTTTCCTCTAAGAATGGACTCAAAGGTGCTTAACCTTGTTAAGTGTGTAAGTGTGGGTTTTCAAATTATAGCGGACAATATATCATGTGAGCCCAGAGGGGATATAGAATCAGGTGAGACAAGGTCCTTGCCTACTGAGAATTATTATGCTCACTTTAAGATATAAAAAGAATAACAACAGAGATCATAAAGTAGTCAAAGATCAGAGTAGCAGAATGAGCTTAGAGCCCAGCCCTGGCTGACCGTAAACACTCTGCTCTTTCTTGTGAGATTTTTGATAGTGTCCAGTCTGGAGCCTGCTAGAAGCCACCAGACCTTAGTAACTTAGCGGACACCCACTTTAGTGGGCTAGTGGCACCTTAGATTCCAGCTCTCAGATGACAAGGTCAGGGATTTGCAATGGTGTTTGCTCACATCTTCTGGTCTTTCAAAGGAAGACTTTTTGCTAGGTTACGTAGGTGTGTGGGAGGGGGTACACGCGTGTCATCTCTCACTTGGGGTTGGCTCGTAAACTAAGACTAAGCATCTGAGGAAGCAGTGGAGCTTGGCAGAGAGAAAATTCTGCCAGCTGGTGGACGTGGGGTGGGGGTGGGGGTGTGGCAACTGTTGGATCATAAAGAATGAGCAGGAATTAGGCCCATGAAGTCAAGTATATTCTGGACAGTGGAACAGCCTGAGAAAAAGCCAAAGAGAATAGCTCCAAGAATGGCTTTGCATACAGGAGACCCAGGTTGGATCCCCGGCACCTCTTAATCCCCTGAGCACCACTGGGAGTAGCTCTGCGCACTGCTAGGGGGTGGCCCTGCAAACCGCACCCTCCCCACAAAATGAGGTGAGAGCTTCCAGGGTGCCAGCTGAATTCCTGTCATTGTTTCCTAGTCTTGAGAATTTGTCTAGCACTTTCATAACATTTGGTTTGGGTCCTCACCTGTTATGGTGTGGCCTACCCCTTCTCGATGCTTGGGTGACCATGGGGTGCTGGGATTGAATCTGGATGACAGCATACAGAGCATCCAGCCCTTTGAGCCATTCCCCCAGGCCTCAATAACTTTTGCCCCATTTGTAGGCCACCTAAACAGTTCTTTATATGTGATATATATAGAAATGGATTTCTTTTCTTTTTTTTTTTTTTTTGCTTTGTGGGTCACACCTGGCGATGCACAGGGGTTACTCCTGGCTCTGCACTCAGGAATTACTCCTGGTGGTGCTCAGGGGACCATTTGGGATGCTGGGGATTGAACCCGGGTGGGCCGTGTGCAAGGCAGATGCCCTACCCGCTGTGCTATCGCTTCACCCCCTGGATTTCCTTTTTGACAAATGTGTTGTAAACATAAATATTATACCCACAAATGGAAAACCAGCTGCATTGGCCATATATAATACATAGTTATAAAAAATACAATGTCGGGGCCAAACAGAGAGTACAGAAGCTAAGTCCTTGCCTTGCATGCAGCAGACCTGTTTGATCCCTGGAAGCACCTGTGATTCCCTGAGCACCACTAGGAGTGTCTCCTAAAATAGTCCTGGAGCACTTCTGGGTGTGCTCCAAAACTTTCCAAATAAATAAATGTTTTAAGTAAAATAAAAATGTTTTAGTGACCAGAGAGATGGGACAGTGGGTAGGGCATTGGCCGTGCACATGGCCTACCCAGGCTTCATCTCTGGCACATCATATGATCCCCCAAGACTCCCGGGAGTGACCTCTGAGCACAGAGCCAAGAGTAAGCCCTGAGCACCACCAGGTTTGGGCCCAAACTCCCCAAAATAATAAATAAATAAATAAAATTTTAAATAAAATACTTTGAGGCTTTAGTTAGATAATGTTGCCCTAGAATGCTCTAAAACCTATGCTTTGTTGAAGAAAGAATTTGAGAAGAGAGAGACCAGATTTAAACTTGATATTATAGAAAGTAAACCACAAAGGAAATGTATTTTGCAGCTCTGTGATTGAATGCCCTTCACTGTGGTGTCTTCATCTCAGGACCACCTTAGACCATCCCATTTAGGGGAAGAAGGCAAGAAACACCTTATAGTGGGAAAACTGGGATTACTGGGCTTCGGGAGAACCATGTGAAGTTGCATGGACGTTACCCCATTGAATAGGGAGGGATTGACCTAACCTGTTGTGGTGCATGTTTTTGCATGCAGGAGACCCCACTTCCAGCCCCAACATTACATAGTTTTCTGAATGATGCCAGGAGCTACTCCTGAGCACCGAACCAGTTATAGTCCCCAAGCACCACCAGGTGTGACCCCAGAACAAACAAAAGTAAATTAGAAGGGCTAGAGATATAGTACATCGGGTAAGGCACTTGCCTTGCACACAGATGACTTGGGTTCAATTCCTGGCATCTCATATGGTTCCCCGAGCACCACCAGGAGCAATTCCTGAGTGCAGAGGCAGGAATAACCCCTGAGCATTGCTGAATATGGCAAACAAATAAATTTGTAATAAATTTGTAAGGGAAGTGGATGAAGGGAGCTAACTTGGGGAGATACAAGAAAGAGCTGGGACATATAAGAGAGTAGGGATTTAGTCATTTATCCTTTCAATACTTCTTCACATTTACAATGCCCTCATCCTATTCTAGGCACTGGAGATAACCCCGACTTTAAAATCCCAAGTGTTAGAGCACCCTTGGGTTCAGTCCCCAGCATCACATGGTCCCCGAGCACTATCAGTAGTCCCCCATCTCCAAAAGATCAAAATAATATAAAAACAATCTAATGATTTAGGGCCAGAGTGAGAATACAGCAGGTGGGGTGTTTGCCGTGCATGCGGCCAACCAGGGTTTGATCCCCAGCATCCCATATGGTCCCCAGTGCACTGTCAGGAGTAATTCCTGAGTGCAGAGCCAGGAGTAACCCCTGAACACAGCTGGGTTTTTGATTTGTGGCTCAGAAATAAAACAAACAAAAATCTAATAAAAATATAGAGGAGTGAGACACACCATAAATAAACTTCACTGGTATCAAAGTTCTTGGAAGGAAAAGGAGGTAAAGGTAACAAGGAGGTAACATAGTTTCTGCTGTTTTAGGTAGTTGTTTGGGAAGTTCTTCTTGAAGATTGGAATGATGTTTTTGGCTAAGAGGAGAATGTTCCAAGAGAAAAAGAACAAGTGCCAAGGCTCTGATGTGAAGAGGTGTGCCCTAGAGTTAGGAGATGAGAACACAGTTAAGCAAGGGAATGCAAAGAAGAGAGGAAAATAATCGAGAGAATTAGCAACATCTCTAAGATGTTAGATCTTAGAGGCCTTGGTGGAAAGTTTGGATTTGATTCTAAAAACCATCAAAACTGTTGGAGGTTTTTGAGCAGGAAAGGTGACATGGTCTGACTAATAGTTTTTTAAAACTGAGGAGGG
The DNA here is from genome assembly GCF_027595985.1 of Sorex araneus. Lineage (NCBI taxonomy): Eukaryota > Metazoa > Chordata > Mammalia > Eulipotyphla > Soricidae > Sorex > Sorex araneus. The sequence continues at coordinate 118,670,166 of NC_073306.1, read as the reverse complement.
GCAGAGAGATAGTACAGCAGGTAAGGTGTTTGCCTTGCACACAGCTAACCTGGGTTTGATTCTTGGCACCCCATATGGTCCCCCTAGCTCAACAGGAGTGATGCATGAATGAGCCAGGAGTAAGCCCTGAGCTTCACTGGGTGTGGCCCCCAAACAAAACAAAACAAAAATATTTAGAGAGCTCAGAGAGATGGTATAGAGGGTAAGGCACTTGCCTTGCACACAGATGATCTGGGTTCAATTTCTGGCATCTCATATGGTTCCCCGAGTACCACCAGGAGCAATTCCTGAGTGCAGAGGCAGGAATAACCCCTGAGCATTGCTGAATATGGCAAACAAATAAATAAGTAAAATAATCCACTGAGGGGGGGTGAAGACATAGGTAAATGAGCTGGAACAGGGGGCTGGAGCCATAGCACAGAGGGTAGGGTGTTTGCCTTGCACGTGGCTCACCAGGGTTCGATTCCCAGCATCCCATATAGTCCCCTGAGCACTTCCAGGGGTAATTCCTGAGTGCAGAGCCAGGAGTAACCCCTGAGCATCACCGCGTGTGACCCAAAATGAAAAAAAAAAAAGAGCAGGAACATATACAAGGTTTGCATGTAAAAACCCAGATTTTATACTGTCACTGCATGGTCCCCTGAGCACTGCCAGAATTGATTCCTGGGCATGGAGCCGGGAACAGCTCCTGAGCTCCACTGGGTGTGACCCAAAATTTTAAAATAAAAGACCCTGTAGCTGCTTTGTGAACAGTCTGGAAGGAAGCATTAAACACCAGTTGGTAGGTTCTCCAGTAACCCTGATAAGTAATGGTGACAATTTGGGCAGGACAGGTAAAGGTGAAGTCTCCAGCACCTTCTTTTTTTCTTTCAGTACTAGGAATGACCAAACATTATTGATCACATTATTGATCACTTACTATATGCACTACTGTGAGCTCTGCTCTCTGGGTTATCTCCTTTACTTCCTGTGGCGGTTTTAAGATTGTACTCATTTTATGCCTGAGGCGACTGAAGCTCAGAGAGGGAGAGCAATTCTCCCAAGATCATCCAGCTCCTAATGGAACACCTAGGACCAGGATTTAGGCCAACGGTAGGACTCCTGAGTCAGTGCTCTGAGCACACTGAATGTGTGTCTGTCTGTTGGCGGATGGTTTTCAGGTGAGTTCACAGAGGAAGAAATTGAGTTCCTGGAAGCAAGGGGTCATCACGTGGAGAAGGTAGATGTCTTATCCTGGGTCCACGGCAGCCGGAGAACCAACAACTTCATCATTGGGGTGAAGGACCCACGGAGCCCGGATGCAGCCGGAGCCACCATCCTGTAGAGCAGCGTGTCGGGGCGGGATCTTTACTCCCCCCCTTTGCATGTTCCTAGAGTCCCTCCTTCTCCCAGGTCTGGTCTCAGGGGGACCCCAGGAATGCCCCAACTCAGGGGCCAGAGGGGATGCTTAGCAAACCCTGTTCCAGAGTAACTGGAAAATTCTCCCCCCAGACAGAGGCCTGCAGCAGTGGTGGTTGGTGGTGGTGGCGAAGGTCAGTCCCAAGCAGGCAGGCAGGACCTCGAGGGACCAGACGGTCTGTTCGTCGGTCACCTCTCCCTCAGCCATGCTGGCCCTGAGCTTAGGGATGTGCTTGCAAACCCGCCTCGAGGATCCTTACAACCCCGCCAATCTGGCCTGGCCTGGCCTTGTCTTCCAGCTCCACTCTCGTGTCCCCAGCCTCATTTCTTAAAAAATGAGGATTTTTTTAAATGCACCATCCTGGGGGAGGTGTGCTCCTCTCCACTTCCCTCCGGGTGGAGGCAGAGGCCTTGCATCCAGGGTCCCCAGGGTTGGGGGGGAGGGGCGGGGGTGGGGACCAGCTCAGGGGCTTCCATTTGCAAAGGGGAATTAAAGAGAGACTGTTGCTTAACCGTGGCTCTGGCTCGATTTATGATTGACTGTGTTGGGGGTGGGGGGGGTGACAGAGGAGACCTCAACTCATCCTGTTGCTGACTCCAGCTTTCGCTGGAGTAAACTTTTGCTGGGGAGGGGGTGTCATAAAACTGTCATTGGCCGGAGTGATAGTACAGTGGGTAAGGTGTTTGCCTTGCATGCAACCAACCCAGATTCAATCCCTGGCACCCCATCTCATTCCCCAGTCCAATGGAAGGGATCCTGGAATGCAGGAGCCAAGACTAAGCCCTGAGCACCACTGGCTGTGTCACAAAAACGGGGGGGCCGGAGCAATAGCACAGTGGGTAGGGCGTTTACCTTGCACTCGGCCGACCCGGGTTCAATCCCCGGCATCCCATATGGTCCCCCAAGCACCGCCAGGAGTGGTTCCTGAGTGCAAAGCCAGGAGTAACCCCTGAGCATTGCTGGGTGTGACCCAAAAAGCAAAAAAAAAAACCCAAAAAAACAAAAACGGACTGTCATCTAGCCAACACTTTCACTAATAATAATTACTCATTAATAATAATGAAAATTATCAATAGCATCTGTATAGCTCAGCTATATGCGAAACTTTTTTTTTTTTGCTAAACTTTTTTTAAATAGTCAGATCTTTATTTAAAATTCTGGTCTTGGACCAAAAAGATAGTACAGGAGGTCAGGTACTTACCTTGCATTCAAATGATCCTTGGTTCTACCTACGAGCACTGGGCACTGCATATGGTCCCCAAGTATTGCTGGGGTGATTCCTAAACATAGTAGCAGGAATAACCCCTGAGTAACACTGAGTGGGACCCAAAATGCCAAAAATAAATATATAAATAAAATTCTGTTTTGCCAGTTTAGTTTTTCTTACCAACTGGGGAAACAGAAAATGTCACCAGCTTTTGTTTTCATAGCCAAGCCTTTGTGTAATATGCAAAACATTTTTAGCATAACCTTAGTTGAACTTTAATATGCCTCATGAAGTAGATTCAAATATTATTCCCATTTTAAAGATGGGGAAACAGGCAAAAGAGGTTGAAGGAAAGTTCCTTAGTGTTGTTGTTCTTTTTTTTATCATTTGTCATTGGTGCTATGCCCAGTAGTGCCACGCTGTGCTGGGGGTCGAGCTACCTTCCTGGCCTTCTTGTGTTTTGTCTTCCTTCTTTCTTTTTCTCCCTCCCTTCCTTTTTTAGTTTTTTGGGCCACACCTGACTGTTCTGGACTTACTTCTGGCTCTGAGCTCAGGGAACCACATAGGTGCTAGGGATCGAACCTACATGCAAGGCAAGTACCTTACCACTGTACTATCCCTGCAGCCTCTCATATTTGTTTTTGTTGTGTGGGTGTGATTGGAACACACTCAGCTGTGCCCAGGGCTTGCTCCAGACTGCTCAAGGATTACTGCTATGCTAAAGTGCTAAAGATGGAACTGGAGCCCTCCCTGGGCAAAGCAAACAACCCCTATACTGTCTCCCTGGCCCCCACCTGTATTAAATGGAGGAATTAGGTTTTTAGTTTGGTTTTGTTGGTTCTGGTTTGGGGGCCACACCTGGAAGTGCTCAGGGTTTACTCCTGGCTCTGTGCTCAAGGATCACTCCTGATGGTAGGGGAATCAAACCTGGGTTGACTGTATGCAAGGCAAGTGCTCCGCCCACTGTTCTATCTCTCTAGGCCCCCACTTCTATTGTATTAAATAGAAGATTTGGGATTCAAACTCAGGATATCCAACTCCTAATCTGTGTTTCTAAAGGGTTGCACATTTGCCAGGTGAACTACTTGTTATAAAATATTCCTTCATACATTATGTACATTATGCATCAGATGAGCTGGAGATATAGTTCAGTCAATTGAGGGCATGCTTTGCATGAAGGAAGTTGGGGTTCAGTTCCTGATTCCCTATCCAGGGCATCATGATCCCCTGCACTGACCTGAGTTCAAAGCTCGGTGTGTGGCCAAAAATCTGAAAGCAAACAAATGAAACAATATGTATCAGATGGTAAGGACCTTTTGTAGATTGGCATTCACCCATGCCTATATCCATCTATTATATTCTGAGTACTTTGTTTAGTAATGGAGATTTAGCTTTAAATGAGGAGACAATTTATAAATAGATTTGTAGCCTACCAGGAAGTTCTACATTAAAATAAAAGGTTTTTACATGGCAAAAGAAACTTGGTAAAAAATAAATAAAAACACCCTACTAAAAGGAAGAAAATATTTGCACAGTGGGTAGGGCCTTTGCCTTGCACGTGGCTGACCCGGGTTCAATCCCTGGCATTCCATATGGTCCCCCAAGCACTACCGGGAGTAATTCTTGAGTGCAGAGCCAGGAGTTACCCTTGAGCATTGCTAGGTGTGACCCAAAAAGCAAAAAGTAAAATAAAATAAAGAAAATATTTGCTCATCATAAATTAGATAAAGGACTGATATAAAGCATGCACAAAACTCAGCAACAAATAGACTAATAACCCATCAGAAATGGGGAGAGATGAACAGACATTTCCACAAGGAGGACATATGCATGGCCAATAATATATGAAAAAGTCTTCACTGTCACCACCAGGAAATGTAAATCAAAAAGACAATGAAGTATCACCTGACACCAGTGAAAAGGAATATATCAAAAGGACTGAAACAGCCAGTATTTAGGTAAAAAGGAACCTTCATTCATTGTTGCTGGGAATGTCTGGTTCAGCCTTAGTAAAACAATATGGAGATTTCTCAAAAAAGTAAGAATGAAGTTCCCCTATGGCCCAGCGATTCCACTTCTCTTAGTATCTACCACCCCAAAATACATGGTGAGGGGAAACATTAATTCCAAGAGATAGGTACATACATGTTCAGCAGCTAGTACAATAGCCAAGACATGGAACCAACCCAAATGTCCAATGACTGATGAGTGGATAAAGAAGTTATGGTGAGGCTGTACAGATAGTACAGGGGTTAAGACACTTGCCTTGCACACGGCCAACTGGATTTCAATCTTGGCATCACAAATGGTCCCCTAAGCACTACTAAGGGTCATCTGTGACCACAGAGCCAGGAGGAGCCTTGAAACAGCACACTGAACCGTTTCTACAGCACACTATAGAAACAGCACAGTGTGAGGAGCATGATCGGAGGTGGAACTGATGAGGTAGGTGCCACATCCCGAGGAGCCTGATATTACTTTCTCCATGTTATGGATGAGAAACTGTGGTTCAGAGACAAGAAGTTTGGTGACTTTCCCAAGGTCACCCAGGTGCTAACAGATCCCTGATTCAAAAGCAGTCTGACTGCAGAGGTCATGTCTGTATCTCTCTTTTGTTGTTGGATGGGGGCCACATTCAGCGAGCTCAGGACTTACTCCTGACTCTGCTTAGGGGTCACTCCTAGCCGGGATCAGGGGACTAAATTGGGTTCTGGGAATCAAACGGGTTGGCAGTGTGTAAGGTAAGTGCCCTACCTGCTTAGCCCCTCTCTTTTTTAAAAAAATCAAACTTGGACCAGAGAGGTAGTATGGGGTGGGGCGGGGAGTGGGATTTTAAGTCAATTGCCTGGCATGCAGATAACCCTGGTTCAATCCCTGGCGCTGTATATGGTCCCCCAAGCACCTACAGGAATGAGATCCCTAAGCAGAAAGCTAGAATAGCCTCTAAGCACTACCAGGGGTGGCCCGAACCTCTTCTCCAATGAAACTTTTATTATTTTATTCATTCACTTGGTTTTCGGGTCACACATGGTTGTGCTCAGGGATTACTTCTGGCTCTGTGCTCAGATGCCATTCCTGATGGGGTGTTTGATCCCATATAGGGTGCCTGGGATTAAGCCCAGGTTGGTTGCATGCAAAGCAAGCACCTTACCTGCTGTGCTACCTCTCTAGCCTCCCAAACTTTATGATTCTAGATGATTACAGTTTAACACTTGTTCAAAAATTTAATATTACATAGATATATTATTTAGATAGATCATATTTCTCAACTTTTTCCCAACCATGGCCTGCTCTGACATTTCCTTCCTGTGGGCACCCCCACAGTATTTATGTATAACCCCCCCCCCCGTGCTACCAGTTTGCTTTCTAATCTCATACTGTAGCCCTGAATTTATATGACTTTCACTTGTGGCCCCCTTGGAATATCCTAGGATGTCCCAGGGGTTCATACAGTCTCTCGTTAAGAAATGCTGATACAGGGGCTGGAGTGATAGCACAGCGGGTAGGGCATTTGCCTTGCACGCGGCTGAACCGGGTTCGAATCCCAGCATCCTATATGGTCCCCTGAGCACCGCCAGGAGTAATTCCTGAGTGCATGAGCCAGGAATGACCCCTGTGCATTGCGGGTGTGACCCAAAAAGCAAAAAAAAAAAAAAATGCTGATACAGATACCTGTATCCTCATAATCTCCAATTTCCAAACATTACACTATCACCAGTATATATTTCTCTAATTCCTTTCCTTATACATGGAGCATTATTATTCTATTTAAATTTTTAAAATGAGGATTTAATCACATGTGGTCGATCCACGTTTGACTCCCAGCACTGCATGGTCCTGTGAGCATGGCCAGGATTGACCCCTGAGCAGAGCCAGAAGTAGCCCTAAAAACTAATGTGACCCTAAAACTCCCCCATGATTTAAGTTAAAAAAATGTAATGGGGTTGGGGCTGGAGTGATAGCACAGTGGGTAGAGCATTTGCCTTGCACCCAGCAGACCCAGGTTCGATTCTCAGAATCCCATATGGTCCCCCGAGCACCACCAGGAGTAATTCCTGAGTGCATGAGCCAGGAGTAACTCCTGAGCATCATGGGGTGTGACCCGAAAAGCAAAAAAAAAAAAAAGTAATGGGGTTATTAGATGCAGATGGCTACAGTTTGATGCCCAGCATTGCATATGGTCTCCTGACTCCCACCAGAAGTGACCCTGAATACTGCCAGAAGTGGCCTCCCCACAAAAAATAAGGTTACATCATTCAGTATCTACAAATTGCTTTTCCCCATATGTCAATATAGCATGGCTTTATTTTAATGTCAGTAAATATGAACCTACCTAATAATGTTTTTTGGGGGAGGCACACCCTGCTATACTCCAGGATTACTCCTGGCTCTGAGTTCAGGAATCACTCCTGGCGGTGCTTGGGTGATCATGAGAGATGCCAGGGATTGGACCCAGATTGGCCGCATGTCAGGCATGTGCTCTACTCGCTGTGCTATCACTCAGGCCCCAAATCTGTCTAATAATCTGTCATGCATCATTATTCACTAACAAGTTTAGCCAGTATCCTTTTTTTGGATATTTGGTAGGTTTCCAATGCAACTTTGAATATTCATGCCATGATAGCTTTAGTTGCTTGAATCATGTCAGTGGTCATACAACTATTCTAGTCTTTCTTTCAGGTAATAAAGTTATAGATCTTTCATGTAGCATGCTTTTGGGGTCTCATATAGGTTTCAGAATTACTTTCCTTTCTAAATATATAAGTAGGGGCCATAAAGAAAATATAGCAGTTAGATGCCTGCCTTGTACTCAGTTGACCCCAATTCAATCCCCGACATTGCATATGGTCCCCCAAGAACCATCCAGAATGGTCCTTGAACTCAGTGCTTGAAGTAAACCCTGGGCACCACCAAAGTAGTCCCAATGTTCCCCCTCAATTAATTAATATATAAATAATGACAGTTTTGAATATTTGATCAATGAAACAATTTCTATATTAAAAATAAGATTCTGTTTTCATTAAAACATCTGTGTAGAGTGAAAAAAACTTCTGATATCTCAGAAAATCTGCTTACAACAGTATATGAAACACCATATATCATTGCATAATCTTTGTTTTGTTTTGGGGCCATACCCAACGATGCTCAGGGGTTACTGCTGGATCTGCACCCTGAAATTACTCCTGGTGGTGCTCAGTGGACCAGAATCGAACCCAGGTGGGCCCTGTGCTAGGCAAATGCCCTCCCCACTATACTATTGCTCTGACCCAGTATAAACATTTTGAGTGTCTACTCAGTGCAATCTCTGTGTCATGCTCACGCACTGGGGAGCTAAATTGGTAAGTTTCTTGTTCTTCAAGACTTAGATTCTTGGTTTTTTGGTTTGGGGCCATATGAGCAGTGCTTGGGAATTATCCCAGGCTTGTTGCTCAGGGATTATTGCTGAGGTGCTGAGGACCATTCAGTGCTGACAATGAACACAAACCTCCCTCATGTAAAGCATGTGTCATTATTGTTACTGTTGTTTTTATCTCTCTGAACCTTATGCTATTAATATTTTTATCATGTTTTAATTTTACCACCTGGACTGGAGCGATAGCACAGCAGGTAGGACATTTGCCTTGTACATGGCCGACCCGGGTTCGATTCCTCTGTCCCTCTCGGAGAGCCTGGCAAGCTACCGAGAGTATCCTGCCTGCACAGCAGAGTCTGGCAAGCTCCCTGTGGCATATTCGATATGCCAAAAACAGTAACAAGTCTCACAATGGAGATGTTACTGGTGCCCGCTCAAGCAAATCGATGAACAATAGGAATACAGCGATACAGTGTTACAGTGTTCTATCCTAGAAAATAGAAATTTCACCTTATATTGAGAGTCTCACTTTTGTTAACAAAAAATGTGATAAGAGGGGCCAGAGCAATGGTACATGGAGTTGGATATTTCCCTTGCACAAGAACAACCCGGGTTCAATCCCCAGCACTCCACTTAGCAGTTGTTTCCCCAAGCACTTCCAGGAGTAATTCCTGATTGCATAGCCACGAGTAACATCTGATCATTGCCAGGTGTGACCCAAAAAGCCCCCTGCTTCTCCCTCCAGCCAATAAAAGAGTAATAAGTTTGAAAATATGAAGAGTTTTTATTATGTTTCTTAGGCACAGTGTACATATGGCATATATCCATTGATATATGCCCAAGCAATAGTACAGCGGGTAGGGAGCCTGCCTTGAGGGCAGCTGTCCCGGGCACCCCATTTGGTTCCCTGAGCACCGCCAGGAGTGATTCTTGAATGCAGAGTCAGAAGTAAACCCTTTAACACAACTGGGTATGGACCAAAAACCAGAAAACTAAAAGAATGAAAAAGAAGGAAATGAGCAAGGCAGGCAGGTGAGGGTGTGGGGAGAACCCTTGGCAATGAATTTCAAGTGAGTTTCAAAACCAAAAGAATCCCTGCTCTGCGCCAGCTGCAGACCGAGGATACCAGCTCAAAGACTAAAGCCGGGACCATCATGGCCCCCCCAGAAGACCCTTCAGGGGAGGAGCAGGAGGAACAAAGAAAATGAACAGAACCTCCAGCTCTTCCTCCTTGACGATGCTCTAGCAGCGGAGCCAGGCGGGCTCTGAATGGCCTCTACAAACAGCTTTGCAAAGACAAGTGGTGCCCACTCCTTCTCTTTGGTTGTGCATCTTCTTACCTGTATGGGTCTCACTCCATTTGTGGGGGTCACTTGCCTCCCAACCACAGATGTGTAATTCCTCTCCCTGGAGAAGCCCCCCTTCTGTGGAGTCCTGCTTCCTTTTCCTCTCTCCTGTTTTTGAAATAAAACTATTTCACGGCGCATATGCTGCCTGAGCCCATGTGCTGCTTGTGCCCACGTGCCTGAGCACATGTGTCGCCCGCATCTCCCCCCTTGAGATGTGTACTTTCATGCTTTCGTATCCAGTGCTAAGATGTGTGTAGAGCTTCCTCCACCCTTGGAGAAGCCCGCGTTCTCTCTTGAGCGCATTATTCTTACTATTCTCTCTCCCACTTATCCCTTCCTTCCCCCCTCCCTCAGAAACCTCTGAATAAAATCTATTTACTTCAAAAAAAATAAATAAGACTATTTCACTTCGTTGTCGACGTCACTGGAAATTCTTTTCTGGGAGAATAGACAAGGAACCTGAGAAACCTGGGTGGAGGTCAGAACATTATTGACATCATATTTATTTACTTAGGTTTTGGGGTCACACCAATGGCTCTCACGTGCTACTCACAGCTTGTTGGGGTTCTCAGGGAAGCTTTCTACATGCAAAACCTGTGCGTGGGGATCAAAGCAATAGTACAGTGGGTATAATGCTTATTTTGCACAGGTTGGCCCAGGTTTGATCCCTGGCACTTCATATAGTCCCCCAAGCACCACCAGGAGTAATCCCTGAGCTCAGAGCCAGGAGGAATCCCTGAGCACTTTTGGGTGTGACCCCCCAAACAAAAAGACCTGTGTTCTAGCCCATTCAGCATTCTCTCTGATGGCTTGAGTTCATGACTTTAATGTCCAAACTCCTGTAGGCATCTGTGACCATCTGGGCACAATCCCTCCCAGCAAGTTTATGGTGGGTCAACAAGAGCGTGACGGTGCCCTCTCCACCGTAACTACCTGTCGGGCTGTTCTGTGGTTCCCACACTCCCCAAGTGTATGTGTAACCAAACTACACTTGGGACTAGAGAGATAGTACAGGAGGTGAAGTGCTTGCCTTTTCTTTTTGTGTCACACCCAGCGATGCTCAGGGGTTACTCCTGGCTATGTACTCAGGAATTACTCTTGGCAGTGCTTGGCAGACCATATAGGATGCTGGGGATTGAACCTGGGTCAGCCTTGTGCAACGCAAAAGCCCAACCTGCTCTACTAACTCTCCAGCCCCCACGCATTTGTTTTTATGTCACAGGAAAGTACTTCTGGAGTAGATAAAGAAGTAAAACCATTTTATTTAGGAAATATGAGAGAGGCAGAGAAAAGAGCCTTCAAAGTAAAGTTATGCTTTGAAGGTGTGCATGGGTGGGGCTGGAATCTCAAGGGGTAATTCCTGGCTCTGTGTTCAGAAATTATCCTGGAAGAACTTTGAGGACCATATAGGGTGACAGGGATCAAATCTGGGTGGGCCACATGCAAGGCAAGTGCCCTTATCACTCTGGCCTCAACACTTGTAATTTTCTGATTTTCTTTTTTTTTTTATCAGCAGCGTTCCTAATGGGTGTGAAGTTATTTCATTGTGCTTTTCATTTGTGTTACCCAGTTGTCCTAATGACTAGTAATACTGAATATCTTTTTATGTGTTATATTGTCCATGTGCATGTTTTTCTTCCTACCCCTCCTCCTCCCTCCATCCCTTCCTCTCTCTCTCCCTCCCTCCCTCCCTCCCTCCCTCCCTCCCTCCCTTCCTTCCTTCCTTCCTTCCTTCCTTCCTTCCTTCCTTCCTTCCTTCCTTCCTTCCTCCCTTTCTTCCTTCCTCCCTTCCTTTTTCCCTCCCTCCCTCCCTCCCTCCCTCCCTCTCTCTTTCTCTCTTTCTTTCTTTTCTTTCTTTCTTTCTTTCTTTCTTTCTTTCTTTCTTTCTTTCTTTCTTTCTTTCTTTCTTTCTTTCTTTCTTTCTTTCTTTCTTTCTTTCTTTCTTTCTTTCTTTCTTTCTTTCTTTCTTTCTTTCTTTCTTTCTTTCTTTCTTTCTTTCTTTCTTTCTTTCTTTCCCTTTTTGGCTTTTGAACCACACCAGATGACACTCAGGGGTTACTTCTGCAGTGGTTACTCCTGGCTCTGCACTCAGGAATCATTCCTGGTGGGCTTGGGGGACTAATGGGCTGGGAATTGAACCTGGGTCAGCTGCAGGCAAGACAAATGCCATACCTTCTTTACTATTGCTTGGGCCTCAACTTTTGCCCATTTCTAACTAGGATTTTTACTGTTGTTGAGTTTCTAGAATCTTTCAGAGCTTTCATAACTCTGGAAGCTCTTGTGATATTTGAAGTAAGGATTTCAGCCCCTGTGCTAGCTTCCGGCAAGATGTTAACTTATCTCTGCAGGTTGGCTTTTCCAGTTGCATTCAGTCTTTCAATTAATTACTTAACCACTAGTTAATTATATCATTATTCAAAAAGCCAGTCTTTGGGGCCCAGAGAGGCTGAGCGTATGTTTTGCATGCCTGGGTTCAATCCCTGGCACTGCAAGGGCCCCCATGTGCAGGCAGCCAGGAGGATTTCCAGAACATAGAGCAAGGATTAGTCTTTGAGCACCACTGGGGGTATATCCTCAAAAACACAAAGGCTGGGGCAAGTATAGGGAGAAGAACACTTACTACACACAGAGCCACCACCCTTTCCATTCCCCGAAATCATAGGGTCCTCATCCTCTAAACACTACCAGGAGTGATCCCAGAGCACAGAGTCAGTATTAAGCCTTGAGTACTTCTGGGTTTGCCCCAAAAACAAAAGAACAGGACATAAAAACAAAAACTCTCACAAAGAAAGAACATAAAAACAAAAAGTCTGGGGCTGGAGCAATAGCACAGCGGGTAGGGCGTTTGCCTTGCACGCGGCTGCCCCGCATTCGATTCCCAGTATCCCATATGGTCCCCTGAGCACCGCCAGGAGTGATTCCTGAGTGCAGAGCCAGGAGTCAGCCCTGAGCATCGCCGGGTATGACCCAAGAAGCCAAAAAAAAAAAAAAAAGTTCAAGAGCCACTGTTTGGCTATGTCAGATTTCTCTGCCAACACAAAAAGAATATATGTTTGAGGCTGGCATGATAGCACAGTGGGTAGGGCGTTTGCCTTGCACACGGCCAATCTGGGTTTGATTCCCAGCATCCCATATGGTCCTCTGAGCACAGCCAGGGGTAGTTCCTGAATGCAGAGCCAGGAGTGACCCCTGTGCATCGCTGGGTCTGACCCAAAAAGAAAAAAAAAAAGAGTATATGTTTATGTGAAGTTCAAGAACTGTCTGGGAGTGGAGTGGTAGTATAGACAGCAAGGAGCTTGCCTTGAATGCATGTGAGTTGGAGTTATGGCTGGCACTCTATATGGTTCTCCCAAGCCTGCCAGGAGTGATCCCTGAGGAAAGAGCACTGAATACAGCCAGGTGTGGCCCCCAAACAAAAGCAAAACAAAAGAACTGTCAATGGTGATCCATGGTGCCAGCATTCAGAATGGTGGTTTCCTCTTGAGCAAGTACTGACTGGGAAGGGACACAGTGTGGGACAAAGGGACTTTCTGGGTTGATGGTTCTATAACTTGATCTGGGTGGTATTAACATAGGAACAGCAGTGAGAAATAATTTAATATGCACCTAAGATGTGTGCCTGTTGCTGAATGTAAATTATACCTTTTTATTTTTTATTTTTTTTTATTTTTTTTTTTCTTTTTGGGTCACACCCGGCGATGCACAGGGGTTGCTCCTGGCTCTGCACTCAGGAATTACCCCTGGCGGTGCTCAGGGGACCATATGGGATGCTGGGAATCGAACCCGGGTCGGCCGCGTGCAAGGCAAACGCCCTACCCGCTGTGCTATTGCTCCAGCCCCGTAAATTATACCTTTTTAAAGGTTAAAACTTGGGGCTGGAGAGATAGCACAGCGGGTAGGGCGTTTGCCTTGCACGCGGCCGACCCGGGTTCAAATCCCAGCATTCCATATGGTCCCCTGAGCACGGCCAGGGGTAATTCCTGAGTGCAGAGCCAGGAGTAACCCCTGTGCATCGCCAGGTGTGACCCAAAAAGCAAAAAAAAAAAAAACAACTTAATGTCTTTCCTGGTTCTTGCAAATCCTTTTGGTATTAATTTCATAGTCTCAAAGTTCTTATATGCCCCCTGGTGGCTGTTTTTGTTGCTCTTTATTTTCCTTCGGGATCCATGCACTAATATTTATTGAGGTTTCTTCCTCTGCCAGGTACTATGGTTATATGTTGAGAAAACAATGGTGTACAAAATGGATAAAATTTCTTTCCTTATGGAGTCTATGAAATAGTGGTGAAGATGAAATAAATAGCCAAATAAATACTCATCCTATTGAGGATGAGTAGGAGAAGCTGTCTAGGAGTGATCATCAGGGAAGGTGAACTCAGGGACACACTGAGTGAAAGACACACTGAATGAACTAGGATTTGAAGGCAGATGAGCTTCCTAAGGAGAGCGGGGCAGAGCAGTTCAGGTGGAAGATAAGGATGTGTAAGTCCTTAGAAGGAAGCGAGTACAATGTGAGAAGTCACTGTACTTATAGCAAGAGAGAGGGAAGAGGACCCTGAGAGAAATCTCAGAATGGAGAAAGGCACCATTAGGACACTTATGGGGGAGGCACAAAGCGATATAGAGGAGTTTGTCTTGCATGCAGATAACCCATGTTCAATCCCTGGCACTTCATATGGTCCCCTGAGATCTTATATGATCCCCTGAGCCAGCCTGCCAGGAGTGATTCCCTGAGGCAGGAGTAATTTCTCAGCACCATCAGGTGTGGCCCAAAAACTAAAACAAAAAAACAACGATAGCAACCTTTTAGGTCATTTGCCTGTGAGTTTCTTCTTTCTACTTTTTTGTATCACCACCATCACCCTATCAAATGCAACAGATGTAAATACACAAGTTCTGCTGTGAATGTGGGATATGATCCCTGGCTTTCTTGTTTTGATGAATCCACATAAGAGCAATGTGGAGTCATGAAATACCCTTAAACAGGGGAGGTTATCATCAAATTTTTGACTTGGAGGAATTTTTTTTAGTGAATTAAAATAGGTTTATTTAAAGAAACTTGCTTAGACAAATGTGAGAGGAGAGAGAGAGAGGGAGAGAGGGAAGGAGGAAGAGAGAGGAAAGAGAGAGGGAGAGATAGAGATAGAGATAGAGAGAGACTGAGAAGTATTCAAGAGAGAACATGAACTTCTCCAGAGGAGGAAAAAAGTCAGAGATATTTATTGTTATCTGTTAAAATAATTATTCTAACAGAAAGGTATAAAGATAGATTGGAGAGGAAAAGGGGATCTAAAAAGGCCATGGACACTGGTAGAACTTTATAAGAAAAAACATCCAACCCCATTTTAAAAAAATGGGGAGAAGAAATGAACAGAAACTTCCTCAAAGAAGAAATTCAAATGGCCAAAAGGCACATGAAAAATGCTCTACATCACTAATCATCGGGGAGATGCAACTCAATACAACAATGAGATACCATCTCATACCACAGAGACTGGCATACGTAAATAATAATAATAATAATAGAATAATAATAATAATAAAGAAAAAAACAAGCAACGAGTGCTGGTGCAGATGCAGGGAGAAAGGGACTCTTACTTGTTGTTGGTAGGAATGCTAACTGGTGCAGCCTTTTTGGAAAACATTATGAACAACCCTGAAAAAACTAGAAATTGAGCTCCCATTTAACCCAGAAATACCACTTTTGCGAATATATCCCAGGGGTTCAAAAATACGCAGCAGAAATGCCATCTGCACTTCTGTGTTCATTGCAGCACTATTCACAATAGTCAGAATCTTTAAACAACCCAAGTGCTAGGGAACAGACCAGTGGATATGGTACATCTACACAGTGGAATACTACGAAAAGAAACACAAGGAAAAATGAAGTCATGGAATTTGTTTATAAATAGATGGATGTGGAAAGTATCATGCTGAGTGAAATTAGAGGAGAGGGATGAGCAGAATGATTGCACTCATTTGTAGGTTATTTTTAAAAAATTTTGAGGCTAATGTCCAAGGGGAAACAGGTCAGGAGGACTGGTCCACTGTTGGAAGCTTGCCACAAGTGTGGGGGGGCAGAGGGCAATTAGGATAGAGAAGGGACCACTATGACAATAATAGTTGGAAATGATCGCTCTGGACAAGAACTGAGTGGTGAAAGTACACGATAACCTTTTGGTACTTATATTGGTACCTGTATTGCAAACCAAAATGTCCAAAAGGCGAGAGAGAGAGAGAGAGAGAGAGGGAGGGAGAGAGAGAGAGAAAGAGAGAGAGAGAGAGAGAGAGAGAGAGAAGAAAGTGCCTGCTATAGAGGGTGGGAGGGAAACTGGGGACATTGGTGGTGGGAAATGTACACTGGTGAAGGATGGGATGGGTGTTGAAACATTGTATGGCTGAAAACCAGTCATGAACAACTTTGTAACTATGTAACTCAAAGTGACTCAATCACTTGTATCACTTGTCAACCCTTATTCATGGATTTGCTCCAGCAGGCGCCAGTAACATCTCCATTCGTTCCTGTCGGGGTGCTAGTGTAGCCCAGTGGTGTCTGCTGGCTCCAGGAACATGAAGAGCTCAAACCGTTTACTCAGGGTCTTGATGAAGAAGTCTGACCATCTTGTAGGTGGGCGGTCACGCGGTTTCTTGACGTCCTGTGGAATCCACTCGATTAAAAAAAATAAAATAAAATAAAGCCATGGATACTACTTTTGGAGTATTTGCAATATGTTTGCAAATATAAATATTTTGCACTGTTTGCAATATTTGTGCAATTAGGGAACACCAGACTCCTTTTTCTTACATGAAATCAGTGTGCCTACAGTGCAATCAGATTACAATCAATTTGCTTATCTTCTATCTGCTGTGGTGCTTATAATAGAAACTAAACTAATATTTTACAGTTGAGGAAGAAGGCTAAAGTTTGGAGGCAAGAAACCGAAGAATCCTCTACAAATATCACACAGTTATCATGAGTGATTGACAGCAAAATGCAGACCTATATGAGCAACATCCAGTTCAGTGATGAAGGGTTGTTTTACATCTGGGGCAAAGACAGAGCCCATATTCCCTCATTCCTGACAAAATTGTGCACCTGTTGCACTTGATACAGTGATGATGGTGATGTGAAAAAGTAGAAAGACAAGTGATTTTAAAAAGTTGTTATCTTTCTCATTTTGGTTTTGGGGCCACACCTGGTGGTGCTCAAGACTTACTCTTGGCTCTGCGCTCAGGGAATAATGCCTGGCGGAGCCCTGGGACCACATGAGTAACGGGGGATCGAACCTGGGTCGGCTGCTTGCAAGCAAGCGCCCTGTTCTATCTCTCCGTAAAAGTCTGTTATTTCTATCTCATTAATAGTATTAGACTGTACACAGACACTTTCCAAGTGCTTTTTTGTTTAATGCCTTCCCTCCTTCCCTCTTCACAAACACGATTATTCTTTCCATACCTCAGATAAGTAAACTGAGGCTTAGAAAGTTAACTTTCCCCAAGACATTCCGTCAGAGGGATCCTGCAGCGCCAGGGGCCTCCAAGCTAGGGATGCCGGGGATCCAGAAGGCAAAAACGCACACAACCAGCCAACACCGAGCGCTCCGCGCCCAAGGGAGCGGGCGCGCGCGCCGCTCCGCGCTCCCGGGGACGCCCGGTCACGTGAGCGAGACCCCGCCCCCGGCCCCTCCCCCTCCCGCGCTCCCTCCCTCCCTCTTTCCCTCCCCCTCCCTCCCCGGCCCGGTCCGGCCCATCCCCCTCCCCACCGGCTCCCTGAGGCCCTGCCGGGTCGGGCTGCGGGCGGCCGGGCGCCGACGGCCAGACAGACAGGCGCACGCGAGGGCGGACCGACGGGCACACGGAGGGCCGCGGGCACGCACGGCCCGGGCCGGTGCTCCGGGGCCCGCCCGGGAGGGCCGGGGCCGAGCTCAGGTGAGGTGACGGCGACGCCGGCCCGTAAGGGGTGGGCCCGCCCGGCGTCGGCGGTCCCGGCCGGGCCGGCTCGGAGGGGGGGGGAAAGGAGGCGCCGCCCGGGTCCGGCGCGGGAAAATGGCGCCGAGCGACCGTAGAGACGGCCCCAGTGCCGGCCCGGCCCGGAGCCGCCCCGCCCGCCCGCCGCGCTCGTGTCCCCGTCGCCATGTTGGGGAGCGGGCCCGGGGCCTGCGGGCGGGGGCGCGGGCGGGAGCGGGGTCGGGCCGGGCTCGGGGACTGCGCGAAGCCCCCGCTCCGGGGCGCCGAGGGAAGTGCGGGGCGGCGCTCCAGGCAGGGTGACCCGAGGGGGCCGAACGTGGGGTCGCGCCCGGGGTCGTGCAGAAGGGTAGGGGCACTGGGTCCAAACTGACCCCCAGGTGGTCGTCCGTGGGCACCGGGCCGGGGGTGGGGTGGGGTCGGGGGGGGGTGGCCAGAATCTAGTGCCCGGGTTCGCTTCTGGACGGTGCTCGGGGATCCCAGCGCGGGGAGGACCCGGAGGGGCGTGGGGGGACCCGGGCTCCGGCTGTCAGGGCTGGGACAGTTCTTTGAAGGGGGGAGGGAGCCAGGGAGGGGGTGGGCGAGAAATGCGGGCTCTGGGGAGGCGGACGCGAGTGCAGAGCGGGGCAGTCCTGGGAGTCTGGAAACTGAATTGCGAGTCCCCGTAACTCCCAAAGGACCGAGGACTTGGGTGCCCTCAGGAGCCTCGCTCACTTTGCGGGGGAGAGCAACTGAAAAAACAAATAAGTCAATAAGTCAGTACCAAGGCAGGCTTTCTTGGGGAAGAAAGGAAAAGGGGGTCTGAGGTGTGGGCGCAGGAGCTGGCCAGCAAAGGCTGCGGAGAGTGGAGCTGGCAGGCGGGCAGAGAAAGCCTCCCATCCAGTTGGAGGGTTCTCGTGTGTCTTTAAAAGGAGGGACCCGGCTGTTTGTGGGCGGTGACCCAAGGTGTCTACCCAGGAAGGGGACTGCCCGAAGTTTGACGAGCTGGGTCACCTGGGAGGTCATCAGAAAGGCATGATTTGAAACCCCGAAGAAAGGAGGAGTGCATGTAAAAACTGCAAGGGCCTTAAGAGATCAGTGACGATTTCAGATCTTGTGATTTTTTTTTTTTTTCAGCCGAGCCATAGGTAAAGTTGACTTCTCAGGAGCTTACGAATTAGTTGCATGAGGAATACCGGTCTGCTGTTTCCTCCTTTAACGCACCCGCCTTAGAGGAATTTGCTCCCAGGGGAAAAAGGTGTTAAGAAGTCGAACATGGCAGCATATATCAAAGAACTATGACTTTTTAATTTTGCTTTTTTAACCTGTTTGTCACTACAAAACCTCGGGCGACACACAAAAAAAGTTTAGATGACCATAAATTTGACTTTTGAGGTGCTGATCTGAGGCCATGGCCCATGGTGCTCAGGACTTCTCCTGGCTCTGCCATCCTGAAGGGCCCAGGGGACTGACTATGGGATACCTGGGACCACAGGGGTTGTAAGGCAAGCACCTTCGCTACTGTACTATCTCTTCAGCCCCACAGTTGATATTTTTTTTTAACCTACCTTCAGTTGTGCAAAGAGATTTTCTTTTCAGGACCCGTTTTAACCCTATCTTTCTAGAGTTTTAAGAGCAGGGTCTTCCCTTGTAGGTGTTTACTGTATAGCAAAGAGATACAAAAAGCTTAAAAAGGTAATAGTGAACAGCCTTCAGCCTGAGGATCTGAATAAAATCACATTTTGATTTCAAGTTTAATCATGATAGTAGTGTTCAAAGTTCACATGGACTATGGGAGAGTTCTGAGGGGAACTGTGTCAGTCAGTTATGATACAGTGTTCCAAGGTTCTCATATAACCAAAAAGGACTTTCAGGAAAAAAGTGGTAAAGACATTCATGACAAAAACGTAGTAGAACCACTTGTACGTGTACCTAGCACTACTCACTTTTTCTGGCTGTTTCTAGTATAGCTTGGCCTAACCTTGTCTGTGACTTGGATTCCTTTAGGATCTAGGTAAGCTTATGAATCCTCTCAGAATAACTGTTTTTCATTTTATTCATTCATTTTGGGGTGCTAGGGGACCATGATATGCTAGGAACCTCACCTGGTGCACCCACATAGAAAGCATGTGCTTCAACCCTTTGATCCTTTTTTCTATCCCCTAACATTTTTTGGGGGGAGGGTCACACCCAGCGATTCACAGGGGTTACTCCTGGCTTTGCACTCAGGAATTACTCCTGGCGGTGCTCAGGGGACCACATGGGATGCTGGGGATCGAGGTCAGCCATGTGCAAGGCAGACGCCCTGCCCGCTGTACTACTGCTCCAGCCCAAGCCCCTGAAATATTTTTAATTGCATAATACAGTTACCAAAATGCACAAATTGTGATACACACTAGTGCATACTTTTCACTAGAATATTAAGAAATTCATATTCAGATTTTCTATTTTTACTATATTTTATGAACCTCTCTTAATACTTGCTGTTCACGTTTACAAAATGCTTAATAGAGCTCTTTTTTCTTGGGGGTGGGGGGTGAGAGGGAGACAACAAATCCTATCTATTGATGGGTCTGGTATTTATAATTTTATTTAAGATGTTTCCCTTTCCCTCCTTCCCTCTTCCTTTTGTGGTTGCTGTGAGGGGTAGGATGGGGGGGGGGGTTGGACACAGGACAGGAGGTAGTGCTCATTGAGGGTCACATCACGATGAAGTTTGCTTGCATTCCTGTGGTTGCTCTACCTGCACATACAGGACAGGGTCTGTACTTCCTGGCTTTGGTGCTCACTTATCTTTCTTTTTATCGGTTATTCTCATCTGGGGTTCCATTCCTTTTTGTGGTGCTTATATATACTTGGCTGTAGAGCAGCCAGAATTGCGGTGCTGGGGATTGCACACAGTAGAGCTGCCAGAATCCAGCTCAGTTTGTGTGAGACACTGGGGATTTGATCTGTGACCATATACTTGCAGGGCTAATATTCTGGGCCTGGGCCTGATAATTATAATACTGTAAGATGTGTGCAAGAATTGTAGTAGGATAAAGATATCTATGATGGTTTTTTGTGACAGTGACAATCCTGCTTTCTTAAAATGGTTTGTGGCTTACATTTTTTTGGGGAAAGTGGTGACTATTAGAGGTTGATCAAAGTAAAGAAGTAATTTTTTCTCATTAAAATTCATGGACGCCTCCTTCTGCCAACCCCCAAATTCTATGCATGGACTTATATCTGTGAGATTCAGATTAAGGAACCCTGTTTCTACAACTAAGTGTCTTTCATTCAGCGGATACTTGCTGTAGGTTAAGATATTCACTGTACATCAAGCATTATGATAGGATCTTTTCTCTTTGGATGTTCAGTTCTATGAGAGATGGGTCACATAAATAGATAGTATAGGATGGTAAATGTCAATGGGGAGTCATCAAAGATTATAAGGACCTGGGTAGGCTTGTCTTTGTCCTAGAATAAGGAAAGGAAATTTTTGTGAAGAGTTACATTTGAGATGTGTCCTGAAAGGTAGAGCATTTTGCCAGATGGAGAATTGGAAAGAAAAACTCTAGGTAAAGGAATATGTTTGGGGGGAGTGTAACTAAATGCGGTTGGAGCATAGCATGTATATATGAAACAATAGAGATGAGACCAGAAAGTTTGTTTGGAACATGGTTATAGGGGATTTTACTATGGATGGGGCTGGAGCGATAGCACAGCAGGTAGGACATTTGCCTTGCACGCGGCCGACCCGGGTTTGATTACTTTGTCCCTCTCGGAGAGCCCGGCAAGCTATAGGGAGTAGCCTGTCCGCACGGCAAAGCCTGGCAAGCTACCCGTGGTGTATTCGATATGCCAAAAACAGTAACAACAAGTCTCACAATGGAGTTGTTACTGGTGCCTGCTCAAGCAAATCGATGAACAACGGGACGGGACGACAGTGCTGCAGTGCTACTCTGGATGAATCCATAGCTGATAATGAGGCAAGGTTTTTGAGGTGTAGAGAGTAGTATGATGAGGTTTTCTTTTCTTTATTTTTGTGGGAGGAGAGGCACATATGTATATACTCAGGTTCTACACTCAGGAATCCCTCTGGACTGTGCTGTGGGGACCGTATGTATTGCCAGGGACTGAACCAAGGTGGGCTGTGTGCAAGGCAAATGCTTTGCCCATTGTACTGTTTGGTCGGGAGATTTTCTTTGAAGAGATTAATGAATATTCTGTCTACTGGAGAGCAGGGAACAAGTAAGGAGTTCTTGAAATCAGGTAGACCTGTGAGTGATAAGCAGAGTTAGAATTGTCAGGTGTTTGATCCTCAGTGGAAACAAACTCTGAGATACGGTCAATGGACTTAGAATTTGAGGTTGCCCGAGAGGGCTGGAGGGATTTTTGAGATAATGGTTGATGGTATCTTGGCACTCTGGTAGGCACTGTATTGGAATTCTGCAAGTATAAAATAATATCGGTACTGGGGCCAGAGAGAGAAAGCACTATGAGTAGGCATTTGCTGTGTACCCAGTTGACGTGCGTTAAAGCCCTTCCAGAAGTGACCTCTGAGTCCGGAGCCAGGAGTTAGCTGTGAACACTGCAAGGTGTGGCCCCCCCCCAAAATCATCATCATAATATTATTATTGTTACTGTAAAAAATAATCATTTTTTTGTTTTGTTTTAGGGGCTACAGCTGGTGGGGTTTAGAGACCATGTACTACCAAGGAGTAAACTGGGATCAGCCTCATGTAAGGCAAGCACTTTAACCCCTATTCTACCTCTCCAGCCTCAGTAAATAAATTTGGTGCTAGATGTTGGTGATTGACACTGATTGGCAAGAAAGAATTAAAATTTTCTTTTGTATTTGATTTTTGGCTCACACCTGGCTGTACTCAGGGCTACTCCTGGCAGGCTCTGAGGACCATATGTGGTGCTGAGGATTGAATTCAGGTTGACCATGTACAAGGCAAGTGCCCTGACTACTGTACTATAGCTTTAGCTTGAGAATTAATTTCTAAATTTTATTTCTGGGTTTTGGGGCTACACCTGGCAGTGCTCAGGATTAACTCCTGGTGTAGTGCTCAGGGATCACTCCTGACCATCCTTGGGGGACCATATGGATTGCCAGAAATTGAACAGGGTCAACTGTACGCAAGGCAAGTGATTTCCCTCTTTACTTACCTCTGTATCCCTGAGTTAATTTTTTAGACTCTTAGTTCAGGATGGTGGCTGTCTAGGTTTTTTAAATGGTGGAAGGAAAATGAGATTTGTAGATAATAAGGGACAGGCTATTACTTTTTTTTTTTTTGAGGGGCAGTTGGCATATTGATTGAACCCAGAGTTTTACATATGGAAGACAGACACTCTGCAACTAAGCAATATCTCTAACACAGAGGTGTGAGGTGTTTTTTTGTTTTGTTTTGTTTTGTTTTTTGTAATCTCTGTGTGATCTTATTGAAAATTTCTGGTGGTTTTGGTTATTTGTTTTGTTGTTGTTTTGGATTTGGGGCCACACCTGTGTTCTCAGGGACTATTGTTGGCTTGGGGCTTGCTCCTGGCAGCATGGGGACTGTGAAGTGCCAGGGAAATAACGTGGCGCTACTGCATGCAAAATAATGAGACTTCAAGCCTTCTCTCCAGCACTGGGATTTGTTTGACTTTTGGGCCACACACCTCAGTGGAGGCGGGGGTGCTTCCTATGTTGCTCAGGGCCTGCTCCCAGCGGTGCTCAGTGCCCTGGCCTACCACATGTAAAACATGTGCCTTTTGAGCTACCCCCCCTAATAGTTTTGAATTTTAATAAAGTCAGATTTGTTGATGTTTATTTTACTGCCTAAGATTGAAGTTATTTTTTTCTTTCTTTCTTTTTCTTTCTTTCTTTTTTTTTTTTTTGTGGGCATTGAGGACTCTGATGCTTGGGGGACCATGCAGTGCTGAGGATTGAACCTGAGACTCTTGTGTGCAAAACATTCACTTCTCTGAGCCACCTTCCCAGACCATGACATTCTATTTTAGTTGGGGGCCATACCTTGGTTGTGCTCAGGGGCTGTTCCCAGCTCTATGCTTGGGGGTTGCTCCCAGCTGTGCTTTGAGGACCATGTGGTGCTGGAGAACAAACCAGGGTTGGATGCCTGCAAGTCCTTACCTGTACTAACTCTCAGGTTAGAGATTTTTTGTATTAGCATCTTGCGTTTCTTCTTCTATTGGCCTTTGATGCTTAGATCTCAAATCCTTGTGGAAATAACCTTTGTGTGTGGTGGAGGTTGAGTCTAGTTCTTGTTTTCCTGTGTATAACTAGTTACCCCAGGTCCACGTTGGGTTTTTTTGGGGGGAGGGGTTGCTTTTTGGGTCATACCCTGCGATACACAGGGCTTACTCCTGGCTCTGCCCTTAAGAATTACTCCTGGTGGTTCTTGAGGGACCATATGGGATACTGGGGATCGAACCTGGGTTGGCCATGTGCAAGGCAAACGCCATACCCACAGTACTATCACTCTAGCCCCAAGTTCCATCTATTGAATGACACTTGTTTTCACATTTTAAGGCCGTAATTTCAGCTCTGCTACTTGTTAATTGACCTTCAGAATGTTACTCAACCTCTTCATGCATCAGTTTCCTTGGTTTTAAAGTAAAGATTGTAGTTTCTATCTAATAGGGTTGATCTGAGGAAAAAATAATTTAATTCCTGTATAAAGGAGTTTGGCACCTAGAAAATGCTCAATAGTGTTAGTTTTTATTTAGCACTATTGTTCATTTTAAATTTCCAACATTAGGTAGACAGAGTAGAGATTCTTCTCTCATCAACACAGTTGTAGAATTAATTTTAGTTTCAGGTAAAAAAGAATGAGAGTTAGGTTGAGTGTTGGTGGATGTGCTTCCATATTTTTGCTTAGTTTTATCGCTGGGGTAGAATTTCTCTTACACCATCACTTCTTTTATAGGGGACTTCTGTAGCAAAGGATATAAACCAGAGCCTATGGTTGGATTTGACATGAAAACGTATTTTATTTGACTTACACAATATTATTAATGATTTAAAATGTTACACTTATTTCTTACCTTCAAACAGAATATTTGTCGATATTGAATCCATATTCTCTCAGTAACAATAAAAGCTAGAGCTTTTAGTGGTGTGTGTTTTCCTATTTCTCTGCAGTCCTCTGTATTTTCTTGCTTTACTCATTTACTTTTTTTTTTTTTTGCTGGGGGTTGGGAGCAACACCTGGTGATGCTGGGGAGCTACTGCCACCTGGAGATTAAGGGAAGGGAAAAAACACATTTTAGGTTTTGCCTCCCACAAAACCATTTCTGGCCCTCCTGACCTATGTCAGCATGTCAGGGAGATGGCTCATTGGATGACTGTGGCTGTACACTTGCTTGGTGGTGATGCTTGCAGAGCTGGTTGTGGTAGTGCTCACACACTTAACTGGCACTCACCATGGATCACTTGCCTTTATTTAGGCCCTTGCGCAGAAACTTGCTGGGGTGTCTCACTCACTTGTGCTTATGCTTATTGTGGTCATAGTGCTTGCTAGGGTTGCACACTTGGCTGTGCTACTTGCACATCTTTAGCTGTGGTCCTTCCTGGGAGTTACATTTGAGTTGCCATATTCACATTGCACTTGACTGTGGTGTGCCAGAGATTAAGAACTCTATTGTGGGACTGGGTAGGGCGGTGCCTTGCACGTGGCTGACCTGGGTTCGATTCCTCCGCCCCTCTTGGAGAGCCCAGCAAGCTACCGAGAGTATCTCACCCCTACGGCAGAACCTGGCAAGCTCCCTGTGGCATATTCGATATGCCAAAAACAGTAACAACAAGTCTTACAATGGAGATATTACTGGTGCCCGATGGAGCAAATCAATGAGCAGCGGGATGACAGTGATACAGTGATTGTGGGACTGGAGAGATAGTGCAGTGGGTAGGGCACTTGTCTTGCATATGGTGGACCTGGGTTTGTTTTCCAACACTTTGTGGTACTCCAAGCCCAACAGGAGTGACTCCTGAGTGCAGAGCCAGGAGTAAGCCCTGAGCACTGCTGGGTGTGACCCAAACCCCATTTAAAAAAAAAAAAGAACAAAATACAACTTTGCTGTGAAGCTGGGAGTGTAACTCAGTGGTAGAGTGCTTGTCTTGCTTATGTGAAATCCTGGGTTTGATCATGAAGCTGCAAAAACAAAACAAACTAAAAAGCAGAACAAAACAAAACTCCCTAAAACAAAACCCTCTGTTGTGGTGCTGAGGGTTCTAGACAGCAGAACTCTCCTGACCTTGCTTAGTGCATGTGGGTGGAGCTGGGGATTGAACTCATGTCTCCTCATTGCAAGGCAGGCGCTTTGCCACTGAGCCATTCCGTGGGCCCTTAAAATCAGATGGCATTATACTTGGTCATAATAAATAAAATGTAAATTGAACAATGAGATGAACTTCATTTAGGTGTCTTCCCACATGCACGCACACTCTAAGCACTGTGATTTACAAAGTTGTTCATGAAAATTTGTTACAGGCATTCAATATTCTAGTACCAATCCCACCATCACTGTGACAGTCCCTCCACCATTGTCCCCATTTTCCCAAACAACCCTCAATCTGCCCCTGTAGCAGGCCCTACAATAATTTATTTTATATTGCTTATTATCACTGAGCGGCTAATGAAATTATCAAAAAATACTTCTGGGGGCTGGAGTAATAGCACAGCGGGTAGGCATTTGCCTTGCACGCGGCCGACCCGGGTTCGATTCCCAGCATCCCATATGGTCCCCGAGCACCACCAGGAATAATTCCTGAGTTCATGAGCCAGGAGTAACCCCTATGTATTGCTAGGTGTGACCCAAAAAAGTAATTAAAAAAAAAAAGAAAAAGAAAGAAAGAAAAACTTCTGTAAAAGAAAATTAGTGAAAATTGTTGTATCTCACCATGGGGACATTAAGTTCTGGTCTGAGGGTTTGCTAAACTGTTGTTGCTAGTGGAGCCTGTGTCTTAATGTTTTTGCTGATGGAATTTAGTTGGCTTCTACGTTACAGTTCCATCCAATCTAGTACTGGGAAATTAGTATTGTAGAGTTTGGAGATGTCACTCCAGAAACTCCAGAATATTTAACTGGGTAGTGAACTTACTTGGTGGTGGTGGTGGACTGTGGGTGTGACTGCCACCCTAACTCCAAGGCCTGGAGTTTTCAGTCAAAACACTTGGTGTACCTGAAATCTTCAGCAGTTTGAGATCTCTGTAGAGCCCAGTTGTGAGGCACTGGAGTCTCCCATAGGCATGACGGCAGCTTGTTGGGGTGTGAGTGCGGCTGCTGGAGCTTCAGTGGGACAAGGACTTGGCCCACCCCACTCTTGAGGGAGCTCGAGTTCTCGGCCAGGAGCCAGTGTGTCTGAGAAATTTTTGTGGAAGTCTCTGGTTCAGATACTTAGGTGTCTGCTGTGTTGGGTGCTACATTAAGAATGAACACGTTAGTATTAGAAAACTCACTGTTGGGGCTGGAGCAATGGCATAACGGGTAGGGCATTTGCCTTGTACACGGCCGACCCGGGTTCAATTCCTAGCATCCCATATGGTCCCCCGAGCACTGCCAGGAGTAACTCCTGAGTGCATGAGCCAGGAGTAACATCTGTGCATCACTAGGTGTGACCCAAAAAGCATTAAAAAAAAAAAAAGAAGAAAGAAAAGAAAACTTACTGTCCAGTTTGCTGAAATACTATAGGTTTTTTTTTTTTAAAAAAACTATTTTTTGTGTGTGTGTGGGGAGCCATACCTGGCAGTGCTCAGGACTTACTCCTGGTGGGACTTGGGGGATCGTATGGGGTGCCTGGGTCAGCAGTGTGCAAGGCAAGCACCACCCGCTGTATTATCGCTCTGGCTCTCCCAGGCTATTTTCCACTAGTGATGAGCTGTTTTCCAAGAAAATGGTTAAGTGAGATTGGAACAGAAACTAATAATGTTAGCTTATATTATCCCCCTTTTGATTTATCACTGGTTTATAGTATTAGAGAATTTCAGAGGCATAACTCAACACTTCTGTATGTGTAGAGAGTTCACCACACTCACAAGCAAAGTTCCAATGTCATTCTATCACCCAAAAAAGACTCCTCTGCCCATTGTTTCTACTCACCCCCCCATCCCTCCAGTAACTGCCAGGGTCTTCCCAAGTCTAGAAGGTAGTTTTATTTGCCAGTTTGCTTATGACTTAGCCCCCACCCCTGTTTGCTTGCATACTGTTTGCCAGATAATGTATCAAGCCTTTATTTATTTATTTTTCACTTTTATTGGTTTTTGTGCCACACCCAGTGGTGCTCAGGGGTCACTCCTGGTGATGGTGAGGGACCTGTTAGTGTTGGGACTGAATCTGGGTCTCCACATGCCTGGCTTGCTGTCCCTCGAAAAGCATTTTGTAAGTAGTTCACTCATTTCTCACAGCTATCCTGTGAGGTAGGCACTATTTTTTAATTCCTTTTTAGATAGAGAAACTGAGGACTAGAGATAGCAATTGATGAAGAATTTGAATGCATGCTCTAGAATTCTGGAGACTCTGTTCATAGTTTCTGCATACTGTGCCTCCATGTCATGAAGACTTTGAAATCATATATATATATTTTTTTTGTGGGGGGAGTACCCAGCAGTGCTCTGAGCTCAGGGATCACTCCTAGCAGGCTCAGGTGATTATACGGAGTTCCCTGGTTCAAACCCAGCACCCTGCCTCTGTACTATCTGTACTATCTTTCCGGCCTCTTGACTTTGAATTCTTTTCAGTTCCAGACTTTGAAATGTGGGTTTGATTGGCAAAATAAGAGGAAGTGTCAAAAAAAATTTTTACTTAATTTATTTTTTAATTAGTGAATCACCGTGAGGGTACAGTTACAGATTTATACATTTTCGTGCTCGTGTTTCCCTCATACAATGTTCGAGAACCCATCCCTTCACCAGTGCCCATTCTCCACCACCAATAAACCCAGCATCCCTCCCACCTCCCAATCCCATCTCCCCCCACACCACCCTGCCTCTGTGGCAGGATATTCCCTTTTGTTCTCTCTCTCCAATTGGGTGTTGTGGTTTGCAATAGGGGTGTTGAGTGGCCATCGTGTTAAGTCTCTAGTCTACTTTCAGCACGCATCACCCTTCCCCCTCATGGCCTCCAACCACATTTTACTTGGTGTTCCCTTCTCTATCTGAGCTGCCTTTTCCCCAGAATGTGAGGCCAGCTTCCAAGTCATGGAGTCAACTGTCTGGTACTTATTTCTACTATTCTTGGGTGTTAGTCTCCTACTCTGTTATTTTATATTCCACAGATGAGTGCAATCTTTCTATGTCTGTCTCTCTCTTTCTGACTCATTTCACTTAGCATGATACTTTCCATGTTGATCCACTTATATGCAAAGTTCATGACTTCATTTTTTTCTAACAGCTGCATAGTATTCCATTGTATAGATGTACCAAAGTTTCTTTAACCAGTCATCTGTTCTAGGGCACTCGGCTTTTTTCCAGATTCTGGCTATTGTAAACAGTGCTGCGATGAACATATAAGTGCAGATATCATTTCGACTATACTTTTTTGCTTCTCCGGGATATATTCCCAGCAGTGGTATTGCTGGGTCAAATGGGAGCTCAATTTCTAATTTTTTGAGAAGCATCCATATTGTTTTCCAAAAGAGCAGGAGTGTCAAAATTTTTTTAGGGGGTGTGGGGAGGGTCAGTTTTTAGGCATCTGGTGACAAAATGAAAACTACCATAGAAAGTAAGCCAGTGGTGAAGCTTAAGGACAGCAGAGGGAGAAGGGAAGACACAGAGCTGGCTTTTTCTTTCCCTCAGCAGATGGGACTTCTGAAGAGCTGGCCGGTGACTCTCCTTCCTTCCCTTCGTTTCTAGTGTCTATCTATACTGTTGTTTCATATGTTAATTTGGAGGGGGGATTTTTTAGTCCTATCCAGTAGTTCTCAGGGGTTACTCCTAGTTCTGCACTCAGACATCACTCCTAGTGGGATATGGGATATTGAGGATCAAACTCTGGTTGGCTGCATGCGCCTTAGCCGCTGTACTCGTGTACTAAATTAATTGTACCCAGCCAGTGGTACGTTAATTTTTCATTTTTTAAATCTTTTTTGCTTTTTGGGTCATACCTGGCAATACACAGGGGTTACTCCTGGCTCATGCACTCAGGAATTACTCCTGGTGGTGCTTGGGGGACTGTATGGGATGCTGGGAAATGAACCTGGGTCGTCCATGTGCAAAGCAAGCGCCCTACCTGCTGTGCTATTGCTCCAGCACTTTTTTTTTTTAATCTTTTTCTATCTCACCTTATTCTAAGCAGGACATGAGTGGCAGCCTAAGAGCTCAATAATTATTTGATGAGTTAATTAATAAACAACTAAATTAGCATAATACAGGTCTGTGTACACGGGGCCTGTTGTGAATTGGAAAGAGTAATGCAACCTAGAATCACTAAGCTGCATTTCATGTATAAACCCTGAAAAAAGTAGACCAAAAGCATGTTTTCTTTGATTAGTAATTAATTTTATGTTCTTTTGTCATTGTTCTTGCATGTTTTATTTCCTTTTGTTTGGGCGCCACCCAGTGGTGCTTCGGGCTTATTTCTGGCTCTGCGTTCAGGAACCACTCCTGGTGGTGCGTGGGGTGCCTGGTGGTGCTTGGGGTCCATAGGTGCCCGAGATCCAACCCACATCAGACAGTGCAGGGCAGACACCCTACTCACTGTACTATCTCTCTAGACCAAGAATTGTATATTCTCTCTTTGTTTTGTTTTGCGGTCACATCTGGTGATGCCCAGGTGCACTAAGTCAGCCACATGCATGTCAGGTACCCTTCCTGCTGTACTATCTCTTCAGCCCAGGAATTGCGTATTCTGTGTCAAAATACTAATGATCAGTTCATATTAAACTGTCAGTTTAAAAACAAACTCCTAGACATGGGTAGATTGGTGGTTGCCAGGGGCTGGGGATATGTGTTAGTCAAGTGGGACAGACTTGCAGTTACTAAATGAATCAGGTCTGGGCACCTACAGTGCAACATCTGTAATCAACAGTGTTGCTTTTTTTTTTCTTTCTTTCTTGATTTTGGCTTTTTTGGGTCACACCCAGAGATGCTCAAGGGGTTATTCCTGGCTCTGCACTCACGAATTACTCCTGGCAGTGCTCAGGGGACCATATGGGATGCCAGGGATTGAACCCGAATTGGACACGTGCAAGGCAAACACCTTCCCCGCTGTTCTATCATTCCAGCCCCAACAGTATTGCATTTTATTTTTGAAAGTTGCTAAGAGAATGCTAAGAGAATGCTAAATATTCTCACCACACACCAGGTCATTATGGGAGATGACTGATATGTTAGCTAACTTTATTGTGGTAATCATTTTGCTCTGTACACATGTATACATCTCCATCCATCTTAAGCCTCTATAATGTATGTCAATTATATCTCAGTAATGGGAAAAGATGTCAGTTAATGTTAATGATCACCAAAATGAGGTGTGATCTTTAATCACTTTTTTGAGTTTTAACTTTTTTTTTTTTTTCCGATTTGGGTCAAACCCAGTGATGCTCAGGGGTTACTCCTGGCTCACACACTCAGGAATTACTCCTGGCAGTGCTCGGGAGACCATATGGGATGCTGGGAATCGAACTCGGGTCGGCCGCATGCAAGGCAAACACCTTCCCCGCTGTGCTATCGCTCCTGCCCCCATTTTTTTGAGTTTTAAGTAGGAGCTTAGGTTTGTATTTAGCATAAACCAGCTGCAACTTCCCTTCCCTGCAACAAAGAAACAATAAAAGTTCCGACTACCCAGTTCCTTTAATATAGAACTTTTTCAATGTTAGTAACATTTATATAATTTTCTTTTTTCCTTTTTAAAAAAATTATATGCATTTTTAACATATAGATTACAGTAGGGGAGTTATATACAGCTTCCCTGGGGAGCTCAATAGTAATAACTACCTCAATGACAGTATGTCGCCCCTCCCCCAGCCATACTACCTGAGGCTTCATAGCTGAAAATGTGTGAGCAGCACACCAGGCATGCTATCTCTGATCATAACAACTCCTTTATCAACAATCACCAAGGCAGGAAAAGAGGGGAAAGAGTGATAAAAAAAAGAAGACCCTCTGGGGGCTGGAGTGATAGCACAGCGGGTAGGGTGTTTGCCTTGCACGCGGCCGACCCGGGTTCAAATCCCAGCATCCCATATGATCCCCTGAGTGCAGAGCCAGGAGTAACCCCTGTGCATCGCCGGGTGTGACCCAAAAAAGCAAAAAAAAAAAAGACCCTCTTTAGGAAGCAGTCTGAGTTACAGGAATGTTTCTCATTGATCTCTGCATGCGTGTATATGCACATTTATTCGATAGCTAACATCTATAATGGAAAAGACAAACAAACCCATTAAATTTGGGTCCATTGATCTCCTGTATCTAATCAGATGCTAGTTTACCCGAGTCCTGTTCTCTTCCCTTTTACCTGTCGTTTGCTGCAGTGACTGGGGTTGCACGTGTGTAGCTGTGGTGCATGAAGTGGTGTTTGCTGCAGTTCTCTTTGAGGTTTACACTCCTATAATTGTGCTTGCAACATGCTCACAAGGGATTGTTATAAGATTGAACTCCGATTGACTCTGTGCAAGGCAGGCTTTCTGTATGCTTGACTATTTCTCTGGCCTCCCAATTTTCTTTCCTTAAAAAAGAAAATTTTTGTTGTTGCTTTACCATACCTTTTCTGGGTGAAACAATTCAACCCATAACAGTTGTGTAATACAGAGACAGTAATTGGGGCTGGAGTGATAGCACAGCGGGTAGGGCGTTTGCCTTGCACGCGGCCAACCCGGGTTCGAATCCCAGCATCCCATATGGTCCCCTGAGTGCCGCCAGGAGTAATTCCTGAGTGCATGAGCCAGGAATGACCCCTGTGCATTGCCGGGTGTGACCCAAAAAAAAAAAAAAAAAAAAAAGAGAGAGACAGTAATTAAAAAAAAATTTTTTTTTTTAATTTGGTAGCAGTGCTGGGGATCAAACCCAGGGTTGACTGACTGTATGGAAGGCAGACGCCTTAACATCTGTACTATCTCTATGGCCCCTAAGAAGAATTTTTGTTTGTTTTGGCATTATATCTTGTGTTGCTTAGAAACTGCTCCTGTTTCTGTATCTTGGGGTTTGCTCCCTACAGGTGCTCAGGGCAGTATGTAGTGCCAGGGATCCAACCTGGTCTTCTTGCATGAAAAAATGTGATTTAGTTCATTGAGTTATCTCTTTGGTCCTAAATTAAAACAAAGTAAATGGGGCATGGGGAGGAGATCCTAAGGAATTAAGTTGAGGGGTGGAGAATCACAGGAATGGTGGGCATAGGAAAGCATAAAGAGTATATAGGAAATGAAATTGTGTGACGTCTGGTTTGCTGGTATTTTGAGAAGTGTCAGGAAATGAAGCCAGAATAGTTGGTTGGAGTTGTAGATGCCAGATCCAGACATTTGAATATTACTGAGTTGGAGGTTCAAATTAATATTATTACTATTGTGTAGGCGCATGATGGCACTGCATAATTTGGAAATGGTGCATAATAGAGTCTTGGATAATTAGTTCTGGCTCTAGGGAATTTCATTTTGATTTTGTAAACTTTATTATATCATCAGTTCTCATCTGTTTTGTAGATGTTACCCCTTACAGGCACAGAGGTAACTTACCAGTTGTACAGCTTGTCTGGTGCATCTTCATCCTCATCATGTTTTCTGCACAAACGTGTGGTTGTGGTTGAGGATGTCCCTTATCCCTCTGACCCA
Source organism: Sorex araneus (assembly GCF_027595985.1). Taxonomy (NCBI): domain Eukaryota; kingdom Metazoa; phylum Chordata; class Mammalia; order Eulipotyphla; family Soricidae; genus Sorex; species Sorex araneus. The sequence goes on along the minus strand of NC_073306.1, from coordinate 118,637,171 downwards.
GACGGCTTTGTGGAGGTGGTGTCAGTGCGCACATCTGGGGCCTCCTGTCCTTCATAGACCATTTTTACATCTCTGGATGCCCAAGCTGTACACAGCTTCTGAATGTTGACAATGTGTTCTGTCACTTCCTCAAGGACAGCAGAAAAACCCTTCTTTTTCTTGCCCACCCTTTTTAGTGGGAACTGGGCCCAGGTAAGAAAGATCCTAGAAAAGTTTTTTAGTTTATCTTTTGAAGTTATTGTTGTTTATATTGGGGCCACACAGACTGGTGTTTCAGAGCCACTCTTGGTCCATGTTCTGGGAACCCTGTGGCATTGGGGATCAAATCAAGAGCTTTTGCAAGCAAAAAGCATGCATGCTCCAGCCCTTTGACCCATCTATTTGGCCACTCTAGGGAAATTCTTGGATTGGATTATCCTAGACAAGTGGATATCTCAAAAAAAAAAAAAAAAGATTTTTGATGGTTTAGCACATCTAGATGCTCTCATTTTCCCTATACCAGTCATCTTTTTACTAGGATAGTCAAGAAATTCCTCTTACATGAGCAACGAAAAACACACCACAACTGACTTTTGGTTAGTCATCTGTGGATATTTAGTCTCTCCAGGGATTTAAGGTGGCTTGTATATGTTTGTTTGTTTTTAATTTGGCAGCCACTCCTGCCAGTACTCAGGAACTGCTCCTGGATCTGTACTTGTTAGTCACACCTGGCAGTTTTCAGGGGATCATTCACTGTATGACCCCCTGCCAGGGATCAGATAGGATTAGCCACATGTAAGCATGTGTCCCAACCCTTGTATGGCCCCATAGGATTTTATTTTTATGATTGATTCATTGACTGGTTTTTTGAGCCACAACTGACTGTGCTAAAGGGTTCCTACTAGCTCTGCACTCAGGAATCACTCCTGGTAAGCTTTTGGGACTGTATGGGATGCTGGGGATCAAACCTAGGTCGGCCACATGCCAAGCAAGTGCCTTACCTTAATATTGATATCCATGTCACTCTTCACTTTTTCAAAATCATGTCTTTTCCATCCTTTTTTTTTTTGCTTAAATATTTTTTTATTCATTTTAGGCCAAGTTTTCAAATTATTTTTATCTAGCCTACTTTTTATCCTTTTACACTACCATAAATATGATATTCATTATTAAACAAATATTTATGTGGAATGTAAATGTACCCCAGCCAGTTGCCCACTACTGAATACTTAGGTTGTTTTTGTGTATGTTTAATAGTCAACAAAATATAGAGAAATAATTGACAGAAAATCAATTGAAATATAAAGGAAAAAAATGTAAGTATTAAACAATTCTATAAAAGATTATAATGTTTGAAGGCATAATATAGGATTGTCCATCCTTTTTTTTTCTTTGCTTTCTTCCTGGCAGTGATCAGAGGTGGCTTCCAATTCTTTGTTTAGGGGTTAGTGTTAGCTATGGTGGACTGGAGTGATAGCACAGCGGGTAGGGCATTTGCCTTGCATGTGGCCGACCAGGGTTTGATTCCTCCGTCCCTCTCGGAGAGCCTGGCAAGCTACTGAGAATATGCTGCCCGCACTGCAGAGCCTGGCAAGCTACCCGTGGGCATATTTGATACGCCAAAAACAGTAACAAGTTTCACAGTGGAGACGTTACTGGTGCCCGCTTGAATAAATTGATGAATAACGGGAAGACAGTGCTACAGTGCTACAGTTAGCTATGGTCAGGGGGCCATATGCCGTGCTGGAACTTAAACCCAGGCCTCCGGCATTGCAAAGCTATTGAGTATTGCTCCAGCCTCTCTCTTCATCCTATATTTTTAGTCTTGATTTTTTATTTCTGAACTCTCTCTAGTTTACATCTATCTTTTAAAAACAGCTGGTTTATAGAATTAAGGAAGATTACATATTGTCCTAGCCAATGACATGCTTTTTCCTGCATCTTTTTAATAATAGGATTATATTAAAATTGTGAATAATTATTCAAATTGTGATCATCAGTAGTCCTCGGGGACTTGTTTGTTTCTTGGCAGTTCTTCCTAATTCAATGCTTCCATCGTTTCATGTTTTTTCTTTTTTCTTTTCTTTTTGGTGGGTTTTCAGACCATACCCTGTCCAAGGGCTATTTCTGGCTCTGTGCTCAGAAGAGACCCCTGGCTATACTCTGTGATGCCAGGGATCTAACCCAGCCTCCCACATATGCAAAACTTGTGCGCAGACCTTTGAACTATCTTCTGGTCCCAATTTCATCTTTTTTTAGAAAAAAACAACAGAACAGTATTCCTACAATGAACACTACATTTTTGGGGGGTGGTGGTGAGGGGGGCACAACTGCAGTCTCAGGGCTTACTCCTGTCCGGCTTGGGGCCTGTGGGGTGCTTCTGATCATATCCCAGTTGGTTGTGTACGAGGTGAACACCTTACCCATTGTACCATCACTCCAGCTCCTGCAGGGGAACTCTGCCTTCACCGCCTATATTCAGCATTAATCCTCCATTAAGTACATATTGGCAATACTTAATGATATATTTGTTATCTTTATGTTTTTCTTATGTTTTTGTTTTGCTGTTATTCAGTATGAGGGCCCCAAGATGCAATGCTGTTTGGACCCTGTGGTGCTGGAGATTACCTGGGCAAGCCCTGTGGTGCTTGAGGCCTCTAGGTCTACACCTCTTTTTTTTTTTTTTTGGCTTTTTGGGTCACACCTGGCGATGCACAGGGGTTACTCCTGGCTCTGCACTCAGGAATTACCCCTGGCAGTGCTCAGGGGACCATATGGGATGCTGGGATTCAAACCCAGGTCAGCCGCGTGCAAGGCAAACGTCCCACCCGCTGTGCTATCACTCCAGCCCCTCTAGGTCTGCATCTCTTAATGCTCAAGGGGACCGTGGGTGCTGAAGATGGAATCTCCTAATTCCTGTACTCTCTCCAGCTCCTTTACCACCTTTTTTTTGGTGAGGAAGCACATCGGTTAGTGCTCAGGGGTTATTTCCAGCATGTTGCTCAGGAACCATGGGGTTCAGGGATTGAATCCAGGCCTCCTAATACATAGCATGTGCACTAACTTTGTGCTATGTCTCTGGTTCTAAAAAAAATTTTTTTAAAATTAAAAAATTTAAAGAATAAAGTGTGTGTGTGGGGGAGCCTTCATTATGACTATTAAGACAGTGGGGAAGAGAAATTTACAGACTCTTAGAATAATGGCCAAAGCAGCTGGAGCAATAGCACAGTGGATAGGGCATTTGCCTTGCACGCGGCCAACATGGATTCGATTCCCAGCATCCCATGTGGTCCCTCGAGCACCGCCAGGAGTAACCCCTGTTCATCGCCGGGTGTGACCCAAAAAGCAAAAAAAAAGAGGTGTAGACCTAGAGGCCTCAAGAAGAAGAAGAAGAGTGGCCAAAGAATTTGTCTAATTTAGAGCCCACCTATTTCTTTCTTTTTGATTCTAATACTTTCTTGGTTTTTTGGGCCACACCCTGCAGTGCTCAGAGATGACTCTTGGCAGTACTAGGGGACCATGTGTGGGGCTGGAGATCTTACCCAGCCTCATACTTGGCCACGTGTAGTTTAGTCTGCTCTATTATCTCTGTAGCACCCTCACCCCAGTTTTCTTGATTTAATTATTTTTAGAAACTTAGTAGAGGAAGAAAGCCATTGTTCTTTAAAGTTGTCTAAAATAGTTGAATAGGAGACTAACACCCAAGAGTAGTAGAGATAAAGACCAGGAGGTCTGCTCCACGGCTTGGAAACTGGCCTCACCTGCTGGGGGGAATAGGCAGCTGAGATAGAGAAGGGAACACCAAATAGAAGATGTTGGGAGGATCCATTCGGGTTGAAAGATGCGTGCCAAAAGTAGACTGTAGACTGAACACAATGGCCACTCAATACCTCTATTGCAAACCACAACACCCAAAAGGAGAGAGAACAAAAGGGAATGCCCTGCCACAGAGGTGGGGTGGGAGTGGTGGGAGCAATACTGGGAATACTGGTGGAGGAGAATGGGCAATGGTGGAGAGATGGGTAAACGATCACTGTATGACTGAAATGCAAACACGAAAGTTCCTAAGTTTGTAACTGTACCTCACAGTGATTCACTAATTAAAAAAAAAAAAAAAAGGAAAAAAAAAGTTGTCTGTTATCACTGTCCTTTGGTAGAGGGGAGGAGTGCTGGAGGAGAGGGCACTCAGTCACACCCTGTGGTGCTTGAAGGTTACTACCTGCAGTGTCTGGGGGACCCTTTCATACCAGAGATTTACTACAGTTGTCCACTTGCAAGGCAGGTGCCTTAATATCTGTATAATCTCTGTTACTCATTCTACTAGTTGCTGTCTTACGGCAATACCTTACTTATTTTCACTACACTATAGCATTCTTGTCTAGTACTTATAAAAATAAGGATTTTGGGGGCTAGAGAGATAGAAATGTGTAGGGCACTTGCCTTGCACACAGCTGAGCCGGGTTCGATCTCCATATCTCATGTGGTCCCGTGAGCATTGCCAGGAATGATTCCTAAGTACAGAGCCAGGAGTAATCTCTGAGCATGACCAGGTGTGGCCCAAAACCATAAACAAACAAACAAGCAAAAGTATCTTTGTTGTAGTAAAAAATCCTCACATGTGAAGTGAAAGACTTGCTGCTGCTTTTTTGTTTTTGTGGAATGCCAGGATGCTATATGCAAGGCAAACACCCTGTCTGCTATACTGTCACTGAGCCTCAGAAGACTTTCTACTTCTAAGAGACTTTGGATAAATGGTTAATTTTCTTTCTTTCTTTCTTTCTTTCTTTCTTTCTTTCTTTCTTTCTTTCTTTCTTTCTTTCTTTCTTTCTTTCTTTCTTTCTTTCTTTTTTAGTTTTGGGTTAGAGCCATAGCACAGCGGGTAGGGCGTTTGCCTTGCACATGACCGACCCGGGTTCGATTCCTCTGTTTTTCTTGGAGAGCCCAGCAAGCTACTGAAAGTATCCTGTCTGCACAGCAGAGCCTGGCAATCTACCCGTGGTATATTTGATATGCCAAAAACAGTAACAAGTCTCACAATGGAGACATTACTGATGCCCACTTGAGCAAATCGATGAACAATGGGACAGCAGTGCTACAGTGCAGTGCTACAGTTTTGGGTGGGGGTCACATCCTATGATGTTCAGGGGTTATTCTTGGCTCTGTACTCAGGAACCACTCCTGGCGGTGCTTGGGGGACCATATAGTATGCCAGGGATTGAACCCGTGTTGGGTGCAGGCAAGACAAGCACTTTACCTGTTGTACGTCTCCAGCCCCTACATGGTTAGGACCTGAAGTTTTCTATCCATTCCTTGAGGCTGTTGGGACAGAAATTGCCAAGGAGCTCTAGATCTTACTTTGCCCAGGTTATCATCGTCATTGTTTTGGGGGCCACAGTCCCCAGCCATGCTTGGAGATCATGTGGTGCCTGGGAGGGCACCTGCTTGCAAAGCATGTGCTCCATTCCTTTGAGCTTTTTCCTGGGCCCTCTCGCCATTATTTTTAGGAAATCTATTATTGCTGTTGTTGATGGGTATTTGGTCAGATACTCCAGGCTCTCTGCTTTGGGATCATTTCATCACCTCTGGCAGGGCTCTGGGAACCATTTGGGGTAGTGGAGATTGAACCTCTCTGCTGCGTGCAAGGCAGACACCTTACCCACTGTATTACCTCTCCTGCTCTCATTTTTTCTTATTTGTTTGTTTGTTTTTGCTTTTTGGGTCACACCCAGCGATGCTCAGGGGTTACTCCTGGCTTATGGCTCAGGAATCACTCCTGGCGGTGCTTGGGGGACCATATGGGATGCTGGGAATTGAACCCAGGTTGGCCTCGTGCAAGGCAAACACCCTAGCTGCTGTACTATTGCTCCAGCCCCCATTCTGCTCTCATTTTTAGGGGAGGAGTCAACCTGGCAGTGCTCAGATCTTACTCTTGTTTCTGCGCTCTGAGAACACTCCTAGTGGGTTTGGGGAATAGGGTGCTGGGGATGGAATCCAAGTTGGTCGGTTTGTTTGTTTTGTTTGTTTTGGGTGCTGAAATGCTTTTTCTGGCCCAGTGCTGATATCAGGGAACCATAGGCACTAAGAGGGCTTGATCCCAGACCTTAGACCTTGAAACCAGGCCTCCTTTATGCAAAACATGTACTTCAGACTGTTTAACTCACTTGGGCCCCATTAGGTTGTTTTTTTATTGCAGCTATATTATGATAGAAAGAACATGATTGTGTTCATAATTAGAATATGATATGAAGAACTGGTTTTCTCTAAATTTTATCTTACCTACTCATATCTAATCAGATGGGAAATTATTCAAATCATTTATATTGTGCTGTATTAAATTGTTAAATATGTTAGGATGAGTAGTTTTAGGAGCTTCAAATTTCATATTTCACTAAGTTGTTTCTTAAAAGTATCAGAATTGAAGTTTAAAAATACATTACCTAAATTGTCTGTTACCTTAATATACCTTAATTTGTGTTAACCCTACCAAGAGTAAGCCAGGGTTACTATAGTATTGAAATGCTGATCTCCTTGGCAGACAGTCTGTTGATCTTCTTGGGGCACTAAATTTATGATTTGCTGAAGGTTTGCATAAATCTTCCCTTGGGAGTCATAGAGTTGGGAAAAGGAAATATGTAATAGTTTTGTAAGAACCTCACTAGAGGGTATAGAGAGAAGGATGTGATTGAATCTTAAGTTAGTCTTTGCATAAGTTTTTGACAGTTCACTCTTAACTGTTCAGACACTTTTAAATACCTTGTAAATCATGCTGAAACATTTACTACTGTGTGGTTAGAGGGCCAGATTAAAATTCTAAGTACAATAAGTAGATTTAGGCAGTCATGAAAATGCTATTTAAATTTCCCATCCATAATTTTTTTTCTTATACAGTAATTTTAGGCATAGGAAAATACCTAGCAAAGAGTTTGGTTCGTGCATATGTGTAAATTGGTATACAGTGGTTAAATAGATGCTTTTATTAAAAGTATTCAAATGACAGTTGACTAGAAATTCTAGTGATTTCTGCACACATATTTTTCACTAAAAAAAAAAAACCAAAAACCTCATGGACCAGGGAAGTAGCTCAGTGAGCTGGAGTGTGTGCTTTTGCTTGCAGGAGACACAGCTTTGATCCCTGGTGCCAGCGCACTCTAAGGTCCCTTGAGAACAGAGAACCCAAACATTAAAAATTAACTTGTGCTTTGTAAGTCTGAAATTTCAAAATATGAAGTTAAAAAAAAATTATGCAGGGCCGGAGAAATAGTATAGTGGTTAAGGAGCTTGCCTGGAACAGCTCAACCCAGGTTTGACCTCCATATGATCCCCTGAGCACTGAGAGTGACCCCTGAGTACAGAGCTAGGAGTAAACCATGAGCACTTCTAGGTGTGACCCCCCCCCAAAAAAAAATAAGAGAAAAATGTCATGGTGGTGATAGTAAAGTGTTAGGGATATTATTACTTTGAGAGGGAGAGAGTTTATAGCTTGGCAACAAGTACAGAATATTTGTGTTTGGTATAGGATTAGAATATACCTTGTTTATGACGCAGTTACCAAAGATGCTGTACGATTCTTATTTACTATATACATTCAAATATATGTTAAAGTGAAAACATATAGAACATACATTAAATTTCTTGATAAATTTTTTTCTTTTTGTCTCCTGATGGGAGGAGTTCCTCCTAGTGGTATGCAGTGGACCATTTGGTAATGGGCTCAAATCTTGGCCTTCCACATGTGCTCAGCCTTTTGAGTTGTCTCTCTGGCCCTGAAAATTCTTTTTTTTTTTTTTCTTTTTGGGTCATACCCAGCGATGCTCAGGGGTTACTCCTGGCTTTGCACTCAGGAATTACTCCTGGCAGTGCTTGCGGGACCATATGGGATGCCGGGGATCGAACCCGGGTCGGCAGCGTGCAAGGCAAACGCCCTACCCGCTGTGCTATCTCTCCGGCCCCATGGCCCTGAAAATTCTTAAACCAAGAAGGAACCGAAGGGGCCAAAGTGATGGTACAGCAAATAAGGCACTTGCCTTACATACATCCTGAGACAGGTTTGATCCCCTGCATCCCATATGGTCTCCTGGGCACCACCAAAACCAAAAACAGAAATAGAGTGTACTCTTGGCACCGTGCTCAAGAGTCACTCCTGGAAGTGTTCAGGTGACCCCAGGGTGCTTAAACCCTTGCCTCTTACATGCAGTGTGTGTGCTTATCCTAGTGAGTCTCTCTCTGGCTCCTATAGTTCTTTCTAGAGTGAAATTAGCGGAAGCTATAATAGAAAAGAGTTTGTCTAGTCACAGAATTATACTTTGAATGGATTTGGTTGACTTATATTTAGTTGTATGTTATTTGTCATCTTCTCTTACTACCTTTTCTCCTTTTATTCTAGGTGCTGGACGGAATGGAGCAGGGATCCTTCTGAATCTGTTTTTGTCAGTGAATGGTCAGAGAGCCCTTAAACAGGTTTGTTGGTTGATTCTATAGAGTACAAGAGCAAGTTTGATTTATCAAACTTATAGAGTACAAGAGCAAGTTTTGATTTATCAAAGTCTGGTTTTAACTTGAACGGGTTGACTTAGAAATAGATTTTACTTTTAAGAAAAAGACTTGCACCAGAGATGCAACCCTGAAAGAGCACTTGTCTGTGTGAGGCTGCAGGTTCAACTTTTGGTAACAAATGGTCCTTTGACCACTGCCAGGAGCAGCCTCTGAGCACTGGGCCAGGAGTAGCCCTTGGCACCTCCAGATGTATTCTAGAAATGAAAAGTAAGACTGAACCTATAATACCTTTGGTCATTGTAAGGGGGAACTTTCACAGCTGAACAGCTCCCAAACAACACCATTTGCTGCCTCTGAGAGAAAGGCTCTTGGGCGCCCGTCTCTGGAGCTGGGGATTCCGGAGTCTGGTACTTTCTTGCCTGGCTCAGTTACTTTCTCAAGCCCCATTCTTTTTAGCAGGAGCACTGCTTTCTAGTACTATTATTAATTTGGTTTTCAGATTTTCCTTAAGCATATCAATGAAAAATTATGTTGGAGGTGATAATAGAGATGATCAGGCATTATCAGGTAACCTCCATATTTTTCTTTTTTTAAAATTATTTTTAATAAAGTTGTTTACAATATTTGATTACATTTAATATTTGAACACCAGCCCCACCACCATTACACCTTCCCACTATCATGTTTCCATCTCGAATCCCAACCCTGCTCCCAAAGCAGAACCAAAATAATTTACTTTGCATTGCTTGTTATGAATAACCCACTAAAAATGAGACAAAAAAGGTTTCTTAGAAGAAAGTGTGTGAAGATTGTTGAATTTCACACAGGCACTATTACGTCCTTCTATAAGAGATTAGTAGCATGTTATTAAAGGTTGATCCTTGTGTGCTTATATCTATCTCTATAAATATATTTCCCCCTAAGATTGGTTGGTTGCCTTCTACTTTAAACCCAATCAAATGTGGTATGCTACTCTGGGTATATTGGTGGTGTGAAGTACGAGATACTGGCTGCTGGGGCTGGCTCCACTGGGACAGGGAGAGGCCTCACCCGCCCCTCTCGGGGTTGCCCCTAATGAAACATCCTGGCACGGGTTCCAGCAGCATGGCTATGGTGTGTGGTTTCGAGCTCTCTTTGGAGAGATTTACATTGAGTCTCTAGATCATGGCCATTAGTGAGATTTTATTAGCCTTCATTTTTAACTTCTGGCTTGGAATTAACTTCTTGAAAGAAAGAAGGTGAGAGAACAATATGAATAGGCCCTACTAGAAGGAAGAGTTAAAAACTTGGGTTTTTTTAATTGTTTGTTTGCTTTGTTTTGTTTTGGGGCCACAATCAACGATGCTCAGGGTTTACTTCTGGCTCTGCACTCAGGAATTACTCCGGTGGTGCTCAGGTCAGCCACACGCAAGGCAAATGCCCTACCTGCTGTACTGTCTCCCTGGCCCCAGAGTTAAAAGCTTGTACCAGGACCGGTGTGACAGTACAGATATAAGGACATGCCGTACATGTGCCAATCCTGATTTGATCCCCAGCACCCTGAGCTAGGATTAGGCTTTGAGTATGTGACCCCAGTCCTGTACCAGGACCCAAAATGTTCAGTGGTAAAGTACTTGGTGTAGACTGCGGTTGGGGATGTAGCTCTGTCATAGTACTAGGGATGTGGCTCAGTGATAGAGTACTTGTCTTTTTTAATTTTTTAAATATTTTTGGCTTTTTGGGTCACACCTGGTGATACACAGGGGTTACTTCTGGCTCTGCACTCAGGAATTACTCCTGGCGGTGCTTGGGGGACCATATGGGATGCTGGGAATCGAACCTGGGTCACCTGTGTTTAAGGCAAATGCCCTACCCACTGTACTATCATTCCAGCCCCTAGAGTACTTGTCTTTCATGTGTGGAGCACTGGGTTCAGTTCCCAGAACCACTTGGTCCTCTGAGCACTGCATCTTAACCCCTCTATTATCTCTCTGGCCCCATTACAAAGATTTTTCTTTTTTGAAAATTGTGATACTGCATCTTTCTTTTTTTCTTTTTAAGAAAATTTTGGTCATACCTGGTAGTGCTGAGGACTTGCTCCTGGCTCTGTGCTCAGGGATCCTCTCCTTCCCACCCCTACCATCTCTGTCTCCCCCAGCCCCACCCCCATCTTTCCCTTTCCCCCACCCTTCTCTCTCCCTTCCCCCTCCCCAACCCAGGATTCTTACCCATGCAAGGCAGTTTGCTCTACCACTAAGCCACATCCATGCAGACTTTCATTATTCTTTGATTAAGATGCTGTGAATCCTGGGGCTGGAGCGATGGCACATTGGGTAGGGCGTTTGCCTTGCACGAGGCCGACCCAGGTTCAAGTCCCAGCATCCCATATGGTCCCCTGAGCACCGCCAGGAGTAATTCTTGAGTGCAGAGCCAGGAGTAACCCCTGTGCATCGCCAGGTGTGACCCAAAAAGCCAAAAAAAAAAAAAGATGCTATGAATCCTTATATTTTACTTATGTACTCTAAATGCTTATTGATTTGTTTAAGAGCTTAAAAAAAAAAGTTCTGTGTAGATTAAGTGAAAACCTATTTTAACATTCTCTGAAAGTAAATTGACTTCAGGCTTGTGATATTTACGTTGATATCTATTGCAAGGATAGGTTACCACTGTAATTCTGATGTTACATTTTAACTTTTTTCCATATATGTTTGTAATTAAGGCACCATGATCTACAAAGTTGTTCATAGTAGAATTGTTTGAGGCATACAAAGTTGCAACATCAATCCCACCACCAGTGTCTCCAGGCTCCCTGCCATTCCCCCAATCTGCCCTCTTGGCAGACATATAACAGATTCATTTCATATTGCTTGCTCTAACAACATTTAGAAATGGTAAATGGAATTATCAGAAGATAAATCAACAAAAGTCAATTTGTAGTTAAATAGCTAAAGAAATCATCAAAAAGAACTTCACAGAGTTGAGGATTATAGGTACCAAGATCCAGGAGGCCCAAGGGGTTCCAGTGAAAATAGACCCAATTAGGAAATCTCCAAGATACTATACTCAAAATGACAAAATCTAAAGATAGAGGCAATAATGAAAGCAACAGAATCAAAAAAGGAAGTTACGGCAATACTCCCCAAATAAAAAATATCTAGTCGAAGACTATCGATGTGGTGTTGGTGCGCTCTCCGGGCCGGACATTCCTCGCGGATGGGACCGCTCTTCTGCCCGCGGGCCTCCCGTGCCTCCTCCACCCTGTGCATAATCGCGGTGGGATGTCCAGGGGTGCGGACCCGACCGATCCCGCTCTTCCCGCTCTTCTCCCGCCCCGTGCGTGGCGGGGAGTGGGTTTCGGGGTCGTCTGACGCCCCGGACAACTCTCGCTCTGTGGGACCCTCCGGGGTCCCCTTCTCTCAAGCAGGCCCCTCCTCGCCCGGCGGTGGTACGCGTTGCCGTGCCTCACCCGGTCCTCGTTGGTGCCCCTGGAGCGCTCCAGGTCGCTCTGTCAGGTGCCCGAGGCCGAGTTGGTGGTGTCTTTTCCCTGTCACCTGGACTTGCTGTCCTTCCCTTCCCGGGCTCCTTATTCCGCGGCGTTGGCCTTGGGGTGGGGTGGGGGGTCGAGCCGGTCGTGGGGTCGCCTGGTCGTGGGGTTGCCCACCGTCTTTAAATGGGCTGGAGTGATAGCGCAGTGGGTAGGGCATTCTCCTTGCACGGGGCTGACCCAGGTTCGAATCCTCTGCCTCTCTCGGAGAGCCAGCAAGCTACCGAGAGTATCTCGCCCCCACAGCAGAGCCTCGCAAACTACCGGTGGCAGCTTATTAGATATGCCAAAAACAGTAACAAGTTTCACAATGGAGACGTTAACTGGTGCCTGCTGGAGCAAATTGATGAGCAATGGGATGACAGTGATACAGTGATATGGTAGAAGACTAATATCCATGGCCAGAGAAAACAAGGGCTAGGAGGAATGGTTGGAATTAACCACGGGTGTGTGTGGGCGGAGAGTAGGTAAGATAGAAAAGAGAACAATACTATAATAGCTGGAAATGATCACACCGGACTAGAACTGAGTATTAAAAGTAGGAAGAGGGATATTCAGAGGCCTAGAGCAATACTACAGCGCGTAGGGTGTTTGCCTTGCACGCGGCCAACCTGGGTTTGATCCCCAGCATTCCATATGGTCCCCTGAGCACTGCCAGGAGTAATTCATGAGTGCAGAGCCAGGAGTAGCAGCTGAGCATCGCCAAAAATAATAATAATAATAAAATAATAAAAAGCTATCCAAAAAAGGGAGGGGGGGAAGGTACTCAGATATTCCTGATAGCCTTACAGTATCTGTGTTGCAAACTACAATGCCCAAAAGGAGAGAGAGAGAGGAGACAGAGACAGAGACAGAGGAGATAGAGACACCTGGGACAATAGTGCTGGAAAACGTACAACTGGTGAAGGGGTGGGTGTTGGAACATGTATGACTGAAACCTAATTATGAACAGTGTTGTAATGGTCTATCTCACAGTGATTTAATAAAAAAGGTTTATAAAAGGAAGTTACAAAAGAAAGCCCATAAGAGGGGGCTGGAGCAATAGCACAGCGGGTAGGGCGTTTGCCTTGCACGCGGCCCACCCGGGTTCGATTCCCAGCATCCCATATGGTCCCCTGAGCACTGCCAGGAGTAATTCCTGAGTGCATGAGCCAGGATAACCCCTGTGCATCGCCGAGTGTGACCCAAAAAAAGCAAAAAAAAAAAGAAGAAAGCCCATAAGATATACAGCAGATCTACCAAATAAGACTGTAAGCCAGAAGAATATGGAAAGAACAAACTGACCCCTCAACAAGAATACTTTATCCAGCTAGATTATCATTCAGATGTGAAGGAACTATACAGAGCTTCATGGATAGGCAACATCTTAGGGTCATAGCCTTGGAACTCATAGCCTTGGAACCAGTTTAGTAAGAAGCATTAAAAGAGTTCCTTTAGAGGACAGGAGAAACTTCCCACCGTGTGGTACTGAATATGGCACTCACTAATGGCACATATCGTTGTCCTCTGCTAGATTAAGAAAGGTTAAAAAATATAGCAGTTAATCATTACACAACTTTTATTGATTTATTTTCTAATAAATGTTTACCGTTCTTTTAAGTTTTTTGGATCAAGTAATAGAAAATAATTTTACTTGCCTGCCAGGAGGGCAAAGAAAGGGGAAAAACAAAGCAGCCTTCTCATTTACAACAGGGAAGATGTGATGATTTTCACAATAAGGTTCAAGTACAAAATAAAATTTAGGGCCGGAGTGATAGCACAGCGGATTGGGCATTTGCCTTGCACACAGTCAATCTGGGTTCGATCCCGGACATCCCATATGGTCCTTCAAGCACCGCCAGGAGTTCCTGAGTGCAGAGCCAGGAGTAACCCCTGAGCATCACTGGGTGTGACCCAAAAAGCAAAATACAGTACATTTTAGATGCCAGAGTTGAAAACTTGGTTGTGTAAATGAGAATAGGTGCTATATTATATTGTATTAAATTATTTGAATTTTCTTATTTACGTAGGTTAAAATCATAGCAATTAATATTTTAACTTTTGATTTTTCTTCATTTAAAAGGATTTTCTGTTTGCCTGCTACCTTGAAGTAAAAACCCTAAAAATGCCCACTTGTTTGGACTTAGAAGATGACCTGGATAAATGATAAAAATTAAGAAAGACATTTTGGTAAGTAAAACACTCTTAGATGAAAGTGGATAAAGCTGTACCAAAATTGTGGAGAAAATTATATCTAGCATTTTGTCAAAAATGACAGTATTTTGGTCAATTTAAGGAAATGGCAACATATTTAATAAAGCTTAAATCAGTAATTTGAGTACCTCTATTCCTGTGGAGTTAAGATATTCATCTCTGAGGACTGGAGCTATAGTACAGTGGGTAAGGTGCTCGCTGTGCACACAGCTGACCCAGGTTCAATCCCCAGCACTTCATATCGTCCCCTGAACCACCAGGGGTAATCCCTGAGCACAGAGCCTGAAGAAAACCATGAGCACCTTCTGGTGTGACCCCAACAAGCAAAATTTTTATCTCTTTTTCTCCCTTGTTTCCCTCCCTCTCTCATTCTTTCCTTCTCCCCCTATGGACACACACGGAAAACCTATAGATCTCCCAGGTATCAAAACTCTATAGGTATTTTTTCCCCGTTTGCTGAGGATTTAACCATCTCATGCATACAAAGCTGATCCACGTCTCTGGCCACTACTTAAATGCATTTAAAATGCTGGTGTCAAAGCCAAAGAAACAGTACATGGTTTAAAGTGCTCGTCTTGCGTGCAGCCAACTCCATCTCAATCCCAGCATTTCATGTTCCCCCAGCACCACTAGAAGTGACCCCCGATGGGGCTGGAGCAGTAGCACAGCGGGTAGAGCGTTTGCCTTGCATGCGGCCGACCTGGGTTCGATTCCCAGCATCCATATAGTTCCCCGAGCACCGCCAGGAGTGATTCCTGAGTTCATGAGCCAGGAGTAACAACCCCTGTGCATCGCCGGGTGTGACCTAAAAAGCCAAAAAAAAAAAAAGTGACCCCCAATCATAGAGCCAAGACTAAGCCCCCAGCAACACCAGATATGGCTCAAATGTACACTTACATCCCCCCCCCACAAAAAAAAAAATACTGGTCTCTTTTATTACTATAGCAAACCCAGCAAGTTCACGCTAGATGTAGTGTTGTACTATCCAATCACTTGGTTATGACTGGATTGTCAGATAATGCAGAATTGAAAACTGGTCTTTAATTCCTAAGCTGCTGGAGGAAAAGGTGGTCTTTAACACATACAATCTTTTGTATGCAATATAATTGAAAAATGCGATTTCTCTAGATCTGAAAGTAAAGTAATTTTGTTCTGTCCAGACACAGGTCTTTGCCACCATAAACATGTATTAATAACCACTTCTTTTCTTTCTGAGATGGTGGGCCACGTGGTGCTGGAGGTCTGTAGGTTATATTTTGTTAATTGTACAGTTATAATGCTCTTTTATATTCTTTTCAAAGGTTTTCTTATTTTCCACTTGGCGTATGCTTCCAGAATTATATTCACCATGGTTTTGGATGACCTGCCAAACTTAGAAGACATCTATACTTCCTTGTGTTCATCAACAGTGGAAGACTCAGAGATGGATTTTGACTCTGGACTAGAAGATGATGATACAAAAAGTGATAATAGTTTGGAGGATTCTACAATTTTTGTGGCCTTCAAAGGAAATATAGATGATACAGACTTCAAATGGAAATTGGACACAATATTGGAGAATGTACCCAATTTGTTAAATATGGGTAATCTGATTTTCTTTTCCTTATTCTTATTGATGTGCTCTCCTTTTTTATAGTTACTTGGATTTTGCAAAGTAAAACTTCATTATACTGGCTTAGAAGACTTACTTTAAGTGAGAAGTTACTTTTTTTTTTTTTAATGCAGAAAATCTGTTTGGGGAGCTAGTACAGTGGGTTAGGTGCTTGCCTTGTACACAGAGCCTACCCAGGTTCAAACCCCGATACCACATAAGGTACCCCTTGCCTCACTATCAGTAATCCCTGAGCACAAAGTCAGGAGTAATCCTTGAGCACCACTAGGTATGGTCTAAGAACCGAAGAAAAGGAAAACGAAGAATAAAGAAAATATGTTATGTTTCTTTTAATTAAGAAGCTGACTATAATGAAGTATTGCATAACATAGTAGTCCATAATCTGTTCCTTTTTTTCCCCCGTATCCCATTAGTGAAATAAGACTTTTACCATATGTGGTAATTGGAATTGAATCTAGGTCAGCCATACGCAAGGCAAGCACCTTGCTATACTATCTCTCTGGCTCCAATTTTTTCGTGTTTTTTTTTTTTTTTTTTTATAAAGAGCAAGGGATATTGAATTTAACTTTTCAGAAAGGTTAAATAAGTTGCTCATGGTCACTCAGGTCCTAAGTGTTAAAGCTGGAATTTGATTTGGTATCTACCTATTGAAACCTTATTGAAAGGTTTATTTATTATTGAAACCTAAACTCTTGTCAATTACTCCAAGGTGATATTCTGCCTTGTTCTTTTATTTTTTTGTTTGTTCATTCTTCTGGTGGTTAAGATTATTATTGTTCTCTTTATTTCACATAAAGAATCCAGCAAACTAAAGGTACAAAAGGTGGAGCCCTGGAACAGTGTGCGTGTGACATTCAACATCCCCCGGGAAGCAGCGGAGCGGCTCCGGATCCTGGCTCAGAGCAACAACCAGCAGCTCCGGGATCTGGGGATTCTCTCCGTTCAGATCGAAGGTCTTTTACTTTGTCATGTGCCCATTTGAACCAAAATCATAACAGTAGAACATAGCATGATTATCTGTCCTGCATTGTCTGTTCCTCTGCTATTATGTTCCAGGATGCTAAATAACTCAGAACCTCTGCTGTATATTGCATTACCTTAGGATAATAAGGGGTCACGCTTGTGACTGGGTCTTGATGCTTCAGTATCCATAACATCAGACTCTAGTCCCTTGAACTGATATTAAAGTTTCTCAGACTTGGATTTTATTCCACCCTGACCAGGAACTGCTTTGTTTTTTTAAAAACACTACGTAGGAGCGGGAGTGATGGTACAGCATGTAGGGCATTTGCCCTGCACATGACAGATCCGGGTTCGATCCCCAGCATCCTATAAAGTTCCCCCAGCACCACCAGGAATCATTTCTGAGTACAGAGGTGCAGAGCCAGGAGTAAGCCCTGAGCATCACTGGGTGTGACCCAGAAAGAAAAAAAAAAACCACTATGTAATCCCACGATCTTTGCTCTGCTGATTAACTCGAAGCATCCCTGTGATGCCTGCTCCAAAAAGAAGACCTCATTTGCATTGCAGCTTTTCACCAAATAAGCCTTAATATATTTTATTTAATAGAGGTGGTAGGATTACATGGTGTTTAAAAAAAGCGGATCAGTTCCTTGGTTAGGAAGTCCTGCATAATACTTTTGTAGCATTAATCTTCAGATATTTTGCCAGAGTGATCTTTCTAAAATGAGTTGCACTCATAAGCCCTTCTGTGACTGGGCCTCGTGGTGCCGATAAAGAACAGACTCCAGGGGGCTGGAGTGATAGCACAGCGGGTAGGGCGTTTGCCTTGCACGCGGCCGACCTGGGTTCGAATCCCAGCATCCCATATGGTCCCCTGAGCACCGCCAGGGGGTAATTCCTGAGTAAAGAGCCAGGAGTAACCCCTGTGCATCGCCAGGTGTGACCCAAAAAGAAAAAAAAAAAAAAAGAACAGACTCCAAATCTTTACTTGTACCTTCTCATCCAGCTTATCTTTAACTTTCCTCTGATCCCTGTTCCATCTTCTCAGTTGTCTTCTGGTTCCTTGAATATGAAATTATACCTCTTGCCCAGCTCCTTCACATTGGTGTTTTCTCTATATGAAAGGATGTCCTCTACCATTTCCCCTCACCTTAGTTAAACCTACTCAGCCTTCAAGTATCAAATCTTGAGGATATATTTTCTGAACTCTGTGACTAACTGAACTCCTTTGTTATGTCCTCTCACAGAAGTCTTTTTTTCCTTTTCTGTTATTAATCTCACACTTTCCTTAGTGCAGTTATTTGCTTTTTAATTTTTAAAAAATTCCTCCATAGATTGCAAATTCTGGCAGGGCAGAGATCATATCTGATTTTCTTTACTACTGTATCTTTGCTTGGCTGGTACATGTTAGTAAAAACATTGAATGAAAGTATGGGAAGTATACATATGATAGCACCAACATGTTTCAGCATTCTGAATACAGTGATAGGAGCTGGAGCGATAGCACAGCAGGTAGGGCATTTGCCTTACAAGCGGCCAACCCAGGTTCGATTCTCAGCATCCCATATGGTCCCCCGAGCACAGCCAGGAGTAATTCCTGAGTGTAGAGCCAGGAGTAAGCCCTGTGCGTCACCGGGTGTGACCCAAAAAGCAATAAATAAAGAAATAGCACTGTAGCACTGTCTTGCATATTTCATCAATTTGCTCGAGCGGGCACCGGTAACGTCTCCATTGTGAGGCTTGTTACTTTTTTGGCATATCGAATACACCACGGGTAGCTTGCCAGGCTCTGCCATGTGTGCGGGGTACTCTCGGTAGCTTGCCAGGCTCTCTAAGAGGGACGGAAGAATCGAACCCGGGTTGGCCATGTGCCAGTCAAATGCCCTACCCGCTGTACTATTGCTCTGCACAAATAAATAAATAAATAAATAAATAAATAAATAAACAAACACAAATAAATAAATAAATAATACAATGATAAATAAAATATCATCCTTGCTGTTTTGAATTCAAAAGGAGTTAATGAGCATTGTGAGGGAGAAAGACCTCTTGAGAGAGCTAGGGACTAAGTGTGGGGTCAATCTATCTTTGGAGGCCAACTGAACCAGAGCACTGTCTTTACCTCTTATTTTGATATAAAGATGGTACCTACCAATTTCAGCCTCCCCTTTCATGAGTGGGTCAAAGTCTTCTGACCCTGTGCTTCCTTAAACACAAGTACTCCTTAAAAATCTCACCAGGGGAGGTCAACATTTGGTGTATAGAAGGGAGACACATTTTGAGTGATCTAGCATGTTGGTTGCTATACTCCACAATGGACAGCACCAACAAAAATGATTTTATCCTAAAAATAAGATAAATTTTTATCATATGATAAGCAAAGAACTGAGCACTGCAGGGTATGGCCTCAATGACCCCCACCCCCCAAAAAATATGATGAGATTAGGGGCCAAAGACCTAGTATTTTCTTGCAGTTAAGGTATTTTCTTGCAGCCAGACTAGCTATACTTTCATCTGTCCACAAGGTGGTGCTTTCCTCCAGAGTAAGAAAGAATTGAATTCTTTGGATTTAGAATTGGGTTATTAAGCTCAGGGAGCATCCCAAAACTTGTTTTTAAAATCAATGACAAAAATTAAAATAAAATAAAATAAAATCTTTTAATGAGTAGACCAAGTAAGATTTAAATGACATATAAATTTAGGGTCTACTTATATTTCTAGTGATAATTATCTACCAGGCTATTGTAGATAGTAGGCTATTATAGATAGCAGTCTGTTGTAGATATTGTAGAAGAGCAAATGAGATTAAATGTTATAAGCTTTCGAAACTCTAACATATCTCAGAAGTACAGTAACAGCAATAGAATTCTTATGAGTTTGTTTATTGGATAAGTTTATATTGCATTTCTGTTTTTATCAAAGTGCAGTGGTGTTCTGCTAACAAATATTAGTGTCTTCATGCCATCATATGTGATTTCTTTGTTAAGTCTGCTTATGTCCCTACTTACTGTTATAGATAAGGATTTTGAGATTTTCTAAGAACATTTTCTCTCTCACATAAGCATTTGTGCACACACATGCATACTCTCATATCCATGCTGAACTGTTTGAAAATATTTAGTTTCATGCTTTGTATTTATGCTATACATCATTAGTGGTTCTCAATCTGCTGTATTATGATAATTGGTTGATCCTATACTGCAGGTAATCAAACCCGTTTAAATATGATTGAAGGAGCTGGAGCGATAGTACAGTGGGTAGGGCGATTGCCTTGCATGCGACCGACCCGGGTTCGATTCCTAGCATCCCATATGGTCCCCTGAGCACCACCAGGAGTAATTCCTGAGTGCAGAGCCAGGAGTAGCCCCTGTGCATCGCCGGGTGTGACCCAAAAAGCAAAATATATATATATATAAATATATATATATACACATATATATATGATTGAAGTCCCATATTGCTTTTTCATGGTGGTAAACTTGATTTAAACACACACACATAAACACAGAAAGCAGAAACTCTTGTACGCACGTTTTTATACAAAATTTCATTTTATTATGATAATTTCCTTTTTATAATCTGTCATTTTCAGGGGAAGGTGCTATCAACCTGGCTTTGGCTCAGAACCGAAACCAAGATGTGAGAATGAATGGACCCATGGGAGCTGGAAATTCAGTTAGGATGGAGCCAGGATTTCCCATGGCAGGTGGTCCAGGTGAGAGCTCCCTCTCTTACCTGACATTTTACTAATTTCTTATTTAGCCAACATGAAATTGTTTGGGTTTTGCAAATTAGATAGGCAGGGTTCCTGGCTCTATTTACTGGCTCAAGAAAGCAAAACCTAACTTTAGAGTTACGGAGCATGAACTATATTGATACAGTCTTTTTCAGTCTTTGGATCTCAGTGCTTAAAGGTAGATGAGTAATGAACCACTCAGCGGGTATTTATTGATTTCCTATTGTCTGATAGGACCTATACTAGCTGTTAGAAATGAGGAAATTTTTTTTTGTTTAATTTTTTTGGTTTGGGGCCATACCTAACGTGTTTAGGGCTTACTCCTGGCTCTGTGCTCAGGAATTACTCCTGGCTCATCTAAAGAGGACCATATGGGGTGCCAGGGATCAAACAAGTGTTGTCTGCACCCAAAACAAGTTCCCTGCCTGCTGTACTATCACTCTGGCCCCAGAAGAAATGTTTTCTACCCCAGGGATGAGCATGATATATAGAGATTGTACAATGTTCACTTATTCTGAGCTCAGGAGCTGCAAAATCTGTAGAAATACATGAGAAATATGTTTTTATCTATTTAGAATTGGAGAGTTATAAATTACTTGCTGACTTTCCTAGCAATCCTGAAGTATCTTCTTTAAAAATTGAACTCAGTAGTTTGTGAATCACAGAATTTTAGGATTGAAATGACTTTCTCATCTAAAGCTGAGGAGTGGTAGTGTTCGCAGAGAGAAAGTAGTTTTTCTAAAGTCAAGTTGTAGTTGGCTGTTGTCACATGACTAACACCCAGTGTAGTGGTCTTTTCACTACACTAGTGATTTCCAAACTTTTTCTGCTTGAGGATCCTTTTCTTTCCCTCTCAAATATACCCAAAAAAGTAGAGCCACAGTAGGTAAAGCAGAGTAAACACCTGAAAATATATCTAGTCATTCACCTCCCCACATAACATAGCAAAGTAACTTTTGAGGAAATGCACCAGAGTGGAAATCTGTTTTTAAAGCTATTGTTTTTAAATGGTGGTCTCTGGAATCAGTACTGGGATTTTATCCTGGCATTACCATTTATTGCTTACTTCTAAGTATATACTATATCTCTCAAGCAAAAGTCTTTTCAACTGTAAAATGAGGAAAAGGTGAGGGAGATTCACTCAGTAATATGCTCAGGGACCAGTCCTGGTGATGCTAGTGTATATTGTATGGTAATGTTAGTGAACATACAATCTTTAAGAATTTGAGCATTTCTGAAAGTAGGAAACTATAAGAGCATGTGTTCTAAGCACTTTTTTACTGTCTAGTTACCATCTTTTCAAAAATGCTGTAAGGTTCATTAAAGTAAAACAATTATGTACAGATGAACATTTTTCTTACTGTTCAGCTACATAAAACAACTAAAACTTCTGGGGAAACTTTTTTTTTTAATTGGGGCTGAAGAGATAGTACAGTTGGTAGGGCACTTGGTTTGTATATGGCAGACCCAGGTTCAATCCCTGGCACCACATGTGAGTCCCCTGAGCCCACCAAGAGTGATCCCTGAATTCAGAGCCAGGAGTAAGCCCTGAGCACTGCTAGGTATGGGGCCCCCCCAAAAAAAATTGTTGCAAAATGGAGCTTATGAAAAAGGGATGAAAAGGAAGGCAAGAAAGGAGATGCAAAGTTATATAGCAGTAACCAAAGGCTTTGAGGGGTTTTGTTTTGTTTTGGCTTTAAGTTTTAATCACTAGGAAAGAATAGCATTTGAAACTTTGCCTTGGATTCACATAAAATGAAAAGTAGATTATAATATTTGCACCCTTTGACACAGGGAGAGGAATACAAAACTTGTTACTGTTGACCTAAGCTCTCATTGCGGATATATATGGGGGTTGTGGAATTGTCTTCTCAGTCCTTTACGTGTTGGATATTGAATATACTATACAAATAGCATAGAATGGCCAAGGTAAGGCATTAAATGTTTTAGACTAGTGCTACTTAATTGGAGCTCTGGAGGGACACAGTCTCAATTCAGGTCACTACAGATTTCTCATAGCTAAATAAAGCCTGATATAAATGGATTTATATTTCAGATTTATAAAATTCAGGATTATACTTCCTCCAGAATTCTAGGTAACAGCAATATCAGGATGTTTAGAATGATGTAAATCCTAAGAGAAAAGACACTGTTAAAGAGAATTAGAGAAGTGAACTAATAGAAACCAAACAATTATTAAAGTGAATAGCTTATTCAATAAATTAGACACAGTGGGAGCCGGAGCGATAGCACAGCACGTAGGGCGTTCGCCTTGCACGTGGCCGACCCGGGTTCGATCCCCGGCATCCCATATGGTCCCCCAAGCACCGCCAGGAGTAATTCCTGAGCGCAAAGCCAGGAGTAACCCCTGAGCATCGCTGGGTGTGACCCAAAAAGAAAAAAAATAATAATAATTAAAAAAATTAATTAGACACAGTGTAATTGGAAGATAAACTTGAGAAAATACTAAGAATCCAGCAGAGAAAAGGATAAAGAAATATGTAGACACTTGCTTTGCATGTAGCTGGTCCCACTTCGATCCCCAGCACCTCATACGGTCCCCCAAGCACCAAAGGGAGTGATTCCTAAGCGCAGAGCCAGGAATAATCCTTGATTATTCCTGCCCAGTGTAGCCCAAGCCCCTCCCCCAAAAAAGTCAAAAGAGGCATGAAGGAAAAAAATTGTACCCAAAGAGAGCTCCAGAAGAGGGTTATTTTTGTTGTTGTTGTTTTTCTTAAGGAGGAGAAAATAGTCAAAGAGAATAGCTGGAATTTTTGTCAGAATTTATGAAAGACTGAAATTCTCAGAACCAGAGTGATAGTACAACAGATAGGGTACTTGTCTTGTACATAGTCAACCCAGGTTCTATCCCCGGCACCCCATATGGCCTCCCAAACCTGCCATGAGTGATTCCTGAGCACAGAGCCAGAAGTAAGCCCTGAGTACAAAAATAAAATAAGACAGAAAGACACAAATCCTCATATTAAGAAACCCAGTAATCCTGATCACTATAAATAAACAATAAATTAATGTCCAGACACAAATTTATAAAACTACAGAACATGAACAAAGAATATTTAAAGCGAATCCCAAACAAAAGATCGATCATTTACCAAGGAGAGACTTTCAGATCCACAGTTAATATCTCAACAACATTGGCAGCCAGGAAACAGGGAAGTAATATTTTGCAAAGTGGTGAGAAAAATAATTGAAAGCCTAAAATATTAAACCTCTCTATGCTATCAAGAGTAGTATAAAAATAAAGAGCTTTCTAAAGAGACTTAAGAAAATTTACCATTAACAGACCCTTGATAATTGAACTGCTCAAGAATGTACTTCAGGAAGAAGAAAATTGAACCTAAGATGGAAGAAATAAGATCTAAGATGGAATGGTGAGCTAAATAATTGTTAAGCGTGTGGTAAATTTTAATAAACATTCATTATGTAGTAATCACAATGATCTTTAGACTTTAAATATGTCTGTTGACATTTTTCAAAAATCACCTTCCCCCCAAAAAAGATAATCACTAAAATTAGAAATTAGAACATATAACTTAACAAACTAGAAGTGGAAGGTTGAAAGGAACGGCATGACCAAAATAAAAAAAAAAGTCAATCATATAAAACTGGGAAAATAGGAAAAGAAGGCTAAAAAGTAATGATGGGGGTTGGAGTGATAGCACAGCAGGTAGGGTGTTTCCTTGCACGCGACTGATCTGGGTTCGATTCCCAGCATCCCATATGGTCCCCTGAACACTGCCAGGAGCAATTCCTGAGTGCATGAGCCAGGAGTAATCCCTGTGCATTACCAGGTATGACCCAAAAAGCAATAAGTAAATAAAGTAATAATGTGGAGTGCGGGGCTGGGGGGGGGGGGATCAGAAAGATAGTATAACAGGTACTTTCCCTATATATGGCTATCCTGGATTTGATCCCTGTCACTGCATATGGTTCTCAAAGCCTCACCTGGAGTGATCCTGAGCACAGAACCAAGAGTAGCAAAAAAGTTCAGAGGGCTGGAGTGATGCATGAGGCCCTAGTTCAGTCCACGATTCCACATGGTTCCCTAAACTGCCAAAGTGGCTCTTACAACCTCGAGGTGTTGGGCCGGAGTATCGGGTCATCCAGTTCAGTTGACTGACTAGATTCAATCAAGTATTAACTGGTCCAGTCTTGGAAGTTGCCCCAAAATAATGGCATAAAATGATAAACAAGAATAGTTAGATGGAATAACCTTATGTGCCCTTAAAAAAATTTTTTTTATTTTGAGCCACACCCAGCTGTCCTCAGGGTTTATTCCTGGCTCTGCGTTCAGATGCAGGGAACTAGATCGGGTGCCAGGGGTGAACCTGGTTCAGCCAAGTACAAGGCAAGAACTTTACCCTCTATACTATTTCCCTTACACACTCTTTTTTTGTTTTTTAACTTTTGAAGTCACATCCAGCAGTACTCAGGGCTTACTCCTGGCGGGCTCAGGGTACCATATGGGTGCCAGGCATCAAACCCAGGCTGGCTATGAGCAACACAGTTGCATTACCTGCTTTAGTATCTCTTGGCCCTACCTCTCCCCGCTCCCCCCCACATCCCCCCGTCCCCCCATGCAGTCTTCAAGGAAACAAAAATCTAAGGACTCAGTTTATAGTTAAAAGGATAGGGTGAAAAAAATCGAGGTGACTATTAATCAGAATAAAGAGGTACAACAGAACTTTTTTCATCAGGTAAAATAGATTAAAAAAATTTTATATTGCTGGTGGGGCCAGAGGGTTAGCTGAAAAGACTGAGTGCTTGCTTTGCGTATGGGAGGCTCCGGTTTAACCCTTTGGCACTGCCAGATGGGACCCAAACTTCCCTCTCCCAATAGAACTATTTTTTTTTTTATGCATTTAAGAACCTAACTTTAAAATGTATCAAACAATCTATAGAATTAGAAGAAAGCAAATTTTAGGAATTTTTAACATGGTAATTTTGGTGGCTTTTTCATTTGTTTTAAAGTAGTAAGAAGTCTAAAGTGTAGTTAGTAAAGGGGTTAAGGTGCTTGCTTTGCATATGACTGTCCCCATTAAATTTCCTACACTGCCAGGAATCATCCTTGAGCACAAACCCAATTATAAGCCCTTAGCATTACCAGGTGTGTCGTAAGACTCATCCTGCCCCAAGGTAAGATTTAAGAAATCCTGTATAACATACTTAGAATAGTTTGATATGTTGGGGCAAAGAAAGATTATTAAGATTAAGGCACATGCCTTGCATGCAGCCAGCCCCAGTTTGATCCCTGGCACCAGACAGTCCCCCTAGCATTTCTGCAGTTTTGGGTGCAGCAATGGAGGCCCTTGCACACCACCATCATGACTACCAGCACAGCCCAGGTAGCTGCCAGCACCCATAGCCCCAGGAACACTCATTGAACTGCATGCACAGTTGGCTGAGAATCATTGGCAGAGCCTCCCTGGCCTCCTGAACGCTGTGTGGGAGCCCTCCAAACTTTGATGTAATGGATCGTATAAAAACTATAGACTAATAAATCAAGCACAGTCTTTTTTAAGCATAAATGTAACATTTATACAAAATGACCACATATGTTTTAGGGGTTAAAGCACTTCCATCTCTAGTACCGCATATAGTCCTCCAAGCCAGGAGTTACCCCTGAGCACAAAGCCAGGTGTAGCGCGTGAGCACGAAGGGTATGACCCAAAAACCAAGCAAAAGACAAAAACCCAAATATCATTTCAGAAGAAAGTTTCTGTAAAATTGAATAATTGGTATCACACAGATAATGTTCTCTAACTACAGTGAAATTACAGTAGTTAGTGGGAAGAAAACAAAACTAAACAACCCATATATTTAGAAAATTTTAAATACCTTCTAAATATCCATATTTGGGGGTGGGTTGGGGGTGAGGCTGGGGCTTACTCCTGGCTCTTTGTTTAGGGATCACTCCTGGTGGTGTTCAGGGGACCGTAAGTGGTACCAGTAATCCAACCCATGTCAGCAGCATGCAAGGCTATACTATCTTTCTAACTCCCCATGATTTGAAAAAAAACAACAATATTGATAGAATTAAAAATATGTAGAGGGCGGGGGCTGGAGCAATAGCACAGCGGATAGGGCGTTTGCCTTGCATGTGGCCGACCTGGGTTCCATTCCCAGCATCCCATACGGTCCCCTTAGCACCGCCAGGAGTAATTCCTGAGCACAGAACCAGGAGCAACCCCTGTGCATCGCTGGGTGTGACCCAAAAAGCAAAAAAAAAAAATGTAGCGGGGCTGGAGTGATAGCACAGAAGGTAGGGCATTTGCCTTGCACGTGGCCAACCCAGGGTTGATTCCCAGCATCCCGTATGGTCCCCCAGCACCGCCAGGAGTAATTCCTGAGTATAGAGCCAGGAGTAACCCCTATGCATTGCTGGATGTAACCTGGAAAGAAAAAAAAAGTAGAATAGAATAACGAGAATAATACATATCAAAATTTGTGAGCTGTCACCAGAATAGCCCTAGGAAGAAAATTTAAGCCGTCAGAATTTATGTTAGAAGGGCTGGAGCGATAATACAGCTGGTAGGGAGTTTGCTGTGCACATAGCCAACCCAGGTTTGATCACTGCCATTCCATATCAATCAAAAGTTAGCAAATTTAGTGACAGTTGTAAATCAAGAAAATGAAGAGCAAAGTTGGAGCGATGGAACAATGGGTTTTAGTTTTAGTACACTTGCCTTGCGTGCAGCTGACTGGAGTTTCATCCCCAGCATACCATGTGGTCCTCCAAGCCACACCAGGACTGATCCCTGAATACAGAGCTAGGAGTAAGCCCTGAGCATAGCCCAGCATCACCCAAAGGCCAAAAAGGAAGGAAGAAAGGAAGGAAGGAAATGAAGAGCTGAGTAAAGTTCAGTTACTTAGGAAGGAAACAGTAGACTTAAGTAAGATCTAAATCTAGAAAAGCAGTAGAACAGAGCAGCAGCAGCAGCAAGACCAAAGGGTACTTCTTTGGAAGGCGACTAAAATTAATGATCCATGGGGCCTGGGATATCATGCTCAGGGGTAGAGTACATGCCTTATATGTTGAGATCTTTTATTTTTAGTATCACAAAAACACAATAAATAAAACAGATGATCCTGACAAGTAAAGAAAAAAACAGAAAGACCAGAGAGCTAGTTCAATTGCTGATCACATGCTTTGCATTCAGAAGGCCCATTTCTGATTCTAGAACTGCTTGGAACCCTGAGAGTAAATTCTGAGCACTGCTGGGTGTGGAACAAACCCTTAAAATAAAGAAATAAAAAATAGGGGACTGGAGCAATAGTATAGCAGGTAGGGCATTTGCCTTGCATGTGACTGTCCTGGATTTGAACACAACCAGGAGTAACTCCTGAGCACCAGGTGTGGCCCCAAAACAAAAAAAGTTAAAAAAAAAAAGCACAATTTATGTAAAGATGAAGAACTATATGCTTAAAAGTCTTATAAAATGTAAATTATATTTCAGGTTTTTTTAAGAATGGAAAAGGGATATCCCATATATACATTTGTGCTATTAATTGTAAAGCATTGGAAAATTAGCTGTGTTTTACAACCTACCAAAGGGCCATAGTGATAGCACAGTAGGTAGGGTGTTTACCTTGAATGTGGCCAACTCTGGTTCAATTTCTCTGGCATCCCATATGGTCACCCAAGCACCACCAAGAGTAGTTCCTGTGTGCAGAGCCAGGAGTAACCCTGAGCACAGCTTGGTGTGACCCATAAAACAGAAATATCTAATTTAACCAGAACTTACTTAAGACAAACTTTACTTAAGAAATAAAAATAGTTAAAAACTGATCTCTCTGTGAATTATCTGGTAGAATATATTGCCCAGGCCCAGCCCCAGATGTTTGTACAGATGAATTTTACTAAAATTTAAAGAACAGATAAATATGTTCTTTCAAAGCATGGAAAAAGGAAAGTGCTTTTTAATTTAATTGCAGAGGTTTTGGTGGGCTTTGGTGGTTGTCTCCCCTTTTTTATTGAATCACTCTGAGATACATAGTTAGAAAGTTGTTCATGATTGGATTTTCAGTCATACAGTGTTCCAACACCTGCCCCTTCACCAGTGTACATTTCCCCCCACCGATCACCAGTGTACCCAGTTTCCTACTGCCACCCACCAAACCTGCCTCTGTGGCAGATTCTCTCCCTCCCCCTCCCCATCCCTTGCCCCCCCCACCCCACCCCGTCTCCTCTCTCCGGGTACTGAAAGGTTGTCATGTATTTCCTTTTACCTCCTTTCTGCACTCAGTTCTTGTTCAGAGAGATCATTTCTAACTGTCATTGTCATAGTGGTCCCTTCTCTGTCCTAACTGCACTTGCCCACCCCGACTTGTGGCAGGTGAAGAGGTTGTTTGTTTGTGGTATTTTTTTGGGCCGCACTTGAGATACTAGGAGGACCAAGCTATGCTGGGGATTGAAAGCAAGACATGAGCTCATGTAAATTGAGCTGTCTTTGATTCCAAAGCAGTGGTTTCTTTTTGTTATTTTGCTTTGATTTTTGGGCCACACGCTGCCAGGGGTACTAAGAATCAAACCCAAATCTTCTGCATGCAAAGTTTGTGCTTAGCTCTGGCTCATCTTAATATTGGTGTCAAAAATAAAAGAAGAGGGCTAGAGAGATAGTACAGGATTTAGGCATTTGCCTTGCAGGCAGCTGACCCTGATTCTATTCCTGGCAACACGTGGTCCCTTGAGCACCACAAGGAGTAATCCCTGGACATAGCCAGAAGCAGCCCCAAGAAACAAGAACAGCAGCAAAAAGAGTGGAAGAAGAACTGCATGAGAGGATAATAAATGAGTATTTTCACTTTCAAAGGTGCTAAGAATCTTTAAAAGTCTAATGGTGTCAGACATTACAAAAATGTGGAGTTTGGGGCTAGAGCAATGGTACCGCAGGTAGGGCATTTATTTGCCTTGCACATGGCTGACCCAGGTTCAATCCCCGGCATCCCATATGGTCCCCCAAGCATTGCTAGGAATAATTCTTGAGTGCAGAGCCAGGAGTAATCACAGAGCACCGCTGGGTATGACCCAAAAATTGGTTTGTTTTTTTTTTTAAATGCTGAAATAAAAGATTTTCCCAATTATTATTTTTTTTTAAAAAAGTGGAGTTTGTATTTTTTTCTGTTTTGTTTTTGTTTTTGTTGCTTTTTGGGTCATACCCGGCAATGCTCAGGGGTTACTCCTGGCTCTGCAATCAGGAATTCCTCCTGATGGTGCTTGGGGGACCACATGGGATACTGGAAATTGAACCTGGATCAGCTGCGTGCAAGGCAAACGCCCTACTCGCTGTTTGTCTTGCACGAAGCTGATCCAGGTCCAATTCCCAGCATCCCATGTGATGCCCCAAGCACCACCAGGGGTGATTCCTGAGTGCATGAGCCAGGAGTAACCCCTGTGCATCGCCTGGTGTGGCCCAAAAAGCAAAAAAATAAATAAATATCATTAAATGAAGAAAGGAACTAAGTAGGAATACATGTGGCATGGAGTCACATGTAGCTCCCAAAACATTTTTACTGCTTACATGTTAGAAATTTTATTTTTTAACTTGGATTTAGGACTACACCCAGTAGTGCTCTGGCTTACTCCTGTCTTTGCACTTAGCTATCACTGTCGGAGGAACTCAGGATCATTTGTGCTGCCAGAGATTGAACCTGGATCCACCATATGCAAAGCAGGCACCCACCTGCTATACTGTCGCTCTAATTCCAGAATTTTGGTAGAATTTTAAATAAAGAAGGCAGGGAACTGTTTGGGTGTTTTGGTTTTGCTTTGGGGCTCCATCTGACAATGCCACAGGGCCCTTGCAATGCTGGGGATCAAACTTAGGGAAATTCCAGCATCTGTGTGAGTGTTTGTCTAATGTGTAGACAAAGACTTTGAGACAGGTGCAAAAATAAATCCTCTTTTGCAACCCAGAACTCGTTGTTTGGTATGAGTTCTGATACATATGAGAAGGAACATGACACCCAGAACAGATGAAAAGTTGAGAGTTAACAGGTCTTTGTCTTTGACGACACCAAGCACCTGTCAGTTGAGCCAGCGTTGTTGGACATCAGACACCTGAACAGACATGCTGAGGTCCATGACTTGAGTGACCGCACTGGGTGCCTACTCTGAAAAGGGCTAAACTGAAGATATTCTTGGATGTATACACTTTATTGTTGATAAAGCAGAATCTAAAATGCTGCTGATGATTTTATTAAGTGTAACTCAGATGTTGTCAACCAGGAGGGTTCGTGCTGGCATGTGGACCCTGGAAGGTCAGGCATGAAAGACAAACCAAATTGTGTTTTGAGGGTACCTAATATGGAGAAGTAGCTCAGTCCACATGACCCTCAGAAATGGAGCTGAAGTGATCATGGAGGAACCAGTCTCCTTCCCTGCATCTCACTGGTAGCTAGAACCTTGGGGCCCAAGGCTGGAAACTGTGACCTTGTTAAGACCAGAGCAGTGGAACCTCAATCACTTGGAGTGACGGTATCGGGATTGAAAAGACTGGTCAGTGGTACATAGGGCCACGCTGGAGGTGAAGAGAATTGAGCTGCCATGCCAAAGAAACCACAACAGGATGGCATAAATAAATAAAAGTTTATTAGCAAAAAAAAAAAACAAAAAAAACTTAGGGAAATTGTACAAAGTGTATGCTTTGATCCAAATCCCCAGCTCTGCATGGAACTGTAAATCTCAATTATAAAAAGGAGGGAATAGAATGAGACCGTAAAAGAAGCTTCTGTATCTACATATTTTTCTATCTGAAGGGCAGAAGGTTTCAGTATAAATAGAACAGGTGATGGCTGTAGAAGACTCCCATGCCTTTTCAGATTCTTGAAAACTTCATTAAAATCAAACACATACCCTTCGCAGTATTTAAT
Source organism: Sorex araneus (assembly GCF_027595985.1). NCBI lineage: Eukaryota > Metazoa > Chordata > Mammalia > Eulipotyphla > Soricidae > Sorex > Sorex araneus. Next base: position 118,605,779 of record NC_073306.1, on the reverse strand, counting down.
TTAAGGAGTTCTTCTTTCCTCCAGGATTAATAAGGATGACCAGTCCTGCCACTGTTATGATACCCCAAGGAGGAAACATGTCATCTTCCATAATGGCACAAGGCCCTGGTTCAGAGCTACAACCTCGGACTCCTCGCCCTGCTTCTCAGTCAGGTAATGACCTTCAATCTCTGAGGGCTGAAGAAAATAGAACTTCCTGCACAGAGCGTTACAAAAGTCAGTGTTCCCTGATATCAGATTCCTAACTGTGCAGCTCAGATGCCTCTATATTTATAAAATCTGCCCTAACTTTCTTTTCACATTTCTGAATATTTCATCAGTTCTACCCCAACATTCCTAGAACTGCTTCCTTAACCTACTTATACTCCTGCAGGATACTCTGACAGAGAATTCATACTTGAGTACTTTTGGTAAATGCTTTATACTTTTACCCTTCCTCCTCAAGATTCAAAATTAACATTGGAGGCACTGAGAAACTCGCAGTTTGTAAATCTAAAACTTTAAGTCCATTGTTACCCAAATATAATTTAAACTGTACTTTTTAGGTGAGATTTATCTTTCTATCATCTTATTATTTGCATATAGAAAGTACTTGCAAACATTTATTTTATTAAATGGTACCAGCAAATTTGAGTTTAGATTTGCAGTTTGCCATGACTACTGCTCTAGGACTTAGGCTGTAGTACTTTAATTGCTTTATTGTCTATTTTCAAACAGATGCAATGGATCCACTCCTCTCTGGGCTCCATTTACAACAACAGAGTCATCCCTCAGGATCTTTAGCTCCCCCCCACCACCCAATGCAGCCTCTCCCTTTGAACAGACAGATGAACCCAGCTAATTTCCCCCAGTTGCAGCAGCAGCAGCAACAGCAGCAGCAGCAGCAGCAGCAGCAGCAGCAGCAGCAGCAGCAGTTGCAGGCAAGACCCCCACAGCAACATCAGCAACAACAGCCACAGGGAATTCGACCCCAGTTTACTGCCCCAACTCAGGTGCCTGTTCCTCCAGGCTGGAACCAGCTGCCTTCTGGAGCCCTTCAGCCTCCTCCAGCCCAGGGTTCTCTGGGCACAATGACTGCAAACCAAGGTTGGAAGAAGGCTCCCTTGCCTGGCCCAATGCAACAGCAACTCCAGGCAAGACCATCCTTAGCCACGGTACAGACACCTTCCCACCCTCCCCCTCCATATCCCTTTGGCAGCCAGCAAGCCTCACAAGCCCACACAAACTTTCCTCAGATGAGCAACCCAGGCCAGTTCACAGCTCCTCAGATGAAGAGTTTGCAGGGAGGACCCTCCCGGGTCCCCACCCCCCTGCAGCAGCCCCACCTCACCAACAAGTCTCCTGCCTCCTCACCCTCCTCCTTCCAGCAGGGATCCCCTGCTTCCTCCCCAACGGTTAACCAAACTCAACAGCAGATGGGACCAAGGCCACCTCAGAATAACCCACTTCCCCAGGGATTTCAGCAGCCTGTCAGCTCTCCAGGTCGGAATCCTATGGTTCAACAGGGAAACGTGCCACCTAACTTCATGGTGATGCAGCAGCAGCCACCAAACCAGGGGCCACAGAGTTTACATCCAGGCCTAGGAGGTGAGGAGCATTGAAGCTGTTTGTGTTGGTCAGTTTACTGAAACTAGATCTTAGTAGAACTTAAAGTTTTTGAGCTAATGGAGGGAGTGAAATAAGAATGTAATTAATTTGGTTTTTGAATGTAGTGATGACACTTGATCTAAATTAATTTGGTACATTATGAAAACCTTATGCAGCATTTACTGGTAACATTTAAGCAAGCTCTCTGGGTAAAAGTGCAGGTAAATTCAATATAAAGATACTCAATTTGTTGATCAAATTATTTTGTTGATCTTATACTGGTAAATTGAATTTTCAAAGAGAAGCGTACATTTAACAACTAAAACTGCTCAGATGTTAAAGAACAATTAAAGTACAGGATCTTATTGGGGAAAAGGCCCTTCTAGTTTTCATTTTTATAATTCTAGTGTATAAAATAGTAAGCATGGTATTTGTTAAATTTGGTTAAAGTATTAAAGGGGAATAAGTTCAGAAATCATTGACTTTTATAGTTTTATAATGCCAATGCCTGCTCCTTAGAGAGGGAATTCCATCAGTTATACCTAAAGGAGATTTATTTATTTATTTTGTAAGGTGCCTCTTGTATGAAGAAAAAGCAATGGAGCTTAATGTGTGAGAGGTAAAACGATTACAGTAAAACTTATCCATCTCCATGTTTATTATTTATTCTTATTAATCATTGATCCTAGTGCACATGAATGTGCTTGGAGCTGTTCAGTAGGTATAGAGAGTGTCAGTAATGCTGTCATCTGATAAACATACCCCCCACCGAAAGACACCCATTGTCTGCCCGGAAAAAACCCTTGCATCTTTAGTGCAGCATAGCAAAGGCATGTTCCCATGGTTTATGATGAATGAAATTAAGTTGCTCATCAATCTTTTCACTCTCTTGTAATTCTGTTGACATGCAGGCTCTACTATTTGAACCCTAAGAAGTTTTTAGAAAATGCAAGAATGTTTCAGCTCCAAACTTCACTGTTCTGGGCATGTCACATGGCCCTGAATCAGTAGAAGCTGGGAAGTCCCTTCTGCCAATGTGATTATTGATTTACTTACAATGGAAACATGCAAATGGGGACTTGTCACTGCCAAAGAAAGGACAAATGTATATTTGTCTGTAAGCATTTTCCAGGAGATTGAAAATTTGGCCCTCAAAAGAATAAATGAACTAATACAAAATTTTCCAGTGAGCTATAGGTCTTGATGCTTTCATAGAGCAGATGATGTGCTCACCTAGGTGATCTGGCCACATCAAGGCCCACAGTATAGACAAGAGTGGGTTCTGAGATTCTCCTTAGCACCGATTTGGTTCCTAAAATTAAACCTTTCTGTAAAAGGAAGTACTCCTTTAGTAAGAATCTGTTAAGTGTCATTTTTGGTACATAGCTCTTTGAATTGCAGCAAACCTTATGAGGAGAAGGCATAATGATAAATTTAATGCAGCCTCACTTTGAAGCTCCTATGTATTGTTTCCAGTAGCTTGTCTTCCAAAGAGACAAGCACAATACTAGTGAGGGGATTGTTAGACAAAGGAGATTGTCAATGATTTCCCTCAAAGGGAAAACAGAATCATCTATGTTTAATATCAGGACCCAACTCTTTGTTTCATAGCATTTTTTTAATTAATTTGGTTGAATATGGGAGAATTGAGCATATTCCTTTTATATCTGTGTTAAAGTATGTAAAGTTTCAGGGTCTGTTGTATTACAGAGAAAACTAAGCCCTAAACCTTGATGTGACTTGGCTTCAGATCACATTTAGGGAGCAGATTGCCATCTTTTCCTTGGCATGTTCTAAATGTAAATTTTTCAGTATTTCTTTTTCATTTTGACAATGCTCATGTAAGAGATTGTGTTGATTTTTTTAACCATCTTTCCCAACCTTATTATTAAAGATCTTACCAGTGTGACAGAGAGAGCTAAGCCAGTGAAGACTTCATGCAGCTCATCCTTCCTTATTCATTCCACATCTAAGCAAGAGTATAAATTTGCTAGGTAACTGCCTTACTCATTGTTTTCTATTAAGGAATGCCTAAACGCCTCCCACCTGGCTTCTCAGCAGGACAGGCCAATCAGAACTTTATGCAAGGTCAGGTGCCTTCGACCACTGCAACCACCCCTGGTAATGCAGGAGCCTCTCAGATGCAAGCAAATCAAAATGTCCAGCATGCAGGTTTGTTTTCCATCATTTATTCAGTGAGCATTTAATGATCATTGTGTGGTAGACTATGATAGACAAAAAGGATATACTTAGAGTTAAATATAACTGGTTTCTCCTCTGAATTTCAAACCCATAATTATGTATTCTTGGGGCTGGAGCAATAGCACAGCGGGTAGGGCTTTTGCCTTGCACGCAGCCAACCCGGGTTCGATTCCCAGCATCCTATATAGTCCCCGAGCACCGATGGGAGTAATTCCTGAGTGTAGAGCCAGGATTAACCCCTGTGCATCGCCAGGTGTGACCCAAAAAGAAAAAAAAAATTATTCTTTTAGGACAATAATTGGTATATCAAAAGTAGTCAGGATGGATGGAGATGTGACTTAAAGAACATGCTTTTCTTATGTGAGGCCTTAAGTATGATCCCTGGTAAGGGGGAAAAAGTAGCTTAAGGAAACTGGAAATAATTAAATACCAAAGAAAAGGAGATGAAACTTTTTTTTTTTTTTTTTTGCTTTTTTGGGTCACACCCGGCAATGCTCAGGGGTTACTCCTGGTTCATGCACTCAGGAATTATTCCCGGTGGTGCTCAGGGAACCATATGGGATGCTGGGAATCAAACCCGGGTCGACTGCGTGTGAGGTAAATGCCCTACCCTCTGTGCTATTGCTCCAGCCCCAAGGTGAAGAAACTCTTTTAACTTCGTGATTATTTGTTTTATGTTTGTATTTATTTTTGTATCATATCCAGCAGTGCATGGGAGATCACAAAATGCCAGAGATTGAACTCAGGCCTTCTACATACAGTACATGTGCTATAATCCATTGAACTAACTCGTTGATTCAACAATTTTCTTTTGGGTGGTGGGGAAGGTTCGTGGTACATCTTGGGTACTCAGGGCTTTTCCTGACTCTGTTCAGTGCTTACGGGACTCTGAACTAATCTAATCAGAGTTAGCCACATGCAAGGTTCCAACTCAGTTTTGTTTCCTTAAACTGATAATAGATTTTGGTTAGTAAGTATTTTACATTTTGTAGATTATATGGTCTCTGCTGCAGCTCTTTAACTCTGCTGTTGTAATGCCAAGTAGCCTTAGATAATTCATGAACCATTGAGTATGGCAGTGTTCCAAATACTGTTTATTTGTGAACTGATGCATTAGCTTTGACTTGGCTGATGGGTGGTTAGTAAAAGTATAAATGTATAAATTATAAAAGTATAAATTCTGGCAAAGGAATTATAGGTGCAAAAGTCATGGTGACACATGGCATTTTGGAGAATTGCACCTTTTAAAATTCTGTATAATTCATATTAGCATTGTTTATCCTGAGCATCAGAACTCTGGTTTACAGTGTGAGATTTGAAGACTGAACCTCAGCCAGAACTTACTTAATATTAATAGTGTATTTTATACAAGAAGAAACTGGAGGAGAAGTGGCAGAGCAGGGGCCAGAGTGATAGTACAGCGGGTAGGGCATTTGCCTTGCATGTGGCCGACCCAGGTTCGATCCCTGCTACTCCATATGATCCCCCAAGCTCGCCAGTAGTGATCCCTAGTATAGGGCCAGGAGTTATCCCTAGCAGTGCCAGGTGTGGCCCCAAAACAAATCCCAAAAAAGGGGTAGAGCAGAGTGACTGAAAAGTATTTATAAAGCAGTTTTGCATAAGCCTAGATAGACTTCATGTTTCTGGTCACTTAGGTACTGCATGACTAATTCTCTTACCCTTTCTCATTGAGGCAGTTTTAGGCTGACATAGCTTCAAGTATTTTCTGAACTTCCATTCCCACTTGGTGTTAAAATTATGAGGTTCTATTCTTCAGTGCAAATCATTAAGGAGAAAAAAAATTTTTTTTTAAATTGAATCACCATGATACACAGTTACAAAGCTTTCATGTTTGAGTTTTAGTCATACAATGAGCGAACACCCATCCCTCCACTAGTGCACATTCTCCACCACCAATGTCCCCAGTATACAACCCCCTTTCCTAACTCTCCCCCTGCCCCATACTCACTCTCTCTACTTTTGGGCATTATGGTTTGCAATGTAGATACTGAGAGGCTATCACATTTGGTCCTTTATCTACTTTCAGCACATACCTCCCATCCCAAATGATTCCTCCAATCATCATTGACTTAGCTTAGTTCTGCCTTAGCTGCCTTCTTCCCCAGCTCATGGGACAGGCTTCCAACCATGGAGCAATATTCATGGCCCTTGTTTCCACTGTCCTTGGGTGTCAGTCTCATTATTTTATATTCCACAAATGACTGCAGTCATACTATGTCTGTCCCTCTCTTTCTGACTCATTTCACTTAGCATGATACTCAAGGAGAAAAATTCTCTTTTAAGATTTTAAAATTTTTTTAATTTTGATTTAAAAAAAAATTTTATTAGTGAATCACCGTGGGTTACAGTTACAGATTTACAAACCTTTGTGCTTGTGTTGCAGTCATACAATGATTGAGTACCCATCCCTTCACCAGTGCCCGTTCTCCACTACCAATGATCCCAGTATCCCTCCCAGCACCCCTACTCCCCCTACCCCCACCCCGCCTCTGTGGCAAGGCATTCCCTTTTGTTCTCTCTTTCCTTTTGGGTGTTGTAGTTTGCACTAGAGGCATTAACTGGCCACTGTGCTCGATCTATAGTCTACATTCAGTTCGCATCTTCCAACCAGAGCTAGTTCTCCAAATATGCTTTACTTGGTGTTTCCTTATCTGTCTTAGCTGCCTTTTCCCCCAGCATTTGAGGCCGGCTTCCAAGCCATGGAGTAAACCTCCTGGTCCTTATCTCTACTATTCTTGGGTATCAGTCTCTATTCTGTTACTTATATTTCCACAGATGAGTGCAATCTTTCTATGTATGTCCATCTCTTTCTGACTCATTTCTCTTAACATGATACTTCCCATGTTGATCCATTTATATGCAAATTTCATGACTTCATCTTTTCTAACAGCTGCATAATATTCTATTGTGTAGATGTATCAGGGTTTCTTTAACCAGTCATCTGTTCTTGGGCACTCGGGATTTTTCCAGATTTTGGCTATTGTAAACAGTGCAGCAATGAACATACATATGCTCTGTCCCACTGAGCACTCTTTCCCCCACTTTATTTTATTTCCTCTCCCACCTGCCTTTCTCTTTTCTGTTACAGTCACCAGGGGTTCCACATTTGCCTAACTGTAGTGCTCATATACTTGGTCTCAGTTGTCCCTGAAGTTTTTATACTCCTTTAGTTATTGCTTGCACAAATGTTTTGCTACAGGTCACACACTTAATTGAGACACCCAAATTATGGTTATGGTGTTCGCCAGAAGTCACGTTGCCTGGCAAAGTGCTGGCACATCTTTCTAGCTACAATACAGCCAGAAATGCTTTCAGTGCCAAAGATCACAGAGAGCTGCCAATGGGACAGTTAGACTCAACCATACACTTGCAGGGCAGGTGCTTCAAGATACTGAACTCTTTCATCAGAACCATGAACTTGTGTTTTCTATAGGAAGTTTAAAAACAGTGATAAACTGAGTCATGATTCTTCATTTAAGCACAGCTAGTTTGTATTTTCAATTTACAAGCACTTTCTTTTTTTTTCAACTTCTTCACTTATATCTAAAATAGTGCTGCCCTTGTTTATTTTTCCTTCTCTATCCCATTTTATTTTCCTTGGTAGGTTTTAATATTTGGAAAATACTTGAAAAAATACCTCTCTTTTTGATAGTATCTCTTCCCACTCCAAGAGGTTTAAGAATATGGATTTTCTTGCTTATTGATATTATATCAACACCAAAGTGCTTTGTACATACTGTATACTTAATAAATGTTGCAGATTAAATGAATATGCACTGCTGTATTCAGTGTATAGACAGCGGCCCTGTAGTTCAAGTTAAGAATAGCACAGCGGGTAGGGCATTTGCCTTGCACACGGCCGACCCGGGTTCGATTCCCAGCATCCCATATGGTCCCTTGAGCACCGCCAAGAGTAATTCCTGAGTGCATGAGCCAGGAGTAACCCTTGTGCATCGCCAGGTGAGACCCAAAAAGCCAAAAAAAAAAAAAAAAAAAAGGTCATAGGATTGTTTATAAAATCTTCTTGGAAAGAATCTTGGGATTCAGAAAAACTCTAAATAGCAAACACACGGGACAGTTTGTCCCCTGCCTCTCTGATAGAGTAGAGCTACCACATAACTTAATTATGGCTAACATTTTTAATTCCTGTTTTGAAAATGGGCGACCAGAGTGATAATACTGAGGGTACGGCACTTGCCCTGCATGCAGTTTACATCAACTGGTTTGATCCCTGGTACCACATACAGTGTGGTCCCTTAGCCAGGAGTAATTCTTAAGCATACCACTGGTTGTGGCACACTTTGCACCTGCCAAAAAAGAAAAAAACGAGGGGGTAGGAGAGATAGTATAGCAGGTAGGACATGCAGCCAACTTCCATGCATCCAACCAGGTTTGATTGCCAGCATCCCATGTGTCCCCCAAGCATCACCAGGAATAATTACTGAGTACAGAGCCAGTATTGAACCCTGAGCATCATCAGGTATGGATCAAAAAACAAAACAGAAAAAAAATTGGGGCAAGAGAAATAGCTCAACAGACTGAGTGCATACTTCAGATGCCAGAGGCCCAGGTTTGATTCACCAGTACCACATGACCCCTCAAGCAACACCAGGAACTACCCTGAGCAGAGAGCCAGATGTAGCCTCTAGGCACTGCAGAGTTTGGCCCAAATATTAAAAATAATAATAATAATAATAATAATGTAGCTCTTTGTAGAGCACTTGCCTTGCTGTGTGAGGCCCCGGGTTCAATCCCTGGGAAATAAATAGTTTGAAAATAATTTGTTAAAAATGGGGTCTCGGTGGGGCTGGAGCGATAGCACAGTGAGTAGGGCGTTTGCCTTGCACGCAGCTGACCTGGGTTCGATTCCCAGCATCCCATACGGTCCCCTGAGCACCGCCAGGGGTAATTCCTGAGTGCATAGCCAGAAGAAACCCCTGTGCATCGCTGGGTGTGACCCAAAAATAAGAAAAAAAAATGGGGTCTCGGGATGTGACTTAAGGAGTATGTACATACTTTGCATGAAGCCCTAGGATCAGTCCCTGGCACTTATCTCATAGCACGCAGATACTGCCAAGAGCAGCGCTGGTGCTCCCAAGGCACCACAACATTGCAGCAAACCCGGCAGGTTTCTTTGTCAAAGTAAGAAATAACCAGGAGGGGCTAGGTTGCCTTGCATGCAACTGGACCAGTTTCGATCCCCAGCATTTTTGTATGGTCTCCTGAGCACTGCCAGTAGTGATTCATGTGCAGTGCCAGGAGTAATCTCTGAGCATCACTGGGTGTGACCCCAAAACAAATGAACAAACAAACAAACAAAAGAGAGTAGAACACTTTGTGTTCCACTAGGAACTCACAAGAGAGGGTCACTAAAATTTAACAGCCTTTGTTTATTATCCTCTATTTGCAATTTTCTGGTTATCTTACTGATCAGGATTGAGTCATTTTACCACATTGAGGCAGAAAAAATTTGTCATTGGGAAGTATTAAAAGCTCTTTACAGTTCAACAGCAGGTAGGGTGTTTGCCTTGCACACAGCCGACCCGGGTTCGATTCCCAGCATCCTATATGGTCTCCTGAGCACCGCCAGGAGTAATTCCTGAGTGCAGAGCCAGGAGTAACCCCTGTGCATCGCCGGGTGTGACCCAAAAAGAAAAAGAAAAAAAAAAAAGCTCTTTACAGTTCAGCATCAAGGCCAAAGAACAACACAGGGGTTAAGGTAACTGCCTTGCTTACAGCCAATACTGATTTGAATTCTCTGCTCCATGTATGGTCTCCTGAGCACCGAAAGGGGTTTCTACAGAGCACTTGACAGCTTGAGCACTGCCAAATGTGGCCCAGAAACAAAAACAAAGTGAAAAATAAAGTTCAATATCCAGATATCACACATTTGACCTTTGAAAGTCATTTTCTGAATAGCATTTTTAAAAGTCTTTTCAGCATTATCAAGGTTTCCCCAAGAGGATGCACTGTGTTCTTTGTTTCCATGACTCATCTAAAGCAGAGCATATTTTACTAGCTTACAATGCTATTTACTCCTTCTGTTCATTGTAAGGTAGCTTCAAGTTGTTTTTGAACAATGAGATGCTGCCTTTCTTTTTAACCAGAAAAAAAGTAAACTATTGATTTTTGAAATATTTTCAGTTACCGAATAGCAGCAAAAAAATGGTTTCTCTAGGGCCGGAGCAATAGTACAGAGGGTAGAGCATTCGTCTTGCACACTACTGACCCAGGTTCGATCCTAGGCATCCAACATGGTCCCCCAATTACTGCTAGGAATAAGTCCTGAATGCAGAGCTCGGAGTAACCCCTGATCATTGCCAGGTGTAGCCCCCAAATGAAAACAAACCGAAAAATAGAAATAGTTTATTGGGCTCTATTGTATGGTCTTCGAGAATATAAACAATTATACTATAATAAAGTGTTCCTGCTTTAGAAAATCTTCAGAAGATTTCTGAATCACAGCACACTTGTCATTTTGGTCAGTAGATATATGTAGGTGATGGCTATTAGGCTAATTTGTGTATATAAGTTAATATTATTTCTTTCTGAAACTATGCTTTTTTATTTTTTTAAAGGTGGTCAAGGAGCTGGTCCTCCTCAAAACCAGATGCAGGTGCCCCACGGGCCACCAAATATGATGCAGCCCGGCCTCATGGGAATTCATGGCAACATGAACAGCCAGCAGTCTGGTAGTTCCGGGGTTCCTCCGGTGAACCTGGGCAACATGCAAGGCCAGCCCCAGCAGGGCCCGCCATCTCAGCTGATGAGCATGCACCAGCAGATCGTGCCCTCCCAGGGCCAGATGGTCCAGCAGCAAGGAACCTTGAACCCTCAGAACCCTATGATCCTTTCCAGGGCCCAACTTATGCCACAGGGCCAGATGATGGTGAACCCTCAAAGCCAGAATCTTGGGCCCTCGCCCCAAAGGATGACCCCACCCAAGCAGATGCTTCCCCAGCAGGGCCCACAAATGATGGCGACACATAACCAGATGATGGGGCCTCAGGGGCAAGTTTTGCTCCAACAGAATCCAATGATAGAGCAGATCATGACCAATCAGATGCAGGGGAATAAGCAACAATTTAATACTCAGAACCAATCCAATGTCATGCCGGGACCAGCACAGATAATGAGGGGACCAACTCCAAACATGCAAGGAAACATGGTGCAGTTTTCGGGACAGATGTCAGGACAAATGCTGCCTCAGCAGGGGCCTATGAACAACAGTCCGTCTCAGGTTATGGGGATTCAGGGGCAGGTCTTACGACCACCAGGACCCAACCCACATATGGCCCAGCAGCATGGTGATTCTGCTACTACAGCAAATAATGACGTCAGCTTGCCTCAGATGATGCCTGATGTTAGCATGCAGCAAGCCAACATGGTCCCCCCTCATGTGCAGGCCATGCAGGGAAACAGTGCCCCAGGAAACCACTTCTCAGGCCATGGAATGCCCTTCAATGCACCTTTCAGTGGAGCACCCAATGGAAATCAGATGTCCTGTGGTCAAAATCCAGGCTTTCCAGCCAATAAGGATGTCACGTTAACAAGCCCATTGTTGGTCAACTTATTGCAGAGTGACATCTCTGCAGGCCATTTTGGGGTAAACAATAAGCAAAATAATGCCAACGCAAATAAACCGAAGAAGAAGAAACCCCCTCGGAAGAAGAAAAATAGTCAGCAAGATCTAAAGTAGGTCGCGATAGTTTGCCTCAAATCTTATTCATTTATTTCTATTTGGACAACTTTTTGATGGAGATTTCTAAACATCTAATAATATATATTCTAATTTTATAATGCAGCATAATGAAATTCCCCTGCTGCAACCTGTTGCCTGTCTTTTATTGTGCTCTCCCTGCTACCCTTTTGATTATTTTAAAGCAGAGTCACTAAGTATGTCAGCATATACCTCTGAAAGATAATGACAGGTTTGCATTTGTTTTGTTTTTGTTTGGGGACTGCTATTTTTGATCTGGTTCTACAGAGTTGCTTCCTGCAGTACTTGGGGGTCTGTGTCATATGGCAGATGAAACCCAAGGCTTCAGCATACAAGCATTCTCTTCAGTTGTTAGAGCCATCTTCCCAAACCCAATGATGATTTGTTAATGATTTCTTAATGACCACATAAAGTTTATACATTGCAGCATGCCTATTAAGTCTCAGGTTTGGCACTGGGCCTTAAAAGTAGCCATTGAGGCTCCTCAGAGTGTTCAGGCTTACCATGGCTCTTAGGGAACTAGGAAAGCCAAATGTGTTTTGGAAATGAAAACTGCTTGTGGATTATTTGTGCTCCACAGAAATTGTATTTCTGTACTTGCACTTTTCACTCAGAAGCTCTTTATCACCCTTTAGAAGCTTAAGACCTCACGTCAAAACGATTTGACATTTTAGGGGCTGGAGTGATAGCACAGCGGGTAGGGCATTTGCCTTTTACGTGGCCAACCCGGGTTCGATTCCCAGCATCCCATATGGTCCCCCAAGCACTGCCAGGAGTAATTCCTGAGTGCATGAGCCAGGAGTAAACCCTGTGCATTGCTGGGTGTGACCCAAAAAAGCAAAAAAAAAAAAAAAAAAAAAAAAAAAAAACGATTTGACATTTTAAATCATTTACTCTTTTGGTAATGATTCTCCAGTTGTATTCTTTTGCAAGATCCCAGCAGGAGGGCAGTTAACAAATTTTGTTTTATTTCCTGAAGCAAGGTGTTAATTTAAGTTATGTTCTTAGCTTTGATAAAGTGTTTTCAGGAGGAATATTGGTTTATGTGAATTTTATTATTTTAATCATTAGCAGGGAATAGTGACTAATGCAAAACAGGTTAATTGAAGTAAATTGCTTGACCTGTAGGGAAAAAAATAGGGGAGCTTTAATTAAACAGCATGAATGTTCAAAATAAAATTAAACTGTTTTCCAGCCTTCCCACAATGTTTCCTTGGTTATACTCTAATATTATGTCATATGCATTAGGTTGTCAGTAGTATACAGCCTGTATTTTACTGGATTCAGACTTAATCAGCCCTTATTCTAATTTATCTGAAAGTGATTTTTAACTAAAAATATTACTCTTCTCACCTAGTGGGGAATTGTGTGTGTGTATGTTTTCCTGTGTATGTTATGGATGTGTCTGTGTGTATTCCATGTGTGTGTCACATGTGTGTTCTATATGTGTGTGTTCTCCTTACTCCAGGGCCAGAGAGATAGCACAGGAGGAGAGCCAGAGAGATAATACAGGAGGGCCAGAGAGATATCACAGTAGGGCTGAAGAGATAGTGCAGGAGGCTCAGTGCTTGCCTGCATGCTTCCCAGCACCATATATGGTCTCCTTGTCACTACCAAGGGTCATTCCTGAGCACTGCCATGTATGGCACCAACCCCCACCCCCCAATTTTTTTCCATCCCAGTAGTCTGGCAGTAAAATTGCAAAGTTATTCAGTTGCTGTTAGTGTGTATTTTGGTTTCTTCACCAACCCTGTGGAGATTGTTTCTTGTTGAGGGATACCGTGGTGAAAAGGGCTTTATAGGGCATCAGAGTTTCTAGGAAAGGGAAATTGTAGGTTTAATAGGTAAAGGACTGTCTCAGCTCTCTTGGCATGTCTCATAAAGTGTGGACCTGTCTTTTACACTTCTCTTTATTTTTCTCTAACATGAAGTGGCAGGATCATATATCACATTATTGTTAGCAGCACAATTCCTAAAAGTGAAGAATACTCCTAAGTTCTTGCTTGTAATTTGCATTGAGAGAGGCCATAAAGATAGTAAAGTGGGTAAAGAGCCTACTTTGCATGGATTCAATCTCACTTTGCATATGGTTACCTGAACCCCATCATAAGTGACCTCTAAGTACAGAGGTAAGAGTGAGCATTGAGCCCAACTGGGTGCAGCCCAAAAACCAAACCAAAAAATTTTTTGCAGTGAGAAAAACAACCATGTAAGGAGCAAATCAATACTGGCATCAGATAAGGACAAACTTCAGGTTCTGAATTTCCATCTTTTCTAGATGGATCTGAGATGAGACTTATGAAACTGCTCAGAACTGAAGTGATAAAATACTGTCCAGAAATTAGTGACCCAAGATCTAGCCCAAAAGAAACTAAAGGTGGGGGGGGATGCAACTAATGTTACAGACAAACAGGGTCTTGGGAAATGTGGGTGTTAGCATCTTAGCATTTTCTTGTTCCCCACTAAAACTTTTAAGCTAAACCCAGGTGAGAAATAAAAGCATCCCAAAATCAATGAGAACATCTATAAATACTCATTTTGCTGCAGAGTTAATTAGCTTTGTTCTAGCGTTCCCTGTCTTTGTTCACTGAATACATTTTCATCAGACATCCTACAAGTTCTTGCAATGTGTTATGAATTGTTGGAGGCTCCATTAGTAAAATTCACACTAAATAAACAATGTAGATTCCCAGGTTGACTTTCATGGCAACACCAAAGACATTGTGGCTTCCCATGAACCATGTGACATATACTGTTAGTAGCCTAAACTTTCATCAGGCATTAGGATGTGTAAGGGGTGGTCAACTACATGAAATTATATCAGACGTTTTTAGAAAGTACTTTGGGTCATTTAGTCAAACTTCAATTTTCTTTTTATTTGTTTCTGCAAGGTTCCACCCAGTGGTGCTCCAGGGATCATGCAGTGCTAGGAATTAAACCTAGGCTCCTGCATGCAAAACATGTGCTCCAGCCCTTGATTCATTAAATGGATTTAAGTGGATTCTAATGTTTAATAAATTCCTAGATTATTTGTGCCAAATGATGAATATTCAGTATAAAATAAGTTTGGAAAGTTAAAGATAACCAGGTTGGTGATGCCTTTAGGTTTTAGTTCTTCAGAAATAGGAGAGGGTTTAAGTTTTTTGTATAAATTACGCAACTTACTCTTACTTGTATAATTTATTTTTTAGCACCCCAGATACTCGCTCAAGTGGTCTAGAGGAAGCTGATCAGCAGCCAATGCCTGGAGATCAAGGAATTAACTTGGACAACTCAGGCCCTAAACTGCCAGAATTTTCAAACCGACCACCAGGTGATGAAAATAAACATATACCTCTCACCGTTTATACAGCAGTGCAAGGCTTCTCATCAAGGAAATAATAGTATTTTATTTTTTGTCTTTTAAATAGGGTTCTTTAGGAACATACTGTGTTTTATGTGGAAACCTTGCCTTAATATTAAGTAAACTTTCAAATATAATTTCTGAAGGAATGTGTAAAGATTTCAAGTTTGTCTTGAGACTAAAATGTCATGTGCCTTTCTATATAGTCTTACTATCAAGATTCTAGTTGGCATCAAAATGAAGTAAAATTACACAGGGACATAATTTTACTCTAATCTTCTAATCTTATTTACCTGATTTTCTTACAGCCCTTCATACTGGGGTTTTCTCAAAACAGAAAACTATCTGGATTTAAAACAATATTGTTTTTTATATAAGAGGTTTATTATTAATCTATAAAACATAAAAACACATAAAAATAATAAAAGAACCGATTATGTGCATAACATATAGCATAATAATAAAAGAAGACAAACGTTATTGAAGTCCCCTATGTTATACCCCTCTCTGATTATAAAATAATTGTATCTAAATATTGAGAACTTACATTAAAGAGGAAAATGTTCCTATCATACATTCATTCCAGTCTTAGTTGTAGGCCCATGGCCATCTGCTACAGTATCTCTGCACCTGAACAGTGATTTGTAACTGTATTCCCCTATAACACTATTGAATACATTGTCAACAGAGTTAACAGTTTCCTCCTCACTAGTTACTCATCTTTTCTTTTCTTTTTTCTTTGCTTTTTGGGTCACACCCACCAATGCCCAGGGTTACTCCTGTTTCTGCACTCAGGAATTATTCCTGGCAGTGCTCAGGGGACCATATGGGATGCTGGGAATCGAACCTGGATCGGCCACGTGCAAGGCAAACGCTTTACCCACTGTGCTATCACTTCAGTCCCTATTCCATCTATTTTTTGGCATGAGAGAAAAATGCTATTTTGGGGCTGGAGCGATAGCACAGCGGGTAGGGCATTTGCTTTGCACGCGGCCAACCCAGGTTCAAATCCCAGCATCCCATATGGTCCCCTGATTACCACCAGGAGTGATTCCTGAGTGCAGAGACAGGAGTAAACCCTGTGCATTGCCAGGTGTGATCCAAAAAGAGGAAAAAAAAATGCTATTTTTAGGAATAACATTTTAATCTACCCTTTATAGATTTTAAAAGTGAATTCAAAATGAAAAGGTAAATTCATCAAAGTGCTTTGTGGTATTTCTTACGAATTGTTTAAGCTTCCCACTATGAGGTACAGTAGGATAACTCACAGCACAGTTGAGCTGCAAGTTGACCAGATTTGGGCAGACTTGTATGCCCAGAAGAATTTGGAACAGGAAGGTACCTTCTTACCCAAACACACCTGAATTCTTTCATGAATTCCAGAGGTCCTTACACACTTTCTTGTTCTTTTTCTTCAAACTGGGGAACCTACAGGTTAAATTTAACCTGTTTGACTTAGTAGTGTTTTAAACCAAGCAGAAACTTGGATATAAATGCCTTTAGACAGAGCATATAATTTTTCTGTCCCGAAAGCAACTACTATCCATACCAGCTCACTTCTTTTCACTAATGGGCTGGTGGGTCCTCAAAACATTTGAACTTTCATCCCTTAATTAATAAATGTGGTTCTGAATATGGTATAGGCCCTGTGTGTTTTAGCTTTCGCTCTTCGTCATTCTTTGACATGGCACCCATAGTTTATCTTCTTATTATTAGTTCCCTTTGGACTGCTACCTCCGGCTTCCGGAAACTTTTCAGCAACTATGCCATATTATTTTCAAGAGGCTGCTATATTTTTTATGCTGCTCTTTTTTTTCGGGGGGGGGGTCACACCCGGCGATGCACAGGAGTCACTCCTGGCTCATGCACTCAGAAATTACCCCTGGTGGTGCTCAGGGGACCATATGGGATGCTGGGATTCGAACCTGGGTCGGCTGTGTGCAAGGCAAACGCCCTACCTGCTGTGCTATTGCTCCAGCCCCACTATGCTGCTCTTTTGGGTATTTACTGTGCTGTCTGGTGGACCAAAAGGCATTTTTGTCTTAGTCTTGACATTGAAAAACATCTACAGAAATTGCAATTTTCTTAATTTGAGAACCCCAATTAAATCTGTTTTTTAAAAAAGCCATGATATTGTCTTTACAAAAAATATATGTAAAATATGTAAAAGAATTTATATTTTTAAAAAGAATATAGAGAGTAGGTATGCAGTACTAAAACAGCAAAGAATTTTCTTTTTAAAAATATTCAAAACTGGATTCTACACATTACACTCATTCATGTCATGGAAATCCTGGCCCGAAGATATCAGTTAGCTGTTGAGCATAGCATCTGACCCCGTGGATTAGCATTTGGTAACTATTCTGTGACAGTCTGAGCCAACATTTCTTCCAGCTGCCAGAGCCAGTTGTTCAGATTCCTGCGCCTTCTTAAAACGTCCTCATTTATTTTTCATACAACAATGGAATAAATTTAATTTATAAAGTTGTATCCCAGCTATTTACTCATTTTACGCCACTGAACCCCCTCTTTTTTCTTAACTTTGTGATCATTACCTCTGTTCTGATTGTGTAAGATGTTGGTCTAAGTTGCCAAAAGAAATCCTTACAAAGCAAGAACCATTTGAAATGCCATCTGCAAATATATAAAGTATTAATTGTCCTCAGAGTTTGTGTCACAAAATTATTTTTTTACTACCGAGGGCTATACTCCTGACTTATTTATTGTCCATTTGCAGATTCATAGGAAATACTTCTTCAAAGAGTTTTACATGTAAGAAAATAAATAGAAGTGAATAGCCATAAAATCTTTAGTGTCATCATTTTATTTTTAATTTGTATCAGTCTCTGTTACCTCCTTCTATCTTTTTCAATGATATCTGTCGGAGGGGCAGTTTAATCACCGTGGGTTCCCCAAAGGACTGAGCTTGAAAAATTCAGCATGGTTTGGAACTAATGGATTGGAATAATCCCAAATTCTTCTAAGCAATTGAATCCTAGGATTTTCATATTTTACTTCTGTTCAAAGAATAAAAATGCTGCTTCTATGTCAATAAAATCAAGTCTTTAAAAAAAAAAAAAATTTAACCCTGTGCTTAAAAAAAGAAAGTTAATCCTAACTTCATTCACAAGTGCAGTAAAAGGGTCATTGTTCCTGCATAGAAACCCCAGTGCTGGATGGTCAGCTACTTGCTTTTGATGAAGTTTTTCTCATTTCTGAGTATTTGACTGATACAGAGTCTGCTACTTCCATGTCTAGTGAAATGCCTGTGAAGCTTTAGGATATGCAGTAATGCCTCTTGCAGCCTCGAAGACTGAGGAGCTCCAGGTTGTTGGTGCTTTGCTTGCTGCTTCCTTAAGCAGTGTGCTCTTTGCTATGTCAGAGAATGAAGGGGCGCCCCTCCCCCAGAAGCAGGCAGGCCTTCATGGCTTGTGCACAGATGAGTATTGCTTGGCTCTACTCTAAAGGTAGCAAAGCCTTTTTTGCTGAAAATCTAACTTCCCTGATTTTGGGGGCTTGTTTTAGGTTATCCTTCTCAACCAGTTGAACAGAGGCCACTTCAGCAGATGCCTCCTCAGCTCATGCAGCATGTGGCACCCCCACCACAGCCACCACAGCAGCAGCCACAGCCACAGCCACAACTGCCACCACAGCCACAGCAGCCGCCACCACCTCCCAGCCAGCCACAGCAGCAGCAACAGCAGCAGCAGCAGCAGCAACAGCAGCAGCAAATGATGATGATGCTCATGATGCAGCAGGACCCCAAAGCAGTTAGGCTTCCCGTCTCCCAAAATCTTCATCCCCCCCGGGTTCCCTTGAACCCAGACCCTCAGAGAATGCCTGTGCAGCAGAGTGGCGGTGTGCCTGTCATGGTCAGTTTGCAAGGACCTGCCTCCGTGCCACCGTCACCCGACAAACAAAGAATGCCAGTGCCCGTGAATACTCCTTTGGGAAGCAATTCAAGGAAGGTGGTATACCCGGAGAACCCCCAGAATCCTTCCAACTCACCACTGGGTGAGATCTCTTCACTCCCTGAAGCAAGTGGCAGTGAAGTGCCACCTGTCTCAGGAGGCCCCAGTAACCTGCCTTCGCATTTAGTGGTTTCCCAGAATCAGTTAATGATGTCCGGGCCCAAACCTGGGCCATCCCCCCTCTCAGCAGCTCAAGGGGCCACTCCTCAGCAACCTCCGGTAAATTCACTGCCCAGCTCTCATGGCCACCACTTTCCGAATGTGGCTGCTCCAACCCAAACTGCTAGGCCTAAAACACCCAACAGAGCTAGCCCCCGTCCTTATTATCCTCAGACACCCAATAATCGCCCTCCCAGCACAGAACCATCAGAAATCAGTCTGTCCCCAGAAAGACTCAATGCCTCGATAGCAGGACTCTTCCCCCCACAGATTAATATTCCTTTACCTCCTCGGCCAAATTTAAACAGGGGCTTTGATCAGCAGGGCCTGAATCCAACGACTTTGAAGGCCATTGGCCAAGCACCTTCAAATCTTAACATGAATAATCCTTCCAATTTCACCACCCCACAGACTCACAAATTAGATTCTGTGGTGGTGAATTCTGGAAAGCAGTCCAATTCCGGAGCAACAAAGCGGGCAAGTCCAAGCAATAGTCGTAGGTCTAGTCCTGGGTCCAGTCGAAAAACCACTCCAAGTCCTGGGAGACAAAACTCAAAAGCCCCTAAACTTACTCTGGCCTCTCAATCGAACGCGCCCCTGTTACAGAATGTGGAGTTGCCAAGAAACTTACTGGTCAGTCCTACTCCTTTGACCAATCCCCCCATACCCGGGAGCTTTCCTAACAACACGGGGCTGAATCCGCAGACTCCTGGCATGCCTGTGGCTGCAGTGGGGAGTGTTCTGGAGGATAACAAGGAGAGCATGAATGTGCCTCAGGACAGTGATGGCCACAGTTCCCAAGGGAGGAAGGAACAGGCAAACATCGAGCTAAAAGCAGTTCCTGCCCAAGAAGTTAAAATGGTTGTCCCTGAAGACCAGTCCAAAAAGGATGGGCAGCCTTCGGATCCTAACAAACTTCCCGGTGTTGAAGAGAACAAAAGCTTGATATCTCCTGCCATGAGGGAAGCGCCGACATCATTGAGTCAACTTCTTGACAACTCTGGAGCTCCTAATGTGACCATTAAACCCCCTGGGCTTACTGATCTGGAAGTCACACCCCCAGTAGCTTCTGGGGAGGACCTGAAAAAGTCATCTGTCATTCCCACACTGCAGGATCCGCCGCCTTCTAAAGAACCCTCTAATTCCCTCAGTTTACCTCACAGTAACGAATCGTGCACAACCCTTGTGCATCCTGAATTGAGTGAGATCAGTTCTAACGTTGCACCAAGCATCCCTCCAGTCATGTCAAGACCTGTCAGCTCTTCCTCAATTTCTGCTCCTTTGCCCCCAAATCAAATCACTGTCTTCGTCACGTCTAATCCCATCACAACTTCAGCTAACACATCAGCAGCGCTGCCAACTCACCTGCAGTCTGCACTAATGTCAACAGTTGTCACGATGCCCAGTGTGGGCAACAAGGTGATGGTTTCTGAGGGACAGTCTGCTGCCCAGTCGAATGCCCGGCCTCAGTTCATCACACCTGTTTTTATCAATTCATCCTCAATAATCCAGGTTATGAAAGGATCCCAGCCGAGCACAATTCCTGCAGCCCCACTGACTACCAACTCTGGCTTGATGCCTCCCTCCGTGGCAGTCGTGGGCCCTTTACACATACCTCAGAACATAAAATTTTCTTCTGCTCCTGTACCGCCTAATATTCCCTCCAATAGTCCTGCTCCAAATATCCAGGCAGGCCGACCCATGGTCCTTAACTCACGAACTACCCCTGTTCCGCTTCCATCCCCTCCTTGTACAGCTGCTCCAGTTGTCCCCCCTCATCTGCCTGTCCAACAAGTGAAAGAGTCGAACCCGGATGAGGCTAGTCCTCAGGTGAACACCTCAGCCGATCAGAGTGCTCTGCCTGCCTCACAGTCAGCCGCAGGGGTTTCTCCCCTTTTGAGCAGTAGTCCAGGCTCCTCTGTCAACCGACGAAGCCCAGTCTCATCTAGTAAAGGCAAAGGAAAAGTAGACAAAATCGGCCAGATTTTGCTGACAAAGGCATGTAAGAAAGTCACAGGCTCCCTCGAGAAGGGGGATGAACAGTATGGTGCAGATGGAGAGGCCGAAGGCCAAGGAGTAGAGACAGCAGCTCCAGGGCTCATGACAACAGAGCAGTTATCCACAGAGCTGGACAGTCAAACCCCAACACCCCCAGCACCCTCTCTGCTAAAAATGACCTCCAGCCCTGTGGGCCCCGGCTCTGCCTCAGCAGGACCCAGCTTACCCGGCGCTACTCTCCCCACCAATGTCCGCCCAATAGTAACCACTCTGGTACCCTCCGAGCTCATCTCCACAGCGCCGACCACAAAAACCAATCATGTTGGCATAGCCGCTGAGCCACTCGCAGGTGGCGTAGTGGAGGAGAAAGTGGGATCACATCCAGAGCTGCTCCCCAGCATAGGTATGTACTCAGTTACTGGCCTGCCACCATCTCCTCATGTAAGTTTTTTGAAACCTATCCCACCAGAGAAAGCATTTCTCCTTTCTACTTGGAGGAAGAGAAGTGGGCTAGATGACAGTAGTAGAAGTCATGGTAGTTTGAGTGTTTGGAAGTACGTTGGGAAAGAAGATGTGAAATCAGGCCAGAGTGATAGTACAGAAGGGAAGGCATTTGCCTAGCACATGGCCAAACCAGGTTCAGAGCTGGCATTCCATACGGTCCCTCAAACACCACCTGGAGTGATTCCTGAGTACAGAGCCAGGAATAACCCCTGAACACCAACCGATGTGACTCAAAAAGAAAATGTGAAATCCCATGTCATGCTTGCTTCATTAACATGGTTTTCTTCTATCTCCAGAAATGAGGTACTTTGAAATAATGATGTATAAGTTTTTCACATCAGAGCCAGAGCAGTAGTACAGCAGGTTTTCCTAGCACAAGGCTGACCCGGGTTTGATCCCTAGCACTCCATTTGGTCTCCTGAGCACCACCAGCTTGGCTCAAACTACCCACACAAACACAGACACACACACACACAAAAGTTTTTCACTTGGAAGTATCTCACATCATCTTGAATTGTGTCAGTATTCCTTTTCACCTTACTCAGAGGGTTAGAAGATTAAAGATTAGAGAAGTTCAGAATTTATCAATCTATACAGTGAGCCTGCAGTTTTACAGGGTTAAATGTAGACAACAGCTTCTATGGGTTGGTTCTCCTTATTTGCTCCTGGCAGTTTCAGAGCACTGTTCTCATTGTTCCCTCTTCAGTATTCTCTAGCCCAGGGGCCATTTCCTTCCAGCTGCTGTAGAAAAGAACTGTCCAGTAACCAGACTTCATGATATTAGATAAGGAAGAGCAAAGTAGCTGTCAGATATTAGGCTTCATTTATCAGCTGTCTGGGCTTGTACACGTTACTTGATCACTCCACACTTATCAGTGTCCTTCCTGATAATAGGAGGACAGTAGAAATAAGATGTTTATAATGAGATGATGCATATACAAACTTAGTACCGAACCTACAATATTCATTCAGTAAATGGTAATCCGTTACTAGTTTCTTTCCAATGCAGTTTCTTTGTAAATTGAACCATTCTGTTCTTATGTATCTAGTTCAGATTATCTCCTGTGAAAATTATAAAAGAATGGATGTTGTTATAACTCCCCTCCTTCCCTTTATGCCCCACTACACAAATTTTTCTGTGAGGCTTAAGTGGTACAGAAGTTCTGTATCCGGACAGTGGAGTCAGTCACACATTTCCAGAACTAAGAAGGACCTTTGTTGGAGGGCCAGCTAATAATGCAGCTAAGATGTTTCAAGTGCCTACCACTGGGCCATAGATAAGCTCCCAGGAGAAAGGACAGAACGAATCCAGGATGTAGGCTAAGATCAGAGTTTAGATTCTAGCGCCACTGGTCACCAGTTGCAGTGGGATGGATTCCTTAACTTCCCATAAGCCATGTATTTTACCTGTGAAATGGAGATTATAATTCCCACTTTCCAGAATGTATACAGTGATTCAGTAGGAATGCTTCAAGCAAATGGGCCCACAATCAGGGCTCTAGAAAGGTGAACTCCCTGTCTGCTTCACTGTGCACTGCTAGAGAAGCAGAGGAAAGACTTCTGGAATTTGCTACCCATAGAAGATAGACTTTACAAGGTAGGGTATTAACGTGTTTCTGGTTCTGGTATTGTTAACAAAGGTTAGTCCTAAGAAGAAAACCTGAGGCATATTCTCTGCAATTAAAAAAACCCATTCCAGTTCCAGTTTGGCAACTTTTCCCTCAGGTTCCAAGAAAATAAGTGATTAGAAAATTGTTGTTTTTTTTTTTAATCTGAACCACATGTAGCCCTAGAGAAATATGTGAGCCTTGGGAAGATAAACACTGCAAATGCAAGAAAAAGAAAAAAGGTTTTGCTCTCTGTGTCTGATTTTGACAGCCCAGATTGAATGAGAGAATAAGGAGGAAAAAAATATTCTCAATTTTAGTTTCCCAGACATTCTGTGCTTTTACCTTGAAAATGTGGACAAAAAAAAAAACTATACCGAAGCTAAAAGTATATTAGAGGGGCTGGAGAGATAGCACAGCGGGTAGGGCGTTTGCCTTGCACGCGGCCGACCCGGGTTCAAATCCCAGCACCCCATATGGTCCCCTGAGCACGGCCAGGGGTAATTCCTGAGTGCAGAGCCAGGAGTAACCCCTGTGCATCGCCAGGTGTGACCCAAAAAAGCAAAAAAAAAAAAAAAAAAAAAAAAGTATATTAGAGCTGGAGAGATAGTACAGTGAGTGGGGTGCTTGCCTTGCACGTGACCAATCCACCTGTCCCATCCCTGCACCTCATTTAATCCACTGAGTACCATCAGGAGTGATCCCTAAGCACTCCTAGGAGGAGTTTGGCCCTAAAACAACAACAAGACAGAAAAAAAGTTAGAGTACTGTTCTAAATTTTATTGAGTGTATGCATGCAAAATAAAATGCCTAATGCAAATAAATGTATTACTGACTGCTTTTCTAGGTAGAGAGAGAAATCCACGTAAGAGGGTAAGGCATTTTATCTAGGATGTTAGCTGTGCCATATCTGTGCCTACCTGTTCTTTCTGATCTGAGAAGCTTTCATTCCAGAGAATGTTGAGTGTTGTGGCCAGAGTGATAGTACAGCAGGTAGGGCATTTGTCTTGCACACAGGCAATTTGGGTTTGATCCCCGGCATTCCATATAATCCCCTGAGCACCACCAAAAAGGAAAAAAAAAAAAAAAAACAGAAAGTTGAGTGTAATACCCATTCCTCCTTAAAGTCCTTCCAAGGTCTAGTTTCTTGATAAAACTTCACATTTGTGAACTGATAGTCCTTGCTTTGGCCTTCCACAGTACTTTAGACTGTGGTGCAGTGTGCTCAGGTGTAAATTCTTGGTAACTTGGTAAGATACCAAGTAAGTAACACATCAGACTGATGACTTGAATGTAAATTGAATCATCACTCTTCCTAAGTGCTGTAGAAAAGATAAACATTGTGATTCTTTTCAGGCCTTGAGTGTAGTGTTGAATCTGCTGAGACTATTTGTCAGGGGTCCAGGAGGCGGTGTTGGGCTTGCTCCTGTCCAAGACCATGCAGTATTGAAGAGTGAACCTTGGACTCCCCTGTGCAAGGCTTATACTCTTAGTCCTTTGAGCCGAGCCATCTCCCTGGCTGAGACAGATTCTTACTTGTTTGTTTGGCCTGGGGACTGGTGTTAGGGGGACATCTATCAGTGCCCAGGGCTTACTCCTGACTCTGGTCTCAGAAATTACTCCTGGAGGTACACAGGACTACATGTAATGCTGAGTATCAACCTGAAGTGTGTGTGGGTCCCCATGAGTGGCTTATGTGAGGAGGACAAGAGAGAGACTGTCACTTTCTCGTGATCAGACTCTGCCACCCTGGGACCGACTGGGAAGGTTACGATTGATAAAATCTGTGGATGAGCCCCCCTGCACAGCATGGGCCAGAGCCCCCGCCAGCTCCACCAGGTGATCACCGGGCCACAGCTGACGTCTGCTTGGTCTTCTCAGCATGGGAGTGGATCCCACCACTCGATCTCTTGGGGGAGTCACGGAATCAGGCTGGAGCGCCGAATTGCTCTTTGCAGGAAAGGAGAATCAGTCCTAGGCCTTACGCAGGGTTTCCCGTCCTTGCCTTTCTCACAGAAAGGAATTTCAGGAGTAGATAAGAAGTGAAATAAAAACATTTTATTTGGAGGCTTTTAGGAAGGGGAAAGAGAGAGAAAAGGGAGAGACAGAGTAACGCATCCAAGAGAGAATACAGGCTTCTCCAAAGAGGAGAGAGCCCCGGTACACATCTCAGGAGAACAGATGCAGGTGAGACATGTGCTCAGCGGCCACAGTTGCTCAGCCAGGTGGACACAAGCAACACATGGGCTCAGGCAGCGTTTCTGCGCACTTCCTTTGTTCAAGGTGGCTTTAATAGGGCTTTTCCCAAGCTGCCCCATGTGGGGCTTTCTAGTTAGGTAGGAGTCTGTTGCTAGGGTGGTTGCCAGCTGAACCCTTGTTCCTGCTGGATCTTCTCTTGGAGAGGGGTCCAGCCTTCTCTGGTGTGGGCTAGCTCCAGTTAAGGCCTTATCAGGTCTTGGTGGTTGTAGCTGCAGGTGGGTCCTGACAGCTTTAGGGCTAGGTGGTTTTACTGACCCCCAGGAATTCCATTGGCGGGGGCCAGGGAGGGAGACGCAGAGGGAGGCCTCCCTTAATCTAGCAGCCCACATCAAACCCATGTTGGCTGTATGCAAGGCAAGCACCTTACCTTCTGTGTTCTCTGGTCCCCAGGACAGATTTTTCTGAAAATTTGAGGTGAATGCATTCTCCCTCTGACCAAATGGGTTGCCTGCTGAGATATACTTGGGGATGTGTTTAGGGTATCAGACAGAGCTTGACCTTAAGAAACCAAAAGTACGGGAGCTGTTTGCTCAGGGCAGCCTCCTTCCTTGATCTTTGTACAGATGTGAAAAACTGTCTTTGTAGTAAATGCTATAGTCGTTAACTCTTCATAACCTTTGTAATGTAATTTTAAAGCCAGCTTCAAGTACTGTGCCCTAAGAGAATATGTATTTGCATAGTTATTGAGCTCTTGATTCAGTCTATACTTTGTTTTGTTTAGAAAATAAAAAGTAAACAGCTGTATCTCTCCCTCCCACCCCCCTTTTGTTTAGCTCCTTCACAGAATTTAGTCCCAAAGGAGACTCCAGCCACAGCACTGCAGGGCTCAGTTGTCAGACCAGGTAAGGCAAACCACTCTGACTCCGGCTCTCTGAGTGGGAGGGTTGGCGTGTGAAGGACCTGCTATCCTCAGTGTGCCAGAAAGTGCCTGAAATGGTCTCATCTGCTCACTTCAGAGAAGACTTCTCGGACTTGGCAGAACTCCTGCAGTCCTGTTTGAGGTTATCCCCCACCCCTGCGCCCCACCCCAAACCCCATTAGTGCTTTCTTATGTGTTCCTGGTTTCCTGCTAGCCAACTCAAGAAGGGCCTCTCAGTGCTCATTGTCTGTGCCACCCAGCCAGGGTTTTTCCTTTGCATATTTCCCTGTTCCCTCTGTCCCTCTGTTGGGGTCTTGGAACAAACAGCCTGTGACTGGCTGGCGCAGGGTGACTCTCTGGGATAGCAAGAGTTACTCACTAGAGCAGTAATTGCATTATCCTGCAGAAGTGGAAGCGTACTCTGATACCTCTGCTGCACTCAGGTAGCCAGTCTCCATGGACTCAGTCGTTTCAGTCATCTCTTCATGGCTTTTCTTTTCTTTCCATGATCAAGATACTGCAAATAGAGCCCGGACTGGTGTTTCTGACAGACAGACAGATAACTGCTGTGGGGGACTCAGCTCTGAGCACATGATGATCTCGATGACCATAGTAGCACTGCCTTCATAGATAACCCTCTCAGAGCAGATTGATATCATAGATGTGTCAAGAGTTTAGTTGTGTCTGTCCCTCTGTCCCTGTAGGGTACAAAAAACAAAGCAGGACTGCTTTCTTCAAGGAGGTCAGAATCTCATTGACAGCATAATTCACACACTTGTGAGGAAATGAATGAGCAATACCGCCATAATACAATGTGTCTAATTTTGTAACTCTAAGCCTATAAGGCATAACTTGTGACTTGGGGAAGTGAGTGGGCAAGGGACATACCCAGTGACATTCAGAACACCAGACAGTGCTAAGGATCAAACATGGGACTCCCAAGTGCAAAGCTTGAGCTCCAGCCATTTGAGCCGTATCCCTGACCCTAACTTGGAATTCTTTTATGTTTGTTTGGGGACCATATTAACTTGCTCAGGCCTTAGTTCTGGTTCTGTGCTCAGGGATCAGTCCAGGCCTTTTGCTCAGAGACTATATTCAGTTTAAGGGATTGAACCCAGGTTGGTTGTATGCAAGGCGAGTGCCCTACCCACTGTGCTGTCTATCTCTCTGGCCCAGCAGTAATTATTTTAAAACCTGCTTCGGGGTTCTATATCTTCTGTGTTGAATGGGACTTGCTACTGCACATCTCTGGGTAAAGCGAGGCCTCTAAAATGACAAAGTGACCAGCATGTGCCCAACCCAGGTTCCATCCCTGGCACCACATGGTCCCCTGAGCATCATAAGGTGCAGCTCTGGAGGCCCTAAGTATGGCCAGGTGTGGCCCTGGAGACCCTGGGGTCTCATTGTACCCTCAGACCCTTCCTTGCATTGAGCAGCAGGCCCGCTTGGTCCTAGAATCTCCAGTGAGGCTCCCAGAGCGCTGCTTGGGAGGCAGCCCCACTGCCCCACTGCCCCCCACCCCCAAAAAAAAGAAAAGAAAGAAAAAGAAATGAACAGAAAAATATTTCAACCACTAGGTTCTTTTTGGTTACAGCTGCCTGCTGGCATTGAGCTAAGTGTCTATATTGGGGTAGGAATGGAGGGGCCAGAGAGATAGTACAGTGGATCCAGCACTTGCCTTGCATATGGCTGACTTGGGTTTAATCCCTGGCACCCTAGATGGTCCCTTAAGCCCCACCAGGAGTGATCCTTGAGCACCACTGTGTGTGGCCCCAAAACTTTAATAAAGGGATAGTAATGGAGATAGTAAATCTGGTTTTTATGGAGCAAATGATTAACCTAGAAGGAAGTTCCATTTTCTGCTCCAACTGTTTATTCCAGTAAATGGTCTTTGCCATATTATATGTCATCCTTGTCAGCATAGTTGGACCAAGATTAAATGAATCTCCACAGAATGCTCCCAGAGCCACTAATTGACCTTATAGCAATAATGACATTTAATGTTGAACTATTGAAAAATGGCTGAAAGTTGGACCAAATGTTAGGATGTGTTCATTTATTTAGTCTTAATTAACTTTGAAGTAAGAAAGTGATTATTTTCATTTTTCAGATGAAAGATTGAGCACAATCAGGATAAATAATTCATTCAAAGTCACATGGTTAATAAGAAGTGAAGTCAAAATTTTGACCCAAACTGACTTCATTGCCTTCAAGGAACTTAGTATGTGATCGGTAGGGTAGTTTAGACAGGTACACTGAGTTTAAAGTGCTGAATTCCCTACAGACAAGGCTATGGAAGGCTGATGGTAGAAGTCAGTGTTCTCTGGTAGTGCAGGGAAGCTCTTTGGGAAAAGATGCAGATACCCAAAGACAGATGATTGGAAGGAGATGTTTTTCTTCAAGTACTGAGAAAAAGTACCTGGCTAATCTCCTGGATGCTCATTTTTTTCTTGGGAGGGCATTGCTAGGAATTTGAAGAAGAAAGGAACATAATAGAATCAGCATAGGCAGTATTTCAAAACAAACCAGCATGTCTGGTAATCTTAAAGGTAATCTTTTGAAGAAGATGCATTATTTTGTTTGTAGTGATGTAAATTATTTTACTTAAGAAATATGATTGAGGGGCTGGAGCGATAGCACAGCGGGTAGGGCGTTTGCCTTGCACGCGGCCGACCCGGGTTCGAATCCCAGCATCCCATATGGTCCCCTGAACACCGCCAGGGGTAATTCCTGAGTGAAGAGCCAGGAGTAACCCCAGTGCATCGCCAGGTGTGACCCAAAAACCAAAAAAAAAGGAATATGATTGAGGGACTGGAGTGATAGCACAGTGGGTAGGGCGTTTGTCTTGCATGCGGCCAACCCGGGTTCAATTCTCAGCATCTGATATGGTCCCCCAAGCACCACTAGGAGTAATTTCTGAGTACAGAGCAATTTCAGGAGTAATCCTTGAACATCGCCAGGTGTAACCCATAAAGCAAAAAAATATATATGATATATGATTG
The DNA here is from genome assembly GCF_027595985.1 of Sorex araneus. NCBI lineage: Eukaryota > Metazoa > Chordata > Mammalia > Eulipotyphla > Soricidae > Sorex > Sorex araneus. Next base: position 118,576,547 of record NC_073306.1, on the reverse strand, counting down.
AGGAGAGAGAGAGGGAAGAAAACTCCATAAAATAAAGGAAATTGTTACACACCCAGAGTAGAGGTACAGCAATTTTGAAAGAGTACTTGGCCGGCTTTGCAGGCCTGATGGTGGTTCGGTGCAACTCTGGAGGACCATCAGGGCCACAGTTCACAGCTTGGGGACCTAAATCAGTCCAGCTAAGCATGCATCTTTTCCCTCCAGCATCCAAAATCATTTTAATGCCAAAGCAAGAGCTAAGTTAGTTTTTGTAATTATAACTGACCCTTCTGTGTCTTGGCATGCTCCAATTTGCAGCTATAGGGTTTGGTTTTTGTTTTTGTTTTGGGGCCACATCCAGCAGGGTTCAGGGATCATTCCTGGTGGTTGTGGGGATACGAGCTGGGGTCAGCGAGTGCAGGCAGGTGCCTTATCTGCTGTACTATCTCTCTACCCTCTGAGCATATATTCTTAATATTTGGGATGTATGCAGTGATGATTGCTTTTTAAAAATTTTTTCAGAGAGATTTATTTATTTATTTATTTATTTTGCTTTTTGAGTCACACCTGGAGATGCACAGGGGTTACTCCTGGCTTTGCACTCAGGAATTACTCCTGGCAGTGCTCAGAGGACCATATGGGATGCTGGGAATCAAATCTCGGTTGGCCGAGTGCAAGGCAAATGCCCTATCCACTGTGCTATCTCTCCAGCCCCAGAAAGAGATATTTTTTAAATGAAAACTATGTCTTTTACATGATAGTAAAAGACTTATTTTACTAATGTAGTTACAGGTGGGTGAAATATGAACCAGACAATGTGAATTTGGTTTTCTTGATCCTAGGGTTATTCTAGAGTATGGAGTAGGAATAAAAACCAGTTTTCTTCTGCTCCAGACACCTAAATTGTGTCAGTACCAACTCTTGGCCCCTGTATTGTAGGATGGCAGTTCTGCTCATCACAGAGACAGGGGCAGTAATAGGAACCTCATTCTTCTAGATACCTAGCTTCTCCCTGTGGATAGATATGCCAGAAGCTGCCTTGTCTCATTTCTGTCCTTTATGTTTTTTATAGAGCTTGAGGCAAATGCTGCCATAGTCTCTGGACAAAGGTAAGATGTTCGTTTCTTTAGACTTAGTACAAACACCACATAAGCCTCTAAAATCTGTTCTTTAAACCTCTCCTCATCTTGTGATTTTTTTCTTTACTTTTTGCACCATTCTGCTTTTTGCACCATTGTGTTTTTTGATGATGTGATTCAATTAAATTTTTAATTTTTGAAAATTAAAAAAAATTGCAACAACAAAAAAGAAACATGAGCCCTGGTTCGTTATAGTAAGTCTCCCTCCACCCCCCTCTTTCTCTCTCTCTCCTTTTTCCTCCTCCTTTCCCCACCCTCTCTTTTTTGCTTTTTGGACCACACCTGGCAATGCTCAGGGGCTACTTTTCTGGCTCTGTGCTCAAGCGTGACCCTGGCAGTACTGGGGACTGATCCCAGATCTCCCACAGGCAAAGAATGTACTCAACCTATTGAATTATCCCTGTAATATTTCTCTTGATAGAACTTGGTGACTAAGTTTATATCTCTTATGGTTGCTTTGAAATAAAATGATATTATTATACTGTGTTGCCTAACATAATCTAAAACAGTAAAGTGCAGTTTAAATCTCATTGGCTCCTTAAAGTAGAGAAGTACTATTTTCCAAAAAGTACTCCTTTATTTTTTCAGTGTAGGAAAGTATTTTATTTTTATTAAAATAAAATTTAAAAAATCTCTCATATTTACGTGTATCACTTAGCTTGAGAAACATCTTCACATTTATTTCATCCTTTGATTAGTCCTGTGCAGATTGAATGCATTTATTTGAATGCTACTTATTGAACTGCAGGCTCTTTGGATATATTATCTCATTTATTTTCAAATATCTATTAGGAAAGTAAATTTTGTTGGGGTTTTTTTGGGAGGGCGGTTGTTTTTTGTTTTTTTTTTTTTCTCTTTGGGTCACACCTGGCGATGCACAAGGGTTACTCCTGGCTTTGCACTCAGGAATTACTCCTGGCAGTGCTCAGGGGACCATATGGAATGCTGGGAATCGAACGTGAATTGGCCATGTGCAAGGCAAACACCCAATGTGCTGTGCTATCACTCCAGCTCCAAGTAAATTTTCTTTTGCAGAAAAGGATTCTAAAGCTCAAAAAAACTAACTTGCAGATTACAAGTTACAGATTTACAGTAAAGCCAAAACTCAGACCCAGATCTTCTGAATTGGGAGCTTTCATATTTAATATCATCTTACATCAAGCAGGATTTATAAATCAAGAACCTGAGGCATAGAGAATATTAAATATTATATCATATAAATGCATAGCTAAGGCTTGACCTCCGTTATTCAGTCTCCAAATTCCTACGCAGTGCTGGGCTAACATTTGGGTTCCTTTGTGTTTCTTAGACATGCATAGCTAAAGAAAGGAGATAATCAGATCAAAATGCCCTTTAGGGGTCTGTGATGCTCAGGGAGTGAGTGCTGTGCTGATGACTGAACTCAGAACGCAGGACGCGTGCCCCTGATCCTGGACTATCCCCTCTCCAGTCCTTTTTTGGTGGGAGAGTTTCGGGATAGTATTGTGTTTTTGTTTTGGAGCTACACCTGGCAGTACTCAGGGCTTACTCCTACCTCTGCACTCATGGATCGTTCCTGGCAGAACTCAGGGGACCACATGGGTGCCAGAGATCGAGCCCAAGTTGACCCCGTGGAAGGTAAATGTCCTTTATACTTTGACCCCTCCAAAGGGTTTTTAAAAGATAAGTTTAGGGGCTGGAGCAATAGCACAGAGGGTAGGGCGTTTGCCTTGCACGCGGCCGACCCGGGTTCGATCCCCGGCATCCCATATGGTCCCCCAAGCACCGCCAGGAGTAATTCCTGAGTGCAAAGCCAGGAGTAACCCCTGAGCATAGCTGGGTGTGACCCAAAAAGCAAAAAAAAAAAAAAAAAGATTAGTGAATCGTGTAACCAAATTTCTAACTATAGTGCCACTAGCAGCGTGGCAGTCCTTTGGCAGGAATGAACAGACAAGGAGCAGGCATGGTTGGTAGAGAGGCTATGCCTGGTTCACCCTGCAGAAGCACACAGGCTAGTAGAAGGAACAAGATGCTGTACAAATTCAATAGTGAGTGCTCAGGAGCAGTGTTTTTCTTTTTCAAATGAATTCATTTTAATTTTTTTCTCATTGTTGGGGCCATGCCTAGCAGTGCTTAGAAAGAACCAAGGTTACACCTGGCAGATCTATCTTAAATTTTTGGGACTGTGGAAAGTAATGTTTATTAAAGAAAGCTAGAAAATCAGATCAGGGATCAGAGAGTGCTCAACAGTCTGAGCATATGCTTTGCATATGGGATGTCTAGGTTTGACCCCCAGCATCACTTAGATTCTCCCAAGCACCACCAGGAGTGACTTCTGAGCACAGAGCCAGGAGTAAGCTCTAGGCAAAGCTGTTTGTGACTCAGCCTTACCCCACCCCAACAATAAGAGGAAAATTACCCATGAACCATTATTCTTACAGCAAATATTCCTACAGCAATATGTGTTGTATATATTTTAATCCTTCTAAACATGTGTAAATACTTTGCATCTGTGTATATGCATGTATGTGCACACATTTTTCACTGTATCACTTAACACAGAACATTGTATACATACATTTATGTGTGATCATATATGACTTATATAATAATAAAAATGGGAATATATTATTTCTAACGTTAGTAATTTTTTTTCATAGTATACTATGAACATTTGTGTCATTAAGTAACCTCTGTAACATGGTTCGTCAGGATAGCACAGCGGGTAGGGCATTTGCCTTGCACACAGCCGACCTGGATTCGATTCCTCCACCCCTCTCGGAGAGCCCAGCAAGCTACTGAGAGTATCCTGCCCGCACAGCAGAGCCTGGCAAGCTACCCGTGGCGTATTCAATATGCAAAAAACAGTAACAACAAGTCTCACAGTGGAGACGTTACTGGTGCCCACTCAAGCAAATCGATGAACAACAGGACGACAGAGCTACAGTGCTACTACTATTAAGCATTTAAGTCTTCTGTACTAGTATGAAGAAGATTGTTTGTCACTGGGTATATTATTAGTACTCAAACTATTTATTTGGAACTGGAGAAATAGTACAGGGGTTGAGATGCCTGCCTTGCATGTGACCAATCTAGTTCTGTCCCTGGTACCACCTGGTCTCCCTGAGCATCTCTATGGTACAGCCCCAAAATAAAATAAAATAACTAATTATCAGTAATGTAGGAACTAATTGGGCTCAAATCTCCTGTTTTAAGATTAAAATTGTGTGACCTGATTCCCTTACCTCCTTGGAAACCTGTGCTTCCCTCTGTCAGCAGTGAGCCCAAAGAGATCATTGAAAAGTCCAAAACCCCAAGCCGAAGAAACTCCCGAACTGAAGAGCCAGCTGTGGCTTCTGAAAGTGTGGAAAATGGACATCGTAAGCGATCCTCTCGGCCTGCTTCAGCCTCCAGCTCTACTAAAGGTTAGCTGTGGGGTGTGCGGGCTCTTTGTGAGTGAAATAGAACAGGCCTTCCTCTTTCCTCTGTTTCTTTTTTTTTTTTTTTTTTGGTTTTTTGGGTCACACCCAGCGATGCACAGGGGTCACTCCTGACTTTGCACTCAGGAATTACCCCTGGTGGTGCTCAGGGGACCATATGGGGTGCTGGGAATCGAACCCGGGTTGGCCGTGTGTAATGCAAACGCCTTACCCACTTCGTTATCACTCCAGCCCCCATTTTTCTCTGTTTCTTTTAAAGTTACTCTATCAGGTTTCTTAAACTTCTACGGGGGGTGTGTGTGTGTATCTGTGTGTGTGTGTGTGTGTGTGTCTGTGTCTGTGTCTGTGTGTGTGTGTGTGTGTGTGTGTGTGTGTGTGTGTGTGTGTGTGTGTGACAAGAACAGCAAGTCCTGTTGGAAACAAAGCACTTAACAGACTGATTGGTGATCAGCACAGGCTGTCGATATGGCCCAGACACTTTTTGTTCCTGTGGTCAGTTCATTTTCCTGTGTGCTTTAAGCCACTGGTACGTGCTTTCTCCCCTCTCAGTAAACTCACTTTGTTTTTCAAAGACAAAGTTAACTTCTTCATCTCTTTTTATCTAGTCCAGACAAATCTACCAGAGTCCTTCTTTGCTCCTCCCGTTCCAAAGCAGCCTTCGCCTGAGTCCAGCACCTTGTTCCCTCTGTCTCTGACTTTCTCAAGAACCTCCTATTTCCAGTGGCCTCTTTTGAGTAACTACCCTGTGCTTCTGTGACTTCCCATTCTCAGAGTTTTCTGGCTCCTCTGGCTGTTGCTTCTCAGCTGCTGTACAGCCTTTAGATACGGACCTTCCTTAGACCTCCTGAGTCACCTTTTCTGATCAGCTTGTATTTTCTTCCTAATTAATCTCATTCATGTCCCCTTCTATAGTTCTAACCTTTCACAGGTGACTTCTTGTGTTTGTATATCTAGTCCAGTGCTCTAAAGGTCTTAAACAATTGCAGGTACATCCTTTTGTTTTGTTAGTTTGGGGGCCAGTGCTGCTGCTGTTCAGGGTCTGCTCCTGGCTGGAAGAGACCCCCTTGCTCGGGGGTCTCTTCCAGCAGTGATTGGGACTGTATGGTGCGGGAAATCCAAGTTAGGCCTCTCGCTTTGAAAGCCTGAACTCTAGCCCTTTGGCTCTCTGGTCCCATCTCCCAGCCTCAGCAACTCCGAACATGCCATTCTCATCCCTGTCATCACGGTTGTGTGCAGGCAGGAGCGGCTTCCTTCCTTCCTTCCTTCCTTCCTTCCTTCCTTCCTTCCTTCCTTCCTTCCTTCCTTCCTTCCTTCCTTCCTTCCTTCCTTCCTTCCTTCCTTCCTTCCTTCCTTCCTTCCTTCCTTCCTTCCTTCCTTCCTTCCTTCCTTCCTTCCTTCCTTCCTTCCTTCCTTCCTTCCTTCCTCTCTCCCACCCTCCCTTCCTCCCTTCCTCCCTTCCTCCCTTCCTTCCTCCCTTCCTCCCTTCCTCCCTTCCTCCCTTCCTTCCTTCCTTCCTTCCTTCCTTCCTTCCTTCCTTCCTTCCTTCCTTCCTTCCTTCCTTCCTTCCTCTCTCCCACCCTCCCTCCCTTCCTCCCTTCCTCCCTCCTTTCCTTCCTTCCTTCCTTCCTTCCTTCCTTCCTTCCTTCCTTCCTTCCTTCCTTCCTTCCTTCCTTCCTTCTTCCCCCTCCCTCCCTCCCTCCCTTTCTTCCTTCCTTCCTTCACATTCATTTGCTACTTGTCCTCCTTATTGTGACTCAGTTGTGTCTCTGCTATGAGAAATCACAATACTACAGTTGTTACTTTGTCTACATATGTGATAGATGATATATATACTATATTAAAGATCATACCTAGTTTTATTCACCAAAATCTTTCTTTTTTTTTGCTTTTTGGGTCACACCCAGCGATGTTCAGGGGTTACTCCTGGCTCTGCACTCAGGAATTACTCCTGGCGGTGCTGGGGAGACCATATGGGATGCCGGGGATCAAACATGGCTTAGCCATGTGCAAGGCAAATCCACTGTACTATCACTCCAACCCCTCACCAAAATCTTTGATAGATTTCTGATCTTATATAGAAAGGTATACAGTCAGAAAATATTGTTAATAACTAATTCAGTACTTACTACATTCTAGACTCTAAGGATATAATAACAAAAAGCATCTGTCTTCCATCCGTTCATTTTTTTCTACCTAGAAAAACAGACTTATATGCTGTTTTAATGTTAAATGCCTCAATAGCAAAATTATGTGGTACTGGGGCCAAAGAGAAAGAATTCAATGATTGAGTGCATGCTTAGCCTGCAGGAACCCCAAGTTCTGCCCCCTGTACTGCATGGTCCCCCAGATACTACCAGGTATGGCTCAAAGACAATTTTTTTTAATTACAATTTATTGAAGCAGATTTCTGGGATATTGTGTTCGCTTCCAAAGTCAGAGAAGTCTTTCTAGAGAAAAGAATGAAACTTGAAGAATAAAGAGTCATTATCCAAGTCAGGGGAGTTAAATATAGAGTATTCCAGGTGAAAGGTACAGCATGTGCAAAGATCCAGATCTTAGAGAAAGCATGATGCCTCCTCCTGTCTGAAAATGTGCCTAACTTGAATATATCTGATTAGGCAAGAGCTGGTATCCTGGTCAGGTGCCTAGAATCAGTGCATACTTGATCCCCTAAGCACTTCCAGAAGTGATCCCTGAGCACAGAGCCCAGAGTAAGCCCTTGAACATAGATGAGTGTGGCCCAAGGTCCCCCACCCCCCTCAAAAAAAAATTACACTGGGGAGATAACTCATTGGGCTGGAGTGCATGCTTTACACTCAGAGGCTGGTTGCAGTCCCTAACACCACATGGCCCCCAGCACAGTGTATGTGATCTTTAAGCATGGAACCAGGAGTATGTGACTTTACTATATGTCGTTAAACTATTTCTTGGCCAGAGCAATAATAGTATAGCAGATAGGGCGTTTGCTTTGCATACATCCAGCTTGGGTTCGATCCCCAGCACCCCATATGGTCCCCCAAGCCCACCAGGAGTGATCTCTGATTACAGAGTCAGAAGTAAGTCCTTGGCACCACTGGGTGTGACCAATAAATAAATAAATAAATAAATAAATAACAAAATTAAATAAGCTGCCTATCTGTGAAGACAACAATTTGTAAACTTGAATTTTTTTTGAATAATTTTTTATTTAAAGAAGTGTGATTTACAAAGTTATTTATAGTTGATTCTTAGGCATATATTTCAACACTATTCCCACCATCAGTGTCACCTTCCCTCTACCAGTGTTCCCATACTCTATCTTTCCTGCCACCTTGACAGACACATTACAAAGTTAGATGGTTGTAGCTTAGATCTTATGTTTTCAGTGTTGTTGGGTCTGTACTTTGGATATCTACCTATCCAGCTCGCCTATATGAGTCGGTATAACCAAAGTCCTGACTCCTGTTCCCCCATTATTTCCCATTCGCATCTTCTTCCTTCTCCCCTTCATTTCTTTATTTCTCTGTCCTTCTCCCTAAGTTCTGGAGTTAAGAGTAATCTAGGCATCCCCTGATAGTACATTATAGTCCCTCATCCAGTGTTCTGTGTACCACTGATAAGTGGAATCATCCTGTGGTTGTCTTTCTTCTTCTGGCTCACTTCACTCAATATGATATCTTCCAGTTCCAACCAGATTGCAGTGAGTTGCATGATTTCATCATTCCTTGCATCTGCATGGTATTCTATGGTGTATATATACCACAGCTTAATAATCTATTCATCTGTCATTGGACACCTAAGTTGATTCCATATCTTAGCTATTATGTGCAAAAATGATTAATGGTATGCATACTGAATGAAAAAAACTTCCTGCCTAGAGTCCACTACCCTGCAAAAGCTATCATTTAGACTTAAGGGAGGGATAAGAACCTTTTCAGAAAAACAAAAGCTGGCAGTGTTTGCAACAACTAAACCAATCCTGAAAGAACTACTGGAAGGCCGGGGCTGGAGCGATAGCACAGCGGGTAGGGCGTTTGCCTTGCATGCGGCCGACCCGGGTTCGAATCCCAGCATCCCATATGGTCCCCTGAGCACCGCCAGGGGTGATTCCTGAGTGCATGAGCCAGGAGTGATCCCTGTGCATCGCCGGGTGTGACCCAAAAAGCAAAAAAAAGAAAAGAACTACTGGAAGGCCACCAGCAAAAGATAAATAGCCGTTGTGACTTCCCACAGTTCCTTAAAGCTAGTAAACCTAGCTTTGGAGAGAGAATAAAAATTGAATACAAAATCTGTCCCCAACATGGGGCTGAGCGATATAGCACAGTGGGTAGGGCGTTTGCCTTGCACGCGGCCAACTCCCAGTATCCCATATGGTCCAATTCCCAGCATCCCGTATGGTCCTCTGAGCACCGCCAGGAGTAATTCCTGAGTGCAGAGCCAGGACTAATCCCTGAGCATCACTGGGTGTGACCCAAAAAGCAAAAAAAAAAAAAAAAAAATCTGTCCCCAACACATATAGAATGACTGCATTCATTTGTGGTATATAATTTAAAAATACATATAGATAGAAGGATATTCTTGCTAACCTTTTAGTATTAATATCGCAAGCCACAATGCCCCAAAAGAGAGGGGGGGAGGGAAGGAGAGGGAGGAGACGGGGGAGGCAGGGAGGAGGGGAGAATCTGGACTGCCAAAGAAGGAGGCAGGGTGGGGTGATGGGAGGGAACCTGGGGATACTGGTACTGGGAAATGTACACTGGTGGAGGGATGGTGCTGGAATACTGTGTGGTCTGAAATCCAATCATGAGCAGCTTTGTAAGGGTCTATTTCACAGTGATTCAATTAAAAGTTTTAAAAAAAAATTCTTCCCCACTACTGCCATTCTTTGCCCCTTGGGTATATCTCTTGGTCCTTTACATCATAACAAAGAAGAAACTTCCAGAGTTGACATAACGTTTTTTTTCTTTTTTGTTTTGGCGCCACACCTGGCTGTGCTTAGGCATTACCCCTGGCTGTGTGCTCAGGAATCACTCCTGATGAGCTCAAGGGACCATATGGGATGCTGGGGACCAAACCTAGGTCAGCCATGTGCCCGATATTTTCTTTTTTCTTTTCTTTTCTTTTCTTTTCTTTTTTTTTTTTTTTGCTTTTTGGGTCACACCTGGCTATGCACAGGGGTTACTCCTGGCTCTACACTCAGGAATTACTCCTGGCAGTGCTCAGGGGACCATATGGGATGCTGGGAATCGAACTCGGGTCGGCCGAGTGCAAGGCAAAACGCCCTACCCACTGTGCTATTGCTCCAGCCCCTGTGCCCGATATTTTCTCTTCAAACTTAGACACCACATATGATTTGTTGTATAACCCAGATTGGCTAGATTTATCCAGGGAAGGTGACCAGAGACTTTAAATAAGTTGAGATTTTTTGTTTTTCTTCATAGAAGTATAAAATAAACACTAATAAATAAAAGATTATTTTCTTCTTGCCAAATGAACCCAGGGCCTCACACATGCAAGGCAAATGTTCTGCTGAGCTACAATCTCTGGCCCCTAAGACTTACTTTTGCCATTTCTAGTATAAAGTCCTTGTTTACTTCTAGCTCCACTCATTGATCCCTCCTCAGAAACAGATGCAGCTTGCCAACTTATTGGTTGCTTTGGGAACAAGCGAGGAAGGAGTAAGGGGAACAAGGGTTGCCAGTTCCTACCACTGCCTTTCTTTGTCCCTTGAGTACATCACTTGATTCTTTATAGCACAACAAAAGAGAAGCTTCTAGAGTTGACATAACAGATTTTTCTGAGGAAAAAAAAAACAAGTGAAAAAAAAAAGGAAAGCTCAGTCAAGATAAAATACTTTATTTTTTTAACTGCAGAGGACAGATTTGCTACAGTGAAAATGAAGCATAAGAATTAGAAATGAAGCGGGGGCCGGAGCCATAATGCAACCAGTAGGGAGTCTTTCTTACATGTGGCAGACACAGGTCTGATCCCCAGCACCCCATATCGTCCCCTGAACACCACCAGGAGTGACTCCTGAGTTCAGAGGCAAAAGTAATCCCTGAGCATTGCCAGGTGTGTCCCATAAAGAAAATTTTAAAAATAAAAGACTTAGACATAAAAGGACTGGAGAGATAGTACAGTGCATGGCTTTTGCCTTGCACACAGCTGACCCCAATTCAGTCCCTGGCATCTCGTACAAGAAGTGATCCCTGAACACAGAACCAGGAGTAAGCGTGACCACCACCAGGTGTGGCACAAAAACAAACAAGAGTTGGACATAAAGATTTAACTATGGGGAGTTGCGGGCTCTGTAGGACTTTATTTCCATGGGATTAAAATAACATTGATATCCTGTCAGATTAACTATCTTCTTTTTTGTTATCACAGCATTTGCATGTTTTATTTTTTAATAAGTTTTACTGGATCACTGTGAGATACAGCTATAAACTTGCAAGATTACATTTCAGTCATACAATGCTTGAGCACCCACCCCTCCACCTGTGCACATTTTCCACCCCCATTGTTTCCAGTGTCCCACCCGCCACCCCCACCCCATCTTACTCCCTGCTTCTGTGGCAGGTACAGTTCTTCTTACTCTCTAATTTTGGGCATTATGATTTGCAGTACAAATACTAAGAGGCCATGATGTTTGGGCCTTGATCTACTTTCAGCACACTTCTCCCATCCTGGGTGATCCCTCCAAGTCATCATTTACTTAGTAGTTCCTTCTCCATCCCAACTGTCTTTTCCTCTAGTATGTGGGGCGGGCTTCCAAACCATGATGTGATCCTGGCCCAGATTAACTGTCTTATGATTTGCAAAAGACTAATGAGATTGATTTTGACAAAATCAATGCCATTGATTACTCATGGTTTTCCATGCAAAATTTCACTAACTGAAGTCCCCAAATAGTGCACATCACCTTTTGAAACATTACCTAAACTTCACTTGTTGGCAGTTACTATTGCTTACAGAACAGTAAAATATTTGGATTTTTGCTTTTATAATTGACTCTGGGTTCTTAAGTATTACATCAATGAGAGAAGAAAATTTTCCTACAACTCTGAAGGTAAAATGAGCTTTGGGAAGTTCAACCTAAGAGCTAGGAATGTGGTACAGCAGATGCATTTGCCTTACATGTATAACCTGTTTCACACCTCAGCACTGGGGGGAAAAGCGTTTAGCATAGTTTTCAAAAATGAATGTATTTGATTCATCTTACGATTGTTAGATCAAAACACTTTTTCTTTGATAAAAAAGTAATTTTAAAACATTGTTTTCATACTGAAACCAAAATATCTAGTATGGAACAGCATGAGATATGAGAGTGGATTTTGTTTTTAATTTTGTTTTTTTTTAAGCCACACCTGGCAGTGCTTAGGAGTTATTCCTGGCTCTGCTCTCAGGAATCACTCCTGGTGGGTCTCAGGGATCATATGGGATGAGGATACAGGAACTGAACCCCAGTTGGCAAGTGCAAGGCAATCACCCTACCCGCGCACTATCTCTTTGGCCCTATGAGAGTGAATTTGAAAGATCGGTGTGAGACTTTCAAGAAATGTTTACATTTGGAGAGCTTTAGCTATTTCTTACTGTGCTATAGAAGAACTATGTGTAGGAAAATTTTTGAAAAACAAGGTTTAAATGTGAAATATAAGTTGAAGAGGAATTAAGGGGACTGAAACATACCCGTTCCCCCTTAAGGCATTGTTATCCTGCATCTAAATCACTGTTCCCATTTCATTTTTTTTTTTTTTTTTTTTGCTTTTTTGGGGGTCATCCCTGGCGAAGCACAAGGGTTATTCCTGGCTCTGCACTCAGGAATTACTACTGGTGGTGCTCAGGGAACCATATGGGATGCTGGGAATCGAACCCAGGTCGGCCGCATGCAAGGCAAACGCCCTACCTGTTGTGCTATCACTCCAGCCCCACTGTTCCCATTTCTTGCATGAAGTTCTCAAGATCTTTCAGGCTCATTGCAGGCTGTGACTTGTTCTAAGTTGATTCCATGTGTTTATACATCCACAGCTTTGATACACCTTGCTGGACACAGTAGACGTCGACCAAGGAGATATTAACTCTGTTGTGGCAAAAAGAATTCCTTACTACAAAACTATGATAGCACTGAAGGGATTAGAGGCACTGGGGGATTTGGGATGCTCAGGGTGGGACCTCGGCACAGTTTAGCCACTTGCTTGTATCCATTGCTGGTTGGTTTCTCACTGAAGCCCAGTCAGTCTATCTGTCATTTTGTTGGATGGTGGAAGCTGGTGATGGACACTGCAGGGTTAATCATGAGCTGTAGCCATTCCCCACATGCTGTCCCTTTCTTGCAGTTACGTATCCTGCATCTCCCACCACCTGTACCAGATTCCCCAGTTGCTATACCCTAAGTGTGCAGGACTCTCTCCTCTTCCCCTGAAGCCTGAGCCCTCTCCACACTGGGTGCCCCCCTTTTGAAGCCTGTAGATTCAGGGTCCATTTAGGCTACTGAGTTCTTGCAGATGACCTGAAAGGCCCCATGTTAGAGAACTTTCTCCACTGAATGTGTTTTTCCTTTCTCCCTACAGACCTAACCAGTGCTGTGCAATCCAAGCGAAGAAAATCCAAGTGAAAGAGCTGGACAGCAACTTGATACTTGTAAATGTGTGTGAATTTTACAAAAAGCAATTTTGAGCTGTGACTTTTTAAAATCCATTCTGTACAGTTACTCATTTTAATAATACGGCCCCTTTCCTAGGCCTTGCAACCTGTTTCATAAAGTGCAATGGGAAAAGCAGAGTTGAACCCTTTTGTGTTGCAAGATGAAGTTCAAGTTTATAAAATGTTGCCATGTATTGAGAAGCTAATATAACTATTAGTTTTCACATTTCCTATGCAGCCTAGTGTACAGGGTGAGCATTTTTAGATCTTCTAATGATAAATTGTGCCGTGGAAGTACTGTGTGTGAATAGCAGTAGTGTGGGCAAAAGGAATCTTCTCATTTGGATATGTAAATAATTTTATTATATAGTGTTTTGGATGTATTTGTTGTAGAAATGGACCAGTGAATAAAGAGAATCTAAGGGTTTCTACAATGTGAAATATTGAATGTGTTCAATAAATGTCATTGTTCTAGAACATAAATGCATGATATTGTAACTTTAGTAAGGAATCTTTAAGTGAGCTCTTTATTTGGACCTAAATGAGTAGAAACACCTTTCTTTGTGACTGAGAACCCTGTCTGATCCTTGCACCCAAGATGCCCACCTGGCAAGCTGAGGGTAATGTGCCCACCTGCTCACTTTTCTCATGCGTGGCTCTAGAACAAGGCCATTTTTAGCACTGTACTCCACATTCTGATAAATGTTGACCTAATTTCTCTTGGTTGAAACTGTGAGCTGAGATATAGTCCAAGACCTTCTGGGATTTCATAGGGACAAAAGGCCATTAGCAGCCCAGATGGCTCTTTCTCCCTCCACCTCAAGCCTTTACTTCTGGACCACATGTGGCGTGCTCCTTCACTGAGGAGCTTCCCAGACTGGCCAGGGTTCTAACAGCATCAGGAATCTAGCCCTGCCTGAGGTCGGCTTTCCTCCCAGAGTCTAGTTCTGTGCTGATGAGGCTGCGCCCAAAGAAGACATTTGTGTTGCACGCTTCAAAGGTGACCACTGTATCTCTGGCCCCTCTTTTCTCTCTCCTCTCTTACCCAGCTGCAGCTGGCTTATGGGTCACTTATCAGCATGCCCAGGTTCTCTTTCCTGGCTCAAGTCTTATCTCCAAATTTGTAGTCTCCAACCCAGCTGCTTTTGCCCCCACCCGAGCTGCTACCATCAAGGGAATCTGATGTTTGGAATCCCTATCCTGTCTTTCCGGGCCTCAGCCTTCTGCTTTGTCTCTACAGCTCAACACAGTGTATCCCTTTTCTCACTACTGGGCCCCATGCCCTTGCCTCACCCAGAGCCTGAGACCAAAGGGATGAGTTGGTGATTCTCTCGTGTGTATTCTCATCTTAATATATATGTGTCTTGCATCTTAACCGTTCTCTAGAAGTAGTTAACGTATGAGTCAGACCCAACACTGGCTCTGTTCCCAGCAAGCTTATCTCCCCTCTTCCTTTTCTGCATGATACACACAACTGGAACCCAAAGCCAACCTAATAATAATACCTTATGCCAACACTGTGCTTGCAATCGCAAAGTATTTTTCCCACTTTAGCTCAACTCAAACAGTAAGCATAGTGTGCTTTAAATAGATTTTTATTTGTTTTTCTTTATATTAATTTTTTTTCTCCCATAGAGGAATACATTACAGTCTAACAATCAGAATCCTGTTACACATGTTCACAGGCATGCCACATGACCGGGTCGAGGTGGTTGTGTCCTTGAGTCTGTCGACATGTCATGACATGGTCAGTCAGTCTCATTTCAGCCAGTCTCAACACAAAACACCCAAGAGGGACGCACTCAACTTGTTGGTTCCATTTGGAACTAAGTAGCAGGGCAAGAGGGTAGATATAAAGGGGCTATTGTGTGTCTGCACTAAGTAAGCCACATGGATCTGAGGAGGCATCCAAGAGCTCCAGATGGGTCTTTGTTGCATCTAAGACATTATGGGTCAGAGCAAATCGACCAGGGTTCCGGGCAGGGCTAGGGAGCAGGCATACTCAAAAACAGCATACTTCACTCATACACACATGGTACCCTGTGCTAGGGCAAGACTGGCAAAGGCAAAAAAATGACACCAGAGCACTCAGACTTACTGGGAAATAACTAGAATCACCCTTAGATGTAATTGGGACTCACTCTAGAAATGGGTCCCTCTGACATACTCAGTTTTGGCAAAGTGCTGGTAATGTATTGACATTAATACAAACTGGAACAAACTTCTCCAGGGTTTCTGAAAACATCAGTCCAGACAGACTCTCTAACCTCCTCCTGTCTAAGGTTGCATAGGACTTCGTGATTTCTGGTTCCCTCATGTATTCAAGTTCTGTGGTTTAAAATAAAATTCCTGAAGCATGCTCAAGGTGAAAGGCACATACACAGTCAATACAGTATGATAAAGTCTGATGCTTCAGGAATCAGACTAGCAAGAGACTGAGTAGTGTTGGTTCTTAGAAATCTATACAATTAAAATATTGCCACACGCAGATGCTACAGAATCTATAGGAAAATACAAAATATGAGCCTTGCAACCAGCCAGAGGATGAGGTTGGAGAGTTCTAGAACCTATACTAGTCTCCAGGAATATGGGTTAAGAGGGGTTCTTTTGAAATTTTAGCCAAATTCCCTGTCACTCTCCCCCGACCAGGTCATCACGGGTGCTGCCCAGGACTGAGCCTGAACCCCAGCTGGCAGCGAAGGAGTAGGCAGGAAGAGCTGGAGGGAGTTTCAGCTCTTGGAAATGCTGAAGACCCTATGCTAGCTAAGAAGTGGCCAAGGGGGTTGCTGGAAGAGTAAAAGTGACTAGGTCCTAATTGAAGGGACAGCCTTGGGGACAGAAAGGAACAAGGCTGTCGAGTACAGCAGTCCAGGAGGACTTGTGAGGGGACTTTGACTGTTTTTCATGTGAATTCAGCTGGTTCTCTGGGAGAGGAGACCCCAGCAGAGCTTCCTCTGTCCCCATCCCAGCATACATGGGGCTACCCCCCCCTTCCCCTGAACCTTCACCCCAGGCTCTGGGCTCTTAAGGTGATGGCGCAGTCGTCTTGACCTTCATGGGATTTGGTTTTCCCCAGGCCTCAGCATGGCTGTGAGGCCCGGGAATCTGAGACCGGTAAAGCGGGAGACCTGTGTTAGTAGGTAACGGGAAACCCTCCAAGTTTCAAAGAGGAAAGAGCACACTCTAGAAAAGGACAGTTAGAGGACAGGGAAGCAACTCGGGGTGTCCCAAGAAGCTTTTGCTGGTGTCTGAGCCCAAAAGTCAATCCCACCCCAAGAAGGGGAAAGCTGGCTGCCCCGCTCCCCACCCCCGCCTCACCCAGGGATTCAGGCTTCCTCCTCCAGGTAACTGGAAGAAAGGGGGAGGGGAACCCTAGGGCACCAGTTTCTCCCCAGCAGCCTAAACTGGAGAAAAAATGAGGAGAGGCCCCCTGAAGGCCCTGAATCTGGAGGGAGACTTGAGGGGTGGGAAAGGGCCCGTGGCCTCCTACCCAGGAGTGTTGGTTAGCCATAGTGGGCAGGGGGTGAAGGACAAGACCAGAGGCAAGACGAAGGCTGAGCTGTGTCTCCTAGGATGGCTTCACCCTGCAGCTGTCCCCTCCAGCCACACTCCCCGAGCGCTCTTCCTCTGGGGTGTGCCCTTGCGCCGCCGCCTGGAAGTCCTCTGGCCTGCATCTCTCCTTAGCTCCTGAATTCTAGCACCTTGGGCATTGAAACAGATGGCCAGGATGGCAGGGCCTTGCCCGGCCTCTATTTCTGGGTGACGTGGTTTAGGGTGGCAAGACGAAGCCCTTTCAGACTCAGTAGCATGCAGAAGGCAGATTTCGGGAAGAGCTTTGGGAGGTGGGATTCTAGGAACGGAGGTGAGGGCAGACTTGAGGCTCGGGTCTGCAAACAGGGCATGGCCTCTCTGAGCAAGCACTGGGCCAGCTCCCACAGTGCCCTGTTCCCCTGCCGTTCTCAACCTATCCTGACTCCATTCGGCTCCAACAGACTGCCTCTTGAGATCCCCTCCAGCCTCTCCCTCGAACTCACATTTCACAGCCCCCTTCCACATACTTGACCTTTCCAGACCGAAGCAAACTCCAAGGCGTCCTACCAACCCCATGAGAGGGGAAAGAGTCTCAGGGGGGCCCTCCCCACCCCCATTTGGGAAGGAATTACTGGGAATGAGTAAGGGAGCAAGAGTGAATGTAGTGCCAAATATGAGAGAGGGTGAGGCTTGTGAGTTGGGAGATGAGCCAGGCCTGGAACAGGAAGATACAAAGAATAGGAGTGGCCAGAGGTAGAGGGCTGAAGAGCAAGGATGAAGGGGAAGGTCAGGGTGAGGCTGGGCCAGGGAGTGGGGGTGCAGGAGGAAGGGAATCAGGCGGATTAGAGGATCAGCACAGGAAGCGGGAGGAGGTGAGGAGAGCTAGCACCCCACCTCACACACTGGAGAGATCCTGACCAGGAGGAGGTCTCGGGGACCCCTCGCACGGCACAGTAGCTGCAGCAGAGGGGTTGGGGGGGGCAGGGGGGGTTGGGAGTTGGCCAGGGGCTTGGGACGCAGCCAACGGAGCTCAATAGTTGAACTGACGCTGGCACGGCTGGTAGACGAAGCTGCCTTGGTGCTTTGGCCGGCGCGGACGGCTCTCGCGGGCGCGGTTCTGCCGTTGTACCACCTTGGCGCTCAGCGCGTGGCGCTCGGCCCGCTGCCGGGCCCGCTGCAGCCGCCGCGCCTGGCCCGCCTTCTCCAGCAGCGCGGCCCGCGCTGGCAGAGGAGCGGCGGCGGCGTGGTGCAAGGCCCGGGGCTCACGGCGAGCAGGCACCAACTCCCTGGAGGGACGAAGAGAGCTGGATTGAGAGGTGGGGTGGAGGGAGGAGCCTCCCACCCGTGCCCGGTGCGAACCCTTGTCCAACATAGCTCAGTCTCTGTTCCTTGTTCGAAGACAACCTGGAGATGCCTCCGGGTTCTAGCCCCTTAAAATGGTAAACTAGACCACAGCGAAGGTTCTAGCCTCCAATCGGGCTGTAGCCTACAGCACAAGCCTCCAGAAGCCCCACCCTCAGAACCTTCCGGATACGTTTTTCCAACCTCCAAACACTTCTCTAGCCTCTGAAACCTCGTAGGCCCGCCCCGAGGAGACCACGCCCTCGCCCCGAAAGCCCCGCCCCAGCCTTGAGGCCCCGCCCCCAGGGCCCTCGGCCGGCTGCGGCTCCTCCCCTCGACTGCTCTCCAGGCTGTGCCCCGGTCCGCTCACCCCTCGCTAAGGTCGCCTTCAGGCAGGGCAGCGTCCGGGCGCGGGGAGGGGGGCCCCGGCTCCAACACTATGGTGCTGCCGGTGACGTAAACAGACATGCTGGGGTGCTCGATGAGGAGGTCCTCCAGGGGGCTGCTCTGGAGGCGGGCGGGCCCGAGTCCAGGCCCCTCTGCAGTAAAACAGGCGGGCGGGGTAACAAACCAGCTCTCGTCCATCAAGGAGGGCGCGGGCGGAGGGCGGCCCGCGGGGGCAGGGGCGGCCCCGGGGCTGGGGGGAGCTGCGTAGCTGTCTACGGGGGGCACGGGCGGGGAAGCCAGGCGGAGGAGGGGGCGCAGCGGGGAGAGACACACACCACACACACACACACACACACACACACACAGGGGGGCGGGAAGAGAAAGGGCATCGTTAGTCAGAGCCGCTGCCCGGCCTGCCGCACCCACGGGGCACCCACGGGGCACCCACGGGACAGAAGTCAACACCTGGCTTTAGAGCACGAGAGGCGCGAGCCCCAAGCCGCCCCGGGACAACCGGGATTTACTGGGGATGGAGCCCAGACCCACCGCCAGTGACACTGCGTCGGCCCAGTTTGCCAGGCCCAGGCGACGTGGAGGGGGCTCCCCCAACCCCCTAGCAGCTCCTCCCCGCCCCGCTGCTCGGCCACCTGCCCTTGCAGTGCCCTGGCCCCGACTCCGGCCTCACCCGGCAGGTCAATGATGAGCCAGCCGTCCACTTCATCCTCCTGGGACACGAAGGCGCGCGGGCACTCGGCGTCCTCCGGGGGTGGAGGGGTGCTGAAGAAGAAACTGGTGAAGCGCTGGAACATGGTGGGAGAGTGAAGCGGCCTCAGGGGGGCGCCCTATGGCAGTGCAGAAACCTGGGAGGCGTAGAGAGGTGTCAGCCACCTGGGGTATTCCTGCTGGGGTACCACCCTCCTCCCAGCCCCCACACCAGGACAGGGCTGTGTAGGGAAGTTCTGTGGTGTGCACTTGCTGCTTATCAATTCAGGCTTTTCTATATTTTATGTAACCTTTGGATGCCGTTCATTTTATCTATGCCTTAATGTTCTCATCTGTGAAAAGGAAATATTAGTACCCTCCTCTGAGCCCTTACAAGCATGAAATGTACTTTGAAAAGCCTTAAAATCTGGGCACAAAGTAAACATTCAACAAATAGACTAGCTGAAGTTAATGTTACCGGGAATACTCTAGGGAAGCATTTCTCAACTGGGGCCCTATGGCCCCCAGAGGGGCCCCAGATATTCCAAAGGACCACAGGTGAAAATTGTGTACATGGAAATTCAGGGCAGGAGAGTAGGGGATCAGTCAATCAAAAAGTAGGGTGACAGGAAAAAGATAAAGTCTGAAAGGGGCCAAAGTTAAAAAAAAAAAAAAGGTTGAAGGGGCCAGAGATATAGTACAGTGAACTGGTAATATACTTGCTTTGCACATGACTGACCTAGGTTTGATTTGATTCCCCCAAGCTGGGTACAGAGCCAGGAATAAGCCCTGAGTACCACAGGTGTAACCCCAAAATAAAACAAGGTTTAGAAACACACAAAACAAGTGATTACCCCCTTCGCCCCCAAAATAAGGCTTACATATGCCCAAACTCTTTCAGAAAAGTCTCCACAAGATTCACCATCCAAATTAGATCTTAAAGAATACGCAGAAATTTCTCCAGACAAGGAAGAAATGGTCCAACATAGCATTAATTTTCATCCTCTTAATAACAAGCATTAATGTGTCAGGCTCTTCTATTAAGCACTTTACCTACATAATCCACCTCATGGAATCCTTACAGGCCTAGAAGGTGGGGAGAATTACACTCCTCTTACAGCTTAAAGAAACTGAAGCTCAGACCCAAAAGTTTACAGTGAGACAGTGAGTAGAATTTGAACCCATGTATAGATAGAAAAAAACAATACTCATTAACGCTATACTCCTTAGCTGGATAGAACATTCTTTTACTTTGTGTGTGTGTGTGTGTGTGTGTGTGTGTGTGTGTGTGTGTGTGTGTGTGTGTGGCACCAGGGATCAAGCCCAGGGTCTCATGTATGCTCTACCTTTTCTTTTTTTTTTTTTTTTTAGGGTTCATAGTTTTACGTAAAGTTAATATATAATTAATAGAAGTATTTTTTTTTTTGCTTTTTGGGTCACACCCAGCAATGCTCAGGGGTTACTCCTGGCTTTGCACTCAGGAATTACCCCTGGTGGTGCTTGGGGGACCATATGGGATGCCGGGGATCGAACCCGGGTCGGCCTCGTGCAAGGCAAATGCCCTACCCGCTGTGCTATCGCTCCGGCCCCTGCTCTACCTTTTCTAAATTTTCAATTGAATTAGACATTTATTGGGTGGCCGTGGTCCATGTGCATTTTTTCTGGGGTTTTGCCATGATTTCCTAAGTAGCCGTCCTTGAACCCAAAGATTAAAAACCGTTATCAGCAGCTGGGAGATAGTTCAGTAGGAGACAGTTCAACTGCATGGTCTCCAGCACCTCTGGGCGCACCCCCAGCCCCATCCCCAAGCAGCAAGTCTAGAGTAGCCCAAATTACCCACGGGGTGTAGCTCAAAAAACAAAACCAAGGGGCTGGAGTGATAGCACAGCGGGTCAGGCATTTGCCTTGCACCTGGCCAACCTGGGTTCGATTCCCAGCATCCCATATGGTCCCCCGAGCACCGCCGGGAGTAATTCCTGAGTGTATGAGCCAGGAGTAACCCCTGAGCATTGCCAGGTGTGACTCAAAAAAAGCAAAAAAAAAAACACAAAAAACCAAGCAAGCAAAAGAAGAAAAAAATAACGGAACATACTTAAGCCTGTGTGGCTCAGAAAGTGCTGGCGCCAAGAAACCACACAAACACCCTACTATACCCGGTCTCAGCTGTCTGGCAGATGAGGTTCAAAGAGCCTATCCCCACAGGCCCTGCCCCCTCACCCGCTAACCCTCAAGCTCCAGCTCAAGGATGGGATCCCTGAGTAGGAGGGAAAGATCAGATTGCCCGGCCATAGGACGCAGCAGGTCAGCTCTAAGACTGCAGGAGCCGTAAGCCTGAGCACCCGCAGGACCTGTAACCCTAGTCAGTTCTCCCCTGGATGATGAGGGAGACCCTCTGCTCCTGGGGATAGAAACATCCAGGAAGTGGCCGTGCCCCTCCGCCCACCTCACCGACCTCAAGACTAGAGGGCAGCAGCTAGAGACTGCTGGCCCCCAGGTGTCCCTCCACCTCTGTTCCCTACAGATGGCCAATAGTTTTGCTACTGAGCCCCTTCCTTGGGGAATGAATGTTTCCGCACTTCCTGCAGAAGTCCCTGGGGCAGCACCGTTCCTCAGTTCCTGGAAGCATCTATTCCTTGTGCTAAGCCATCTAGATATTTCTGATATCTAGATATTCTCAGCAACGTTTCCTACTCCCAGACCATGTTTGTGTTCCACACTTTGCAATCCCATGGTGAGCAGTGGCGGGGGGGGGGGGGGGGGGATGAAGGGGGCGGAAACTGGCGAGAAGAGTCCTCTCTGAGTGCCAGCCCCCTCCTTGGTGGGAGATCTCCAGGGGTGATGAAAGATGGTGCCACCTCCAACCAGTGCCCAGCACGAGCCACAGATCCCAGCCCATCTGTGTAGCCCACAGAGTTAGTGACTCAGTTCACAAAAATCCAGAAAGTTTGGCCCCTCCTATTAGAAGGGAAGATCAAGTCCTTGATGAGCTACACCTTTCCAAGAACCCAGCCTTGTCCTTGGAGAAGGAAAGCCCAGCTGGGTCTGGGACCATCCAATTCAACCAGCCCGACAAGCAGATGATTCTAAGTCTAAACATGTTGTGTAAACAGTGGCAGAGCATCCAGCCCCTCGGGTGTGAATGCAGGGAAGCTCCGCAAACAGTCCCCCAAGAATGTATTAAAGACAGGGGAGAGAGGGGGCTCAGACCCAGGCCTTGCCAGAGCCTCTGCCTGGCTAGCAAAGAGTTGGGTGGTGGCGGGCCCCAAGATCCATCAGGCATTTTCCAGAGCACCCACTGTGTCCTGGAAGCCTGCTCTGGGCCTCATCAAATTACAACCAGATTGAGGGAAGGGAGGCTCAGTGGGGGGGCGCTCCCTGCCTGAGGTCACACATTGAATCCACGACAGAGCCAGGAATGACAACAGCACCAGCCAAACAGTGCCCGCCCCCTCTCCTGACCACTGCAGGAGCCTCCCGGATTTTCTTTCCCAGTCCTGCCAGCTTCCTGGTTCTCACATTCCCAGCTCTGCTCGGGAGAACTCGTCCCTTTAATCACAACAGCTGTGCCCAGCATGTTTTCAGAGCCAGCCCCACGCACGCACGCACCGCTGCCCAAGCCCGTCCCTTAGCCAAGCCCAGGCTAGGATGAGACTCCCGGTCCCGCCTCTTCAATTTCATCCGCTTGGAAAGCCAGAAGCTTTCCTGCCCTGAGGAGAGTGGCAACACAAGTGGTGTCACCACGGACCATCAGCCAGGTCACTGGCCTCCTCGCTGACCACTCTGGGCCTCTGGGACCTCCCAGAGGCCAGAGAGAGGCAACGGGCATCCCCCATTCCCACCCCAAAATCAGCCCTGGAGATACCCTTTGGCAGCCAATGACTCACCTGGTCAAAACAGCTGGGAGGCATCTATTTTATTGGGTTCGGCAACTCCCAGATACAGAGTGAGGCTCAAGGCCACAAAAGGGGATCTCCATCCAGGGACCTTCTGGGAAATGATCCAGGATCCCCCTGGGCCTGGTGAAATGGGGACTGCGCTGAGCAGCAGGCAGGATGTGTAATCAACTAGTTGATAGTTCCCAGCTCCGGTTCGGTGAGTGCCCACAGATAATGTATCTGTCACTCAGCGGGCAGGACTCTTAACTGGCGGCGTGATCTCCAGGGAGCCACTTCCCCTCTCTGGACCTCAGTTTCCCCCTTTGTGAAATGTCAAAGACCCCAGGTTCGGGCGCTGGGAGTGACGTCAGCTAAGGCGCTGCACGCCCGTTTGGGATTAGGAGGATGTTGTTATGTTCGTCCCGAGGGTGCAGAGGCTGGAGCCAGGGGGAAAGGGGGGTTCCACCACCATCTCACGCGGCCCCCAACGACCTGGCGCTCCCGAGCCGGTCACCCCAGAACTTCTGAGGATCCCCCTCAAATATCGAGAAAGCCGGGGGTCAGAGGCTCGCGCCCCGACCCTGGACTGGCCCAGGAAAACTGGGCCAAAGGCCCCGCCGCCTTTCAGCCTCCCAAGCTAGGGGCCACCAAGTCTTGACCTAGCGCCCACCGGGTCAACGGAGGACAAGCGCCCCGAGTCCGGGGGGTTGGGGGGGCGGTGCCGGCCTTGGTGACGTCTCAATGTCATATGCAAATCGGGAGACGTCAAGGTCTACCGGCGGCGCGGTAGCCAATCCGGGGCCGGGGACGCAGCCGCCGCGGCGGCCGGCGGCGAGAGACAAAGACCCGGGCGCGGGGGGCGCGGGGCGTGTCCCGAGGCTCCCCGAGCCCCGCGGGTGGGCACTCACCTCGGGGCGGGGGGCGCTGAGGTAGTTGGCGGCGGGGACGTCCCGGGCTCGGCGGCGGGTCACTGCCCGAGCCACATCGCGGGGCCGGGCGGGCGGGCGGCGGGGGGCACGGCTGCGCGCGGGCGGGCGGAGGCGCGGGGCTGCGGCGCTCGCCCGCGCCGCTCTGAGCCTGTGCAGACGCAGCCGCTGGGCGCTCGGCACAAATTCGAGCGTTCGAACAGCTGATTGTGACGTCACAAAGGGGCCCGCCCGCCGCGTCACCGGCCGCCGGCGCGGCAGCCAATCGCGGGCGGCGGGTCCCCCTCCCCGCCCCGGCGCCCGGCTCCGGCTCTCGGAGGCGGCCGGCTCGAGCTGGCACCGTGGAGCCCACCCTGACCCTCCGGAGGTGCCCCCCAGGCCTCTGCTGGAGGACGGCCGTGCCCTGCTCCCTGCACGGCCCGCAGCTCCTGCCCTCGCCCGTCACCGCCCAGCGCCCTTGCCCGCTGCCCACCGCCCACCGCCCAGCATCCTTTCGCCGGCGCGCCCCAGTCCAAGTGCCCCCACCAGGACCTTCCCCGCCCCCTCCCCCCCGCATCACAGCCGGTTTGTGCAGCTCCCGGCTCCCCCACCGCCCTCTGCCCTCTTCCTTTTCTGTCTCGCCGCCTCTCATGCACTTTCTGCTTCCCCACTCCATTATTTTTTTCTCAGCTCGGGAGGCGTGATAGTGGGAGACATTCCCCTTCCCTGGTCCCAGGGCGGCGGGGGCCAGGAGAGGAGGGTTTGTTGGGGCGGGGGGGGGGGTCTCCTGGGAGTGTAAGTTGGTTATGCTGATTTTTTGCGTGTAGGATTTGAAGAGGAACTGCTGTGGGCTGAATAAACATTGACTTAGAGACACGCTCCCTACTGGACCGTTTACACAACTTAATTCACGTTTCTATGGGACAGGGATTGGTCCCTGAATCCGCAGGGAAACTGAGGCTCTCAATGTCTCTGGAAGTAGGAGGATCCCTGTTCAATAGTGCGCTCAACAAACAGTCGTTGAGAACTGGCCTTGACCGCTGCCGGAGTACAAGCTGACATTTGGAACAGAGTGCCAGGAAAGTGCTTCCACGCTTTAAAGGCGTCTGACGATTCCCACTTTACAGCGGAGGGAACGGACTCAGCCTAAGTGACTTCCAAAGCCACAAAGTTTAAAAATGGACACAGCAGGGCCAGGGAAGTGAGCCCCTGGGGTTTGAGCCCCAACAGGCCTGGGCCCCAGAGCACCTAGCAGGAATGACAGCCTCAGCACTGTGATATACGGCCTGAAGAAAAGAAAGTGAAAAACTAGAACCAGGATTTGGAACTGATTCTTACCTCGACCCTCTCTGCTCTTATCTGCAGGAGCTGCAGCCATTCCGAATGCCCTGAATTTGCTGTGACTTCAAACAAGTCTCAGTGCCACGTTCAGCTTACATTTCCTTATCTGTCAGACTAAGCATATCTGAGTTCCAGGCTAGAGCCTGGGGGTTGTCCTGCCTGCAATGCACAAGGCCCACCGAGCTCTCTGTCCGGCCCCACTGAGCTGCCTTCCAGAACTGACCTGGAAACTTCCATTAAAACCTCAGGATTCTGGGCCAGAGCAATAGCACAGTGGGTAGGGCGTCTGCCTTGCACTCGGCCGACCTGGGTTCGATCCCCGGCATCCCATATGGTCCCCCAAGCACTGCCAGGAGCAATTCCTGAGTGCAGAGCCAGGAGTAACCCCTGAGCATCCGCTGGGTGTGACCCAAAAAGCAAAAAAAAAAAAAAAAAAAACCTCAGGATTCTGCAAACCCCATACTCTAGGCTGCCAATGCTCCCCCTGGCCTGGGAGAGGCTGGGACTGAGGCCCTCAGGCACTCTCAGAGGAGCTACCTTCACAGGGGCAGTTCTGACAACTGCTCTCTCCTCTGTTCCACCCATGACGGAGAATGAGCTCAGCCAGAGCTTCATGCTGGTGATTAAAATCCAGTCCCAAGGGCTGGGGAAACGGTACAGGGGTTAAGACACTTGCTTTGCATGTGGCAACTCCTGGTTTGGTCCCTTACACAGCATAGGGTCCCTGACTTGTCACGAGTGACCCCTGAGCACCACCACAAGTAGCCCCCAAACCCCATCCCTAAATAAAACAAGATAAAAATCTGCCCCAGCCTAGTCCGAACTCCTGCAGGGACCTCTCGGTCTTAGAGGGTTTTTTGTAAGCCAGGACTTACTCCTGGCTCCGTGTTCCGGGATCACTCCTGGTGGACTCAAGGGGACTATATGAAGTGCCAGGTCGGTTGTATGACAAACACCCTGCCTGCTGTACTATCTCTCCAGCCCCCTCCACCATCTTTTTTTTTTTTTTTGGGTCACACCCAGCGATGCTCAGGGGTTACTCCTGGATTTGCACTCAGGAATTACTCCTGGCGGTGCTTGGGGGACCATATGGGATGCCGGGGATCAAACCCCGGTCAGCTTCATGCAAGTCAAATGCCCTACCTGCTGTGCTATCACTCCACCCCCCCCCACCCCTCACTGTCTTAAGTAACTAGGAGGAACCAGGAAAGGACAGCTAAGAGCTGGGGGGAAGAGGGAAGAGAGAGCAATGTTTGGGCCCTTGAATCCTGTTCCCAGTGTCACCATGAGGCAACTCTGAGCCTCTGCCCAAACCCTGACTTCCTTCTGACCTCATACCCTCTTGACCTCCTTGCTGACTTAAGGGAGTTAATCCCCCCACCCCCACCCCCACCCCCAGCCCCTTCCTTGCCTGTGCTGGAACCTTCTTCCGGTCCTGCTTAGCTCCCCTAGCCTGGCCTTATAGAAACGGCAGCTCTCTCCAGCCATGCCTCCTCTCAGTCTCCCACAGGCACCTCATGCCCAAGTCAGCCTCCCGGTGCGTCTGCACTCTCCCACATCCACACCTCGTGCAGTCCTGGCCTGGAATGCCCTCTTCCAACCTCTCTGAATTCAGATCTTTTTCTGCCTCGAAGAGTCTCTCCAGCCTTCTTTCTTTCTGAAGTCCTTTCTGGCCCTACCTTCGTATTTACTGTGCCCTCCACGGACAACCGTTTATAGCAGGGATCTAGCTGTATTGGGGTTGGGGGGGACTTCCCAAGTGGCATCACAGGGGCAGAATCTTTGTCTTTTTTTTTTCTTTGGCTTTTTTGGGTCATACCCGGCAATGCACAGGGCTTACTCCTGGCTCATGCACTCAGGAATTACTCCTGACGGTGCTCAGGGGACCATATGGGATGCTGGGAATCGAATGCGGGTTGGCTGCATGCAAGGCAAACGCCCTACCCACTATGCTATCACTCCAGCCCCAGGATCTTTGTCTTTATACTGGGGCCTCATAGAGGAAACCCTACTCAGACCCACATCCTCCCAGTTGAGAAGTGCTATCCTGAGTGAATGACTTGGCTTCTGCTCCTAGTCTGAGCTAAACCTTATGTACAAGCTGCTGGGTTCCAGACCCCTCTGCTGTTTCTCTTCAAGCCAGGGATACCCATGGAAGAGGTGGGGGCCTGGAACTCCGTGGAGTCACCACCTGATGCCCCCTGAGACCCCTCCCTGCCCACAGCAGAGATTTCTGCTTAGGGCAGAAGGAGACCTCAGATCTCTAAGTAAGCAGACAGAAAATGAAGCAAGTGAAGAGATGAGTCTGGAATTCAAGAACAGCAGACTCAGGTCCTGAGCCTGGCCCCACCAGGTGCCAGTGTCCTGAGACCCCACAGGGCTTGGGAGAAGGTGCGAGGCCCAGAGAAACCTCGAAATCACAGCCAGACACACACACACACACACACACACACACACACACGAGCTCATACCCTCACACACGCAGCTGACAGATGTCCCTGTGCAGCCAGGCTCTGCCAGATAGAAGCACCTGCTCTGTTTTTGTTCCTTAGGATTAAAGGTCAAGCGTGAGCTGTCACCAAACCCTGCCCCCCCCCTCAAGATTTGGGCCCCCCACTTCTTTCAAGGGCAGAGATATGTCTGCCTCAACGTATCCCTCACAGATCTCGCGTGTAGTCAAAGGTTTAAAACTCTCTGTAGAACTGGCTCCCGCCCCTCATCCACTCGCCCCACTAAGATTGAGAACAGGTGCAGAAAAAGCCTGGCGTGTGGCTTGAATTCTGAGTCTAAACCAGTGAGCCCAGATAAAAGCAGTGCCGCCTTGCACGCACCCCTCCCCCACACACTCCACCCGCCCCAGGTTTAGAGAGTAAGACAAACAACGTGAAGATAGTGTTATTTGCATTTCTATGTGCCAGGCACCACACTGAGTTCTGACCTATGTGGGTAACTCGGTTCCGTTTCATAACAACCCTCTCTGGATGTATTATTCTTGTTTTCCTGGAATGAAGAAACCAAGTGGGGAAGACATTTTATTGGTAAAGTCAGTTAAAGAAGACGTATTCCCAAATTTCCTCAGCAGACGGACTCATACCTAAATTGTTCACTAAAAAAGAAATTGTTACATCTGAAGTTACTTGGGTTGGAAAGATAGTACTGGGGTTAAGGTGCTTTCTTTGCATGAAACCAACCCTGGTTAGATCCCTGGCACTGCCCATGGCCCCCAGACACCTCCAGGAGTGATCTCTAAGAACAGAGTCAAGAGTCTGAACTCTGCTGGGTTTGACTCAACAAACAGTTTTCTAATATTAAGGGTAACTCTGTGTGTGTGTGTGTGTGTGTGTGTGTGTGTGTGTGTGTGTGTTATGAACACCGTGAGTGTCACTAAATCCAGATTTGAACACTGGATACAAACTTATTGCCTGGCCCTGGAAAAATCTTCCCCACTTTTTTTTTTTTTTGTCTGAGTCTGAGTCTCAATTTCCCCATCTACAAAATGGCTGATTCCTAAACTACACCCCCATCCTTGACCTCTCACAGTGAGAATGCCAGTCAGGGCAGGATCCAACTCTCAAGGAGGAGGCTGGGCTTAGCTTCAGCCCATCTGCTCTGGATGCAAGGTTGACTGGTAACTGGGTTCCGAGGGGATGTCTGTGAGTGGCACAGGGACCTGAGGGGCTCCTCCAGAGAGAATTCTTTGAGAGAGTTAGTTCTAGCACAGGAATGGGGGGGGGGGTGCAAGGGGGCGGGGATGGCTGTGTGGCTGAGCCCTGGGTTCAGAGACGGCTTCCAGCAGGCATCTGAGCCAGAGGGAGAAACCGGTGGGTGCTGTGGGTGCGGTTGTGAGCTCTGTGCTTGCCCAGGCAAGGTCAGATTCTGCACTTCCTGGAGACTTGCTTAGGGACTGGGTGGCGGTCTGGGGCTTCCAGGCTGGTGAGGAGAGGATGGGGCAGGGTTCTTCCTCTTCTGGGAGCAAATGGACTTCCTGAAGTTCACACCACTGCCCCTTCCTGCTTCCCACTCTTCCTTTTGTCCTGCCTTCTGCAGGCGGCAGCTCCCACTGCTGTCCAGGCACCTGTCAGGGCGGCTGGAATGCAGGAAGCCCCAGTGTTCTGAGTGGTGGGGAGGGGAGAGTGACGCTGTCGCCATCTGCTCCTTTAGCTGCTTGCACGCGCGCGCGCGCACACACACACACACACACACACACACACACACGAACAACACATGCATACCCCTGATGCAAATAAACATACTCTGAGCCACCCCCAACTTTCCAGCCTCCATTGCCTCCTGCACTTTCCTTCTCTTGGGAACCCCCACTACCCCGCCCCTCCCCTCGGCCTCTCCTAATTCCTTGGGTCTAATCTATGTTCTTCAGGACTGATACACCTAACTAATTTGCTGAGCATTTGCTATAAGCGAACTGGAGCGACAGCACAGCAGGTAGGGTGTTTGCCTTGCACGTGGTCGACCCGGGTTCAATTTCTCCATCCCTCTTGAAGAGCCCAAAGAGCCCGGCAACCTACTGAGAGTACCTCCCCCGCCTCGCTCGACAGAGCCTGGCAAGCTACCTGGGGTGTATTCGATATGCCAAAACAGTAACAAGTCTCACAATGGAGACGTTACTAGTGCCCGCTCCAGCAAATCCATGAGCAACAGGGACAGGACCACAGTGCTACAGTACTTGCTATGAGCCCACTACTCTCCAAATTGGCGCTGCTGTTCTCTCCATTTTGTAGATGAGAAAATTGAGGTTCTGGTGGCTGAGTGCCAAGAGCTAATAAGATGCAATATTTTTTCCATGCATTCAGTCATGTGCAAAAATATCCCTTGTACATAAGTGTAAAGCAATAAAATGCCCTAAAATTATAAAAACTAAATTAAAAAATATTTTTACCTAATATACAATCACTTTTTGTTTGGTCTTGTTTTGGGGCCACACCTGGTGATGCTCAGGGGTTACTTCAGGCTCTGCACTCAGGAATAACTCCCAGTGATGCTTGGGGAACTAGATGGGGATGATGGGAATCGATCTTGGGTCAGCCACATGTAAGGTAGTCCCTATACTTTCTTTTTTTTTTTTTTGCTATTTTTTTGGGGGGTCACACCCAGCGATGCTCAGGGGTTACTCCTGGCTTTGCACTCAGGAATTACTCCTGGCGGTACTTGGGGGACCGTATGGGATGCCGGGGATCAAACCCGGGTCAGCTTTGTGCAAGGCAAACGCCCTACCCGCTGTGCTATCGCTCTGGCCCCAGTCCCTATACTTTCCAGGGACTAAAGAGGCAAAGGTCTAGAGTACATGCTTTGCATGCAGAAATTCCAAGTTTGATCTCCATGATCCCCAAAACACTATTAGGTATGCCTCTCCCTGGGGAAAAAAAAATTCTAGAGCAGCAGACAGTCCCTTGTGGTCCTAAGATGGCAGAGATGGTCTCAAAGCAAGAGCCCAAGAAGGACTTCAAAGGCAGAGATTAGTGCCTGGCTGATAATCACTGTAATCACTGTCATCCCGTTGCTCATCGATTTGTTTGAGCGGGCACCAGTAACGTCTCTCATTGAGAGACTTATTGTTACTGTTTTTGGTGCTTTTGGCTTTCACTTGGCCAACCCGAGTTCGATTCCTCCGCCCCTCTCAGGAGAGCCCGGCAAAAGCTACCCGTGTGTATTGGATATGGATTGGATATACCTGGCTGATAAGTTGCAAGAAAATGGGAGCTCGGTTAATAAATGAATTTTGTCAAGTTTGCAAGGGAGCTTGCAAATAAGCCTTTTGTTTGTGGGGCACCACCGGGGGTTATTTTGTGGAACATCAGGGTTATTTGTGGGGGAGTGGGGGGGGAACTGGAGTTACTCCCAATGGTGCAGGGTTAGCTATGCGCAAGACAAGTGCCTTAACCCTATCTCTCTGGCTCCTGCAAGTCAGTCAGTCATTCCCAGGCCAGAGAAATGGTTCAGCGAGCTGAGCGAGTGCAGGCTTCAGATGCAGGAGGTCGGGGTCCGACCCAAGCATTGCATAGTTTCCTGGGCACTGCCGGGAGAATCCCTAAGCACAGAGTTGGGAACTGACCGAGAGACCCTAGGTATGACCCAAAGAAAATACAAATGAACAGGTCAGTCTTTCCCTCATTGAGTGTACAGATGACGATACACTAGATAATACCTTGAACTCAGCCCTGGAGGTCCTTGAGAACCAGAGAAGCTGGGCCTGGACTCTGATTTAAAATCTAATTAATGGCCTTGTCTTAAACCCCTAAGATTATAGAGGAGGTTTGTTATACAATAGAAAACTTTCAAGCATTTTGACAAAGGTTTGCTTTTTTATTTTTTTCACTTAAGAATTCAGAACCAGGGGCTGGAGCAATAGCACAGGGGGTAGGGCGTTTGCCTTGCATGCGGCCAACCAGGGTTCGATTCCCAGCATCCCATATGGTCCCCTGAGTACCGCCAGGGGTGATTCCTGAGTGCAGAGCCAGGAGTAACCCCTGTGCATCACCAGGTGTGACCCAAAAAGGGAAAAAAAAGAATTCAGAACCAGCTTGAATTTTCACTCTGGTACACTTTCTCTGATTCTAGACCAGAGTTCATCACTAGACACTTTTGGCAGAAAACCCTGGGCTGGATATGCCCCTCCCTGCAAAAAAGCACATTTCAGGAGCAGCAGCGAGTCCCTGTGGCCCTAAGACAGCAGAGATGGTCTCAAAGCAAGAGCCCAAGAACGACTCCAAAGGCGGAGAGTGGTGTCCGGCGACAGACTCTGAATGACTGTCAATCTTGATTTGTTGATTGATTAATCCCTGGACTTGTCTGGGACTCTGCCTATCTGCTTTTCTGTGGATTTTGCCCGCTCTTCTGGTAGAGGAATTCAGTGGGCCAACTCTCAGCTCAGAACAGTCTTAAAAACAAGTATCTTGGGGCTGAGCGAAAGCACAGCGGGTAGGGCATTTGCCTTGCATGGGGTCGACCCGGGTTTGATCCCCAGCATCCCGTATGGTCTCCTGAGCACCGCCAGGGGTAATTCCTGAGTGCAGAGCCAGGAGTAAGCCCTGAGCATCGCCAGGTATGACCCAAAAAGAATCAAACAAACAAACAAAACACCAAGAATCTTATTGGAGAAGAAACTTTTCCACTATAGTGAAATGCTGTGCGTGGAATGGTTACTGATACCTCATCCTCCAAATTTTCAGTGAAGGTGCCAGAAAGATAGTACAGTGGGTTAGGTGCTTGTCTTGTATGTGGCTGGCCCCAGCTTGATCCTCAGCACCTCAAATGGTTCCCCAAGCACCTCTAGGAATGACCACTGAGCCCAGAGCTAGAAATAAACCCTGACCACCAACCACCACCAAGTGGGCCCCACCTACCCCCTGAAAAAGAAAAAAAATCAGCTAAAGAAATTGAAGCTCAGAAGCACTGGCCCAGCGAACAGAGCAAGTGAGGGAAGGTTGTGGGACAGGAACTTGGTGCTTCGGTTTCCAGAGCTTACCTCCTCATCCTCTTCTCCTGGAGTTAAAAGTCGGTGGATGGGGCTGGAGTGATAGGACAGCGGGTAGGGTGTTTGCCTTGCACGCGGCCGACCTGGGTTCAATCCCCAGCATCCCATATGGTCACCCAAGCACCGCCAGGAATAATTCCTGAGTACAGAGCCAGGAGTAACCCCTGAGCACTCGGGGTGTGATCCAAAAAGAAAAACAAAACAAAACTCGGTGGAACTTTACTGCCTCCAAATCAGCGGAACTGTGGTGTACAGTCATGTGCTGCTTAAAATGGAGCTAGATCCAAGAAATAGTTTGGGAAAGATTTCATAATGTGAACACATTAGCAGTAGAGTTTGGACTCTTAAGAACCACGATGAACAATGTTAGAAGGTAGTAAATCATGCACAAAGGGGAAATAAAATGCTAGCAAAAGAGGCAGTAAATACAAGCTGTCTGAGGCAGCTGCTGGAGTAAAACCCTGTGATGTTAAGATGGGCACGACAGGGCCCAGGATAAATGACTCAGAGGGCTGGAGCCCAGGCTTTGCATGCACGAGCCCCAAGCCCAGTCTCCAGTACCACAGTCCCCTGAGCATTGCTCGGAGTGACCGTTGGGCATAGAGCCAGGAGTAGCCTCTGAGCACTGACAGGTGTGGCACAAAAGTGAAAAACAAAAATATTTGTATTGATCACCATAATCATAGCTAACAGGGTCAGGAGCACTAAACACAAAAAATGCATGTGTACAAATAATCATAATTGCAGCTAACATTTATTGATTGCTTCCTATGTTCCAGTAGGTATTCTAAAGGTTTTCCACGGCTACTCAGCTATTAAAAATAATCAGAATGTTGCCTTCTGAGAAAACACAGGGGAGCTTGGGGGATTAATGCTATGCCAACTGTCAGAAGGTGAAAGACAATGAGTAAATGGTTTGTCTTATTTAGGAAATCTAAAGAAGCAAAGAAGACAAACTAACAAAAATAACCCAGAGTCTGTGAAAAATATATTGGCTACCAGACAGAAAGGACAATGGGGAGTTGAGAGGGATGGGTAAAAGGCTCAGCTGAGGCCTGACTCCTGGTTCTGTGCTCAGGGATCACTCTTGGCGGGGCTCAGAAGACAAGATGCAATGCCGAGGATAGAACTAGGATTGGGGGCTGGAGTGATAGCACAGCGGGTAGGGCATTTGCCTTGCATGCGGCCGACCCAGGTTCAATTCCCAGCATCCCTTATGGTCCCCTGAGCACCGCCAGGAGTAATTTCTGAGTGCAAAGCCAGGAGTAACCCCTATGCATCGCCAGGTGTGACCCAAAAAGCAAAAAAAAAAAAAAAAAGAACTAGGATTGGCCACATGCAAAGCCAAGTGCCGTACCCCTGTACAATCTCTTCATTCCTAAGGGGTCAGTTTAATAGTGGGATGACTCTGGAGCTTCTGGTGACAGATATGGGAGGTACCGACAAGTATTAAGAGGCAAAGCTTTACAAAAGAAAAAGGAGGTAAAGCTACAATTTCACAACAATTAGTCCTTTGAATGATCTTTGGTTATTACCCCCATCTTGCAGATGTGGAAGCGAAAGCCCAGAGTGGGTGTTCTCTGTCCAAAATCCAGCAGCTTCTAAGTGACAGACCAGAATATAAATGAATCCCTTCTGCGTCACGCTGAAGACCATATTCTTTCTCATCTATGTGTTTTGGTTTTTGGTTTCAGGGTCACATCCGGTGGTGCTCAGAGGCTACTCCTGGCACAGTGTGCAGGGCCCTTCCCAGCAGTGCAGGGGGACCATGTGATGCGGGGGATGAAGCCCAGGGCTCCCACATGCAGGACCTGCACTCCAGTCCTTCGAGACATTTCCTGTCCCAGAGACCACACTCTTAGGCATTCTGTGGCATGGACTGCAGAATGCGAGAGAAACCCTTTCCCTCAGGAGCCTGTCCTCCTGGATGCCGGACATCCTGCTATCTTCTGTCCCTCTTAGTTAGGCCTTGCCCTCTGTGGGTGCCTTCTAAAATACTGCTCGTCTGGAGAGAGGAACTCTTAGCTTCCGCCATCTGCCTGGTTGAGCAGGGATTTTCACATGCTTCTCTGTACACAGGAGACTGAAAAAGCTGCGCAGAGCGGCGGGACAGGGGTGGGGCATGCAAGGAGCAGAGCTTCGAGGTAAGAGGTCAGAGACGGATGTCCCAGTTTTCCTGGGCTGGATCTCACATTGATGGGGCCCTCTGGAAATATGACCCTATGGCCAATCAACTCTGGTTCTCAGCCCAGAACACCGGGGACAGAGCGCCAAGTAGGTAAAAGGTGACAGGAAAGGCACTTTTTTTGGGTTTGTTTCGGGGCCACACCCAGTGGTGCTCAGGGGTTACTCCTGGCTCTGAGCTTAGGTATCACTCCTGGCCGGGTTCGGGACCAAATGGGGGGCTAGGGATCAAACCCTGGTTGGCCACGTGGCCACTGTACTGTCTCTCTGGCCTCAAGCACTTTGGAATGAGGCTTTGAATAACTCAGGTGTCTCCCTCTAAACCAGAATATGCTGGGGAAATGCAGGTGGGACAAAGGACATGACAGAAATTCTCTCAGGGGTGAGTCAGCACCCCTTCATTATCAGAGAACTGTTGTCATCTATGCACCTGAAGTCTTTTTTTTTTTTTAAATTAAAAGGGGGGGGGGTGTGCTGGAGCAATAGCACAGCAGGTAGAGCATTTGCCTTGCATGCAGCCAACCCAGGTCTGGTTCCCAGCATCCCATACGGTCCCCTGAGCACCACCAGGAGTAATTCCTGAGTGCATAAGCCAGGAGTAACCCCTGTGCATTGCCGGATGTGACCCCCTCCAAAATAAATAAATAAATAAATAAAAATTAAAAGGAGAGGGCCAAGCAATAGTACTGGGGTTAAGGTGCTTGCCTCATGGGGCCAACCTTGCTTTAATGCCCAGCACCGCATGGTTCCCTGAGCATGACCAGGAGCACCACAGACCTGGGAGTAGTTCCCAAGGACTGTCAGTGTGACCTAAAGCCCAATCCCCCACCAAATTATGGGGGCCAGGAAGATAGCTCAAAGGGTTGGAACTTGTACCTCACATAGCTTGTGCCTACCATGGATTCATGACTACCAGAACTACATGACCTCTCAGCTGGGCACACCAGGTATAGTGTTAGTGGATCCCAGCACCACTGGGGAGACCCCCCAAAAGAAACTATCAAGATGTTTTTGAATAAAGCAATGATTTACATAATTGTTGTATACAATGCAAACACTCTTTGTTATTGAATATCAAAAGCATGGGGTTGGGAAAAAAATAGTTTAATGGGCTGAGCATGAGCACAGGCTTTGCATGCAAAAGGCCTGGTTTGATCCCTGGCACTTGATGGTCCCCTGAGCTCCACAAAAAGTGGCCCCTGAGGCTAGAGAAATAGTATAGCGGGTAAGGCGTTTGCCTTACACTTGGATGTGGATGCAGCTGATCCAGGTTCAATGCCTAGCCCCCCAGATGGTTTTCCGCACCCACTGGGAGTGGGCCCTAAACACCGCAGTATATGATCCCCAAACAATAACAAAAAGAAAATTTCAAATAGGGCAGAGAGATAGTATAAGGACTAGGGTTCTTGCCTTGCATGCAGCTGATGCTGGTTTGATCCCTGGCATATGGTCCCCTGAACACTGTCAGGTGTGGCCCAAAACCTCCCCAAAGAAACACAAGATAGGGGCCGGAGCGATAGCACAGCAGGTAGGGCGTTTGCCTTGCACGAGGCCGACCTGGGTTCAATCCCCGGCATCCCATATGGTCCCCTAAGCACTGCCAGGAGCAATTCCTGAGTGCAAAGCCAGGAGTAACCCCTGAGCATCGCTGGGTGTGACCCAAAAAAAGCAAAAAAAAAAAAAAAAGAAACACAAGATAAAATAAAATCCAATGTATAGGGCCAAGGATGTGGCTCAGTGATAGAGCTCATTTTCACAAGTATGAGACCCTAAAAAAAGGACTAAAATCCATTCTATGTATGCACATATTTATTTTTCATGCAAATGGAAGCCCTGTTCTGTATCTCATTTTTTTCCTACTTTCCAATACATTTTGCAGAACTTTGCTTGTCAGCCTGGAAAGAGAATTTCACATGTTCAAAGAATCTCATAGTGTTAGTGTGTACTATTTGCATTCAGTCCCCATGGAAGCGTGATTAAAATACTTTGTTATTAAAAACAATGCTATAATGATATTTTACTCATTATGTTAAGTTTTTAATTTATAAGATGAACATTTATTAACAGGAAATAGTCAGTTGAGGTCATTTAAAAAATTTTAATACCACTGAAAAATGAACTGATATCTAGTTTATACTGCCTAGAGATTTGCTTGCTTCTACATAAATATACTGTTATTCAGACTTATATTTTTCACTCATAAATATGACTTTGAATTCTACTTATGTCAATCGTAAGGGTTAAATCATTTAAGAAATGAACAAACCTGGGTCTAGAGATAGTGCAGCCGATAGAGCACCTGCCTTGCATGTGGCTGACCTGTATTCGATTCCTGTCCCCTATAAGTTCCTCTGAGCACCACCAGGAATGATCCAGGAGTGATCCTTGAGCACAAAGCCAAGAGTAAGCCCTGAGCACAGCTGAGTGTGGTTCCCAAACAAAACAAAACAAAACAAAAATTAACAGACCTGTTAATAATAATTTCTATTGCTAATAACAATAGAAATTACAGTCTCTATTGTTAGGCTGTAGTTTATTTATTGATCACTTACTGATGAATGTTTGTGTGATTTTCAATTGTTGCTGCCACAACCAATATTAGAGTAAACTTTTCATTTCCTTTGGGGATTTTAGGCTATATCCAGCAGCACTTACTCCCAGTTTGGGGGTAACTCCTGGTGGTGCTCAGGGAACCATTGCTGCCAAGAATCAAACCCAGTCTCCTACATGCAAAGCCTATGCACAGCCCCTGGAGCCCTATGGTGACTATTTTTATATCCCTGGGATAGATTCAGAGAAGTGAATGTAAGATTGATAGACATCCACATATCGAACTTTAATAAATGCTGCCAAAATTTTCTCCCTAAATCTTGGTCCAGTTTTGACTTCTATTTTTTTTTTTTTGACAATTGCTGAGAGTCCCAGGGTTATCTCTGTGCTTGATCCTGAATCAAAGTTCAAAATCCATTTTCCAATGGGATCATCTGGGCTCCAGGCACCTAACTTGGCAGAATCTTAGAGGACAATCTGAGTGTCGTGACGGGTGAAAACAGATGAGGTGCTGATGGTCACCCGCTAAGCTGGGAGTCACGCAGAGAACACAACCCACCCCAGAGGAAGGTCGACACGGAAAGCGAATTAGCCATCACTCGGGGTGCCTGAGTTGGGGTTTGATATCAACAAATACACTAAGCATTTTCTCGTGCCAGGAGTTGGGCCGGAGATGAGTCAGACCAGGCCCTGCCCTCCCAGAGCTTGATACAGAGAAAAACAGACAAGTAAACAGTGACAATTCTGCCTACTAAGCGTTGAATGGGACTTCCTTTCCTAATACTGCCTGGAACTTCCTCCTACATAGCACGTGAAAAGGCTGGAAATAAAAGCAGCAAGTATTCTCTTAGGTATTGTTTTGTTTTGTGTCACACCCAGCTATACTCAGGGCTTACTCCTGACTCTGTGCTCAGAGCCCTCCTCGTGGGGTTCAAGGGACCACAATGGGGGCCAGGATCAAACCTAGGAGAACTGCATGCAAGACTGCTGTTCTATCTCTCCGACCCCAATACATATCTTTTTAGATACACAACAGAATCTGCAATAATCTGGGGTTGAGCAGATATTTGGAAAGAGGAAGCCTTGGTTCGTAGGAAGTTAGAAGTTGTGGCTGAGAGCCTTGTTAAATCTAGGACCTTTGGGGCTGGAGAGCTAATACAGTGGGTAGGGCTCTTGCATTGCATGCAGCTAAATCAGGGTAGATCCCAGCACTGCGTATGGTCCTTGGGGCACTGCCAGGAGTAATCTGTGAGCATTGAACCATGGGTAAGCCCTGAGCATTGCTAGGT
This sequence comes from Sorex araneus, assembly GCF_027595985.1. Taxonomy (NCBI): domain Eukaryota; kingdom Metazoa; phylum Chordata; class Mammalia; order Eulipotyphla; family Soricidae; genus Sorex; species Sorex araneus. The sequence continues at coordinate 118,537,791 of NC_073306.1, read as the reverse complement.
GTGGTGCCCGTGTGTGCATGTGCATGCACATGCGCGGAAAAGTGGACTGAGGGAAAACAAATGGGTGACAACTATCAAAGTATAGTGTGCCCATTCAGACCTGTTCTTTGGGAGGGGTGGGGGGATGGCTATTCACTGACAA